>NC_031981.2:11919272-12274272 GCF_001858045.2 Oreochromis niloticus | reverse complement strand
GTGGCACCCTCTTGCAGACCTAAATACTTAATTACTTACAGTTTTAATCGTGTAAGTAGTATTTTAATGTTGAAGAGAGGCTACCTTTTCACATTGTTAATTCCTGGAAATTAATGAAGTTGCTGCACAACAAATGAATACAGTAATCGATGTTGCTCCAGTGTTTTTAGCTTTATTTCAACTTAGGATGAAAGGCAGCTTTAACTGAACAAAAGGTGAAAAAACCCACATTGACAGCTAACTCAAGAGACAAAAAGCATTAGAACTCAAGTCATTACCTTACTTAAGGATAAATAAGTTAATTAATTACACTATAACGCATAAGCAGAAAATAACTTACTGCGACTGCCTCCCGATATGGAAGTGCAAAAGACAACTGAAAGGGAGGTGGTTTCTATATATGTGGTTTCTATTAAGGGACAGAGGACCGATAAGAAACGATAAGAAAACAAGGACGGGGAGTGTGGTATAGATAAGTGAGGAAATGATGAATACAACTGCGATCATTACTAAAAATTTAGTTGAAATTTAAATATTTTAACTACGCTGTGTGAGGTGGGTCCCTAGGCGCCTCCTAAGCAAGCTTTATCGGGGATGTCCTACCGGGAGGCTACCCAGGACACGCTGGAGATTACATCTCTTAGCTGGCCTACAGGGACGCCTCGGTGTGTCCCGGAGGAGGGGAATGGTTTGCTGAGGCTGCTGTCCCCCGACAACAGAAAATGGATGGTTAGATATATTCTAATACTTAAAACAAAGATTCCAAAACGGAAATTATCGAATAAAGTATGTAAAAATGTGCTCAAATTAATCTATATGTGCATTGTTTGAGTGGACCTGCTCTGACTGATTTTCATACGACAACGAATACATGACTGTTGCCATGCCTTGTCTGCGGTAGACTACTCAGTCATGAATCGGGCCAAATAACTTTTTTGTACATTTTGGTTGTAACACTGAAAAAACATATTGTCAAAATCGTTTTTAGCTTTCCACAAATTACCATGACATTATAAACGGAATCAAATTTCAAGTAACAATGTAACTATAACATGATTCAAAGTTTTCTCTGAAGCTGATCGGTTCTTTATGTCTAGATAATTCTAGAACGTTGGTCCTCGATTCTGATAGGCTTCGTGCCAAGTAATTAAAAACTATTTACTGCTACTAATCGGAAGCTGCACACCTGTAATCGATTTACAGTTAATTCAGATATCATTAAGGGACCTATAAAGGTAGTGTACACTTCTGTCATCATTAAACACCCTCATGGTCAGAATTAACATACCAGTTTGTATTGCAGTTGGGTTTTTTTCCTTCTCCAACTCAAACACCTGTGTTATATAAGCGAGTCACTGAGAATCTTGCCGGTTGCCTGGATCCTTTAACTGTGGGAAAGTCTGGTGTGAGAAGGCATCTATCTTTGAGAAGGCAGAGATTAAGCTATTCTTTTTGGTGACAGTTGTATTTTCGTCACCACTCATTTCATGTCGTCAGCGGGGTCCCATTTTAACGGGCAGGCGGGTGCACACCAAGCAGTTTGAACTCCCCTTTTTAAAACTTTCTCTTCGGCGTTACAACTAAAAGGGCTTTAACACAAAAAGATGCGACTTTTGGTGTCGGAGTCCCTGTGATGAGAGCTGTTTCCAAGAGATGAAGTGGCTGATGAGAAGCATTTTTGTGGAACTGCCTTTGCAATACGCGACTGAATGTCTTTCTTGGTGGTGGTGCGGCTACACTTCGCGTCTTCTCTGACAGCCTGCTTTTACCGGAGATGTAAAAATGAGCGAGCGGGTTACGCTGAAGCGGCGCACGAGGGTTTTAACGGAAGGACCGACTAGTGCTGGTATCAAACCTACAACCTTCCACTCGCAACATCATCTCTCCAGCCAATAGACTGCTCTGCCTCCCTGAGTCCTCCCACTTAAAACAACCTGTATCGCATTTATAGTATGGATAACCGAACGTTTCACCTCGCTCAAATTCATATTCACAACTTTCCACCGGGAGTGGGTTTAGCCTAATTTGTAAGAAACTGTGATACATTCTTAGAATGACCCTCACTTTTCCGTGTGTTCCAGTCATATTCTGTGGCTCTCTGTTATTTTTCCCACGTTTCTATTAGGATTTCAGAGCCCCCGAACACTTAAAAGAGTTGTAGCCTAAATCTCGTCGGCTCTCATGGGACTGAGGCATTCGTCGCGTTGTTTGCTGCTACGGCGGAAGATGGCGGAGGCGGACAGCTCAGAGGTAGGGACCTTGTGGTGTCCTGCACCGTATTTAGCGGGACCGGTGAACTCTCCGTCTGGTATTTTTTGATCGTGTCAACACATTTGGTGTAGATATTATGCATATCTCTGATTATTTTTTTTTAGCGATAATTATGAAGACGAGCTTAAGAATAGATTTTGCACTGATGGCGTGCAAGCTAAGGAAAGTGCATTTCCCAGTGTCCTGCAGATGTTAGGGCAGCTCTAGACTCAAAAGATGCATGCAATTGCAGTTAAAATAGACGATGCATATGCAATATTTGCATTTTGGTTTAGTGGTTCTTTATTGATGCACGGACACGGGCTGCTAAACGTGATAATGTCCGCTGTCCTTGGTGCTGAAGCGGAACCTGCATCTCTTGCCGGCTCCTCCATGAGTGCACTGTGTATCACCGCTGTCTCATGTGTTATGAAAATGGCTTTACAATACAATTAAAAACATATTTTCAGAGTTTATTCTTGGCTTGAATTTAATGATCTCTCTAGAAGACCCTTATTAACCTGTAACCTATGTATTCCTATAATTTCGTTTTAAACCATTAACTTGCCTGTGATGTCTAAAGGATGCTACAAACTCTCCCTTTTTCTTTCCTTGTATGTCCTTAACAGAGGCAACAGCCTGTAATGTCCCCCATTTCTCAGTCTGCTCAGCCCTCCCCACTGCCTAAACCAGTGCCTACTACCCACCATGTGCCCTGCGTTCCCCATACGCCTCATGTAGCAGCACTGGCCACCTGTCCTGGTCGAGGCAAGATTGCCAAGTTCATCAGCCCCGAGGAAATGACATCACGGGACTACTATTTTGACTCTTATGCTCACTTTGGCATCCATGAGGTATGCAGACAGGGCTGAAAAACAGCAGCTTGGTATGATTAGAATTTAAAGAAAAAAAAAAGGCACCCCCTTGACTCTTTCTACCTTTGCCAAGGAATTTCAACCATGCTTGGCTGGCTTTACACTAGTAGGATACGTCAAAAAATAACCTAAACTGATTTAACACTGTAATATACATGGACAATTAGGCTTTGATTTTGATTTTGATGCATATTCTTATGCCATATTTTTCTATAACTAAGAACAGAAATCAAGCCTCCAGTTCAGTAGATCCACTTAAGGTAACAGATGCCAAGGGAAAGCCTAATGAACGACTAAACGCAACAAAATGGAGACAAAATAAAATCAGAACTCTCAGAATCTGTCCTAAAAAGGAGATTTAAACAAAAGCATCTGCAACATTTTTGAAATTATTAAATTTATCGAATAATAAACTCCCAGCATGAACCAAACTTTAAGTATTAAAAGTCATATCATGAGGGGAATTTAAGAGTAGCTGACAAGTGACAAAACACAAGGCTTTTCTATTACCAACTGCCACTAAAAAAACAATATATGCATGGTAAAAATCCATATTCAGCACTCCAGTAGTAAAAAGTGTTTGTGTTTGTCTTTTAAAACTATCTGAAGTAAAGTGCCAATGCCACAGCCCAACTAATGACCTTGGTATGTGCAAAGGAGATGGTGGAAAAGTTTAGGAACATATAGACCACTTAAACAGTGTCTGCATTTAGCATATAGGTCAGCTTTTTGTCTGCTTGCAGACAACCAGTGTGTCCTGATTAAAGCAGTGCAAAGTGAAAAAGAAGGAAAGTGGGATATGTGAATGGGCTCAGGGAGATGGGTATCAGGCAGTCCCCAAAGGCTTTGTGTTGTACTCCTGTCTATTTCAAGAAGCTCTGCCACTGTCACTAAAGCTTTTGGCCTAAATACTGCCTTTTCCATATCATTACTCATGGAAAAAAAATCAATGTCTTCTCAAAACTGCCCACACTTGCCACAATGTAGATCCATTATGTAACATAATGTGTAATATGTATTCCTTTGAGGATATTTATGAATCACACCGTTCTTTGGTAGTTGAGTTTTGGTCCTTTGTACGCGTGCCGGTACTGTAAAAATCATCAGGCAACATGGACTCTTACTCTTATTTTCACTGCAGGAGATGCTGAAAGATGAGGTGCGGACGCTGACCTACAGGAATGCCATGTACCACAACAAGCACGTGTTCAAAGATAAAATAGTCCTGGATGTCGGTAGCGGCACTGGAATCCTCTCGATGTTTGCTGCCAACGCCGGTGCCAAACATGTGTACGGGGTGAGACAAATAGATGAACTATCTGACCACAAACAAATGCTTCACTGCAATCAAACATTCACTGCTGCTGTTTAAATCTTTATGAGAGAAATAGTTGCACTCTACACATATTTGACTTCTAACTCCTGCATGTCAAATACATTTATTTTAAAAAGTATCCCGGCTTTTTAAAAATGTATCTTAAGAGCTTGTCAGGCAAACTCTGTTAGACACAGGCAATAAGAGACATCTGGCTCCCCTTAGAGAACAGCTATAAGGGACAGGTTGGTGTTGTAACCCACAGTTATGTAGGATTTATAGACTGTAGTACACCCATGAATAGGAAAGTTTAATTATGAGTTTTCATTTGGCACCAGAGCTGAGATGACTGATCTGGAAGAACAGCAGCTGCATCCATAGACACTGTTATTTGCACTTGAAGATGCAAAAAGCCCCTTAGTGTTTTTAGATGGATTAGCAAGTTTTGATTAATATTTTTTGTGTTTACTCCCACTAAAACCCATGAAATATTTTCTAATTATTGATACATTTATCAAAAAAGTGTTTTTTTAATTTAAAGATAGACCAATAACTGCATGTCTCGACCTTTTAACTGGAAGTTTTTTTTCTGTGATCCTGCAGATTGAATGCTCAAGTATATCTGAATATTCAGAGAAGATTATCAAGTCGAATCACCTGCACAACGGTAAGAAGAAGTATTGTTTCTCATTACTGCCATAATCCCATATCCATCTATCTGAAGACAGAACGATGCAAATATATCTGGTTGAGAAGTAGCGTGTAAAATCTGTATATTTCCATCATTACCGTCACACTTGACAATATTAGTCACAGTCTTGATGGTTAAATGGCAGCTCGCCTCTGATGTCAAATAACAGTAATCTTTGCCATCAGTCAGAATCCCCTCAGTGGGGCTTATTACCATTGTAAAATGCCACCCTGAACTTCACAGAGGGAGGATGGGAAACAGATGCTTGGTTTCATAACCTACATATTTGACATTAGGCTGGTTTTAATTTAATCTTTTATATTTACATTTCAGGTACTTGGCTTTTGATCCCCTGAACATAGAGTAGTTGATTCCCAAAAGGCTAGTGGTAAAGTTATAATGTCTGGACCTCCGTTTATGAATTAATAACTATAAATATTCCAAAAGTAGATGTAGAACCGACTATCAGTCATTAGAAAAAGGTAATTTAACCTCCAATTGTGTTATTAGGGGCAGAGTATTGAATCGCTGAATTTTCCTGTAATTTCTGAATATTCGATAAATGAAATTCTGTGACAAGCTCAATTTACAAAACCTTGGCATAAATTCAGTAACTGCCCCTTTATGCTACTTTAGAAGGAAAGCATCTGTGCACTGCATTCATTAATGTTGTGGAACACAGATGGCTTAAATTCACTGAAAGAATGAACACCGGCCCTGAGAAAATGTATACATTTTTAAAAATTATTTTTCCTTATATTTAGTAATGAAATTAATTATATACTGTACATCATAGGTCAACTGGTAATACCAAACTCCCTGCCGTGCAACACCTCTTTAAATTAGTGGTGTCTTCTTCCTCTGGAGGTCAAAGATGTCAGAATGGGGAAATGAGACAAATAAAATGCATGCACCAAAAAAAAATCAGGCGCCAGATGACAACATTAATTAAGTTGTACTAATTTACAGCAATCCCAAGGCATACAAACAATGTCATTTGAGAATAAAGTCATTTGCTCTAATCTGATGAAGAAGCTGTGAAGTAATTTACTGCCTGCTGTTTTGTGGCTATGCACACTGCAGTCATTACCATCTTCAAGGGCAAGGTGGAGGAGGTGGAGCTGCCTGTGGAGAAGGTGGACATTATAATCTCAGAGTGGATGGGCTACTGCCTTTTCTACGAGTCCATGCTCAACACGGTCATCTTTGCCAGGGACAAGTGGCTGGTAAGATGGTGCTGCAGGAGGTTTGGGGAGTTAAGCAGGGCTTTATGTGCGTGTGTGTCTGTGAGTGGCTGGGTGGACAAATAAGGCTTTTTGACAGATAAAAACAGCAGACAGCGATGAAGTGGAGGATTTACTGTACGTTCGCTTGCATGTGTCTGCTCGCCAGATGCTGAGGTCATACATGAATGATCAGGTTTCTAACCTCAATGGCTGTCAGCAGGCTTTGAACTCAGCACATGTGATCTTTTATTACATGCCAGGTGTGTGAACAGTATGAGTGATTGATGGCCTTTGTGTGTGTGTTCACTGGATACCTGACTTCTTTTTTCTTCTTGTATTCAGAAACCTGGAGGCCTGATGTTCCCTGACAGAGCAGCGCTCTACGTGGTAGCCATTGAAGACAGGCAGTACAAGGACTTTAAGATACATTGTGAGTAGTTAGATACATTTGTTGCAGTTTCATTTAAATTCATGTGGTCTTCCTCTCAGCTGTGTTTAACTAGTGCCCACTTTGTTGGCAGCATGTTGCTGCAGCAGTTAGCACTGTTGCCTCACAACTTGATGGTTCCTGTGGATGGGTGGTAGATAAAGTGCATAGAATATGAATGTTTGTTTAAATTTGGTTTGTATTCCGAACTGATTTAAGTAGTCAGTAAAACCAGATTACAAAAAGGCCAAAAGTTACATTTCAGACTCTACAGGTGTGAGTTAGCATGTTAACGTTTGTGACAGTACAAGTAGAAAAAGACTGAACAAGTGTTGACTTCGCCGGGAGAAAGCCTCTGTAAGGGTGAAAAGTAGCAGCCCAGGTTTGGGTCAGACCCGAGGCTCTTTCTTTTCCCACTTCATGCCTTTCTGTCTACTTTATATATGGTCTGATAAGGAGTCATGCAGCAAGACAATGATCCCAAGCAAAGCATCAAATGTACAACAGAATGGCTAAAAATGGGAAAAAAAATGCTGCTGTTGCAATGCCCCAGTTAAAGCACAAACCTGAGCCTGATTGAAATGCTGCATTGAGACCTTAAGAGTTGTGGATAAACAATTCCCCACAAACCTCAAAGAACTGAAGCAACACTGTAAATAAGAGTGGGCCAGAATTCCTCTACAACAATGTGAGAGACTGATAAAGTCATACAGAAATTGCTGTTAAAGGTGGTTTTACAAGCTGCTAAAGTGCATAGTCCTGTGAAAGGTTTCTTTTTTTACATGACTGCTTTAGACTTCATCAGTTGCTAAATGAAATACTGGGTTCCACTCTGCTCACTAGTAGAGCAACTTGTTTGGGACTGAAAACATCCGAAAGAGCTAGCTACTTCTAAGACTGAACCAAAAGAGTGAAGCTGTAGGTTATAGAACCAAACAGTGCTTTATGTGACAATGACAAGCCATAGATTGTTCTTAAATGTTGATTAGTGACTGCAAGGGGAAAAAAAATGCCACAGTAAAAAGCAGTACCTTCTGTAAAAGTGGCTAAAATGTACAGGGTATTTATAGTGTATAGCCATAAAGACCATAAGATTAAAAATTGTGTGAATGCAAATAATTTTTAATTTAAGGTGAAGTAGTTTAATCTAGCATTGAAACCTGTTGTGCAGCAAGAGGTTCAAAAGCATTTAAACCAGTGTGTTACTTTTTATCCTGAACTGCTTTCTCTGCTCCAATCTCACGGCATGTGTTCAAATAGCTATCACAGCTGGAGGGCTGAGCTTAACCTTGTGATCCAGTATTAAAGGTGCCATTCAAACTTGTATGTACATCGGCTTTGAATCTGGGCCAATAACGCCTACTGAGTTCCCTTTCACTGCACAGGTGGCCTCCTGTGCTTTATTACATCTAAACATACATAAAGGTACATTCTTTCACATAAATCCCAGAAGAACTCACTTTACCCCAAACCCTCACACTCTTATTTTTAGTTTTTTTGCGTTGGTGGCACACTCACCATCTCATGATACAGACTTAGTGTTTGGCCTCCTGACAAAGCAAGGTGGAGTGAAGGGACTGAGAATGGGGGAGGGAATGTGTTTTTTGGTGTGTTTTCAGCCCAAATTATAATAAAACAAGGATGCCAGACATTCTGGAGGAGGTAGAGGAGGAGGCCAGAGTATATTTTCGGGACGGCTTGTCTTTCTCCACATACGGCCTGGATAGACAGAAAGACAGCGGGACTGTTCTTCCTGGCAGAGTTAAGCGCTCTGTTTTATTTTCTCTGCTACCTTTTTTGTGCTGACAGCTTAGCAGGAACAGGGAGAACAGAGCTTTGCGTGTGCCTGAAAACTGAAGGAGAAAAAAAATCCAGAAAACACATATTGTGTGCATGTTAATTCACATGGGTGTCTGGTTTGTTTTTTGTATGTACAGGGTGGGAAAACGTATATGGGTTCGACATGAGCTGCATTCGCAATGTGGCCATCAAAGAGCCTCTGGTAGATGTGGTAGATCCCAAGCAAGTGGTGACGAACGCCTGCCTTCTGAAGGTTAGTCTGCATTTGCACCAGTTTGTGAACGCATTTTATCTACAGTATGATTTCATACCTGTTCGTGGCACATATCCAAACAGTTTTCTTTCTCCTGGGTACATGAATTCCCAGAAAAAGTCAGACAGCTGTGATACTCTGTCACTGTGAACATTCCCCATCTATTGAGTCTATTTTCTAGTACATAATAGAGATTTCTGGCCGGCTGCAATAGGCTGCAGCTCTGTTTTCATGCTTGAAGATACAACAGAAGCTTGTCTTTCATCTCGCAAATGAACAGAGGATGAGAGCATTCACAGAGGTGATAGCCTTTTTGTTTGTCCCCTCTACCTTTACCTTTTCTCTATTTCACTGTCCCTTTTCTCTCCATATATCATGTTTCCTTTTATTCCGAGTATTTTATGTCTTCATTGCCCCTTTTTTCATTATCTCTTTCTCACATCATTTTATAGTCTCATTTCTCACTTTCACTTTTCTAATCACTCCACCGTTCCTTTCATCTTGTGTCCCATTCTCTGATTTTAAACAATGTCAGGCCTCAGTAGTCTGAGTGAATAGGGAGGTCTCACTCAGTCTCTCCCTCTGTGCGATGGTGAAATGTCACACAAGAGCAGGCATTGAGTCACCAGTGGGAATGAAATGGGCTCTCCATCAGTGTGATAAGCGATGGTCTTGCTTTTGTGTTCAGAAAAGGTGATTCATGTGTTAGGATGGAGGGGCTTAGCCACTGACATGCCTGTCTGAAATTTTATTCTCACTGCAGGTATCTTTTTTACATGTATGTATTCAGGGCATCTTTACCCCAACCCACCCCTGCCAGCCACTTCACTGCGTCTTAATTCAAACTGCCAGTCATTCCTCGCATGCTAAAATTACAAAGTCGCTCCCGGGGATTTTTTTTTCCTCTCCTCCTACAATTTGCTGTATACGATACTGGCCTGGTATCATTGGAAAGGACAGAGGTGTTAAATCACAATCTGTCATGGTGACGCCACATGGCCGAGTGCTCCAAAGCCCAATAGGCTGGGCAAGATGAACAGGTTGCAGTTTAAAATAAAAATCCCCCTCCATCCCTTAAATACAGCATCATCTACATGCAAAGCAGAGACGCACCTGCTCCTCCTCTATTTTGAACCCAGTATGATGCCTAGCAGGTGACAAAGTACTTAGATCAGTGGCTACCTCAGTAAGGCAGAGTTTGATATAAAACACACATACACACACTCACACGCACAAAACCTCCCTCCCTTGTAGACATGAGGGAGGACACCCACACAGCATGTGTAGTGCGAGCAGGCTTCATTTGCCAGCCGTGATTCAACCTGTGGGCTTTCACACACACACATATTCTCGTACATGCACGATAATCATGGTGAATAATCAAGAAGCATTGACATACATGTGCCGCATGTGTATGTGAGAGATCGCAAATGGTGGTGGCAAGTTGCAAGCCTGTGATTGTACAGTGGCTCTGTTCTAAAATAGCATGGTTATAGATTTCAAGCTCATTTGCCCTGAAATATATAACAGCAGCTACTGGCAATTTTATTTTCAGGAAGTGGACATCTACACTGTGAAGCCAGAGGACCTGTCCTTCACCTCAGCCTTCTGTCTGCAGATTCAGCGCAATGATTACGTCCATGCTCTGGTCACCTATTTCACCATTGAGTTCACCAAATGTCACAAGAAGACTGGTTTCTCCACTGGTGAGGCTAAACAGGAGCCTTTTTTTTATTTTAAAGACTTGAGATTTAAACCTCTGGGTCAATCAAATAGAAAAAAAAATAAAAATTTTGTGTCCCATATTTTGGTACAATGTGTGTAAAAGTCTTGATCAACCCTTGTTTTTTTTATATTTTCATTCTAAGTAACCAGACTTCAAAATTGTAAACTGGTTTAACTGGTCGTTCTCCCAGCTTTCTGATAATCTTCCAGGGTTTTTCTTTAGACATTGGCTGCTTTTTCACTTATTTTAAGGAAGAGGAATGTTTCCTATTTGGTGAGCCACTTAACACTGACCTATGAATCATTCAAGCGTTAAAAAAAGGCACCTACTTCAAGGGATGAATCAGTCTTATATCCACACATAACAGATAACGTAGCAAAAAACGAATTGTAATTTTATCTTTTGGAACTCTATGACTAGCAATCCATTACAAAAATACATAATTTGTTCCAATTCTTTAGCTGAATCTATCAAAACTTCCAAAGACACCACAGTTTAACAGCCCTAAAATACTATTTCTGGACCAACAAGGTGATTCCTAAGATCTATTGTTAAAAACCTTGACATTTCTGAGCATGCTGGGTAGTGTAATTAACAAAATTGAGGACACTGGTGAGACACGGGTGGAGGACAAAAGAAATGACAAAAATATCTACAGCAGATGAACACTGTCTGAAATGCATGTCTTTTAAAAATAGAAAACACTCCAGGAAAAATGCATCTGGCCCTTCGGCTGATCCAACTACGGCTCAGTGTCTCATGAAGGGTGTCTGTAAAGAAGCCATTTTTAACCTCCTAATACCCGAACTCTTTCATGGCATGCATTTTTAATTTCTCTTTGCTATTTGGGCTGATTGGGACCTGATGAATGTAAAAACAAAGAATTATCTTTTTACCTGATTTTGCTCTACAAGGGCCTGATATCCACATATGAGGACATTTGTTTTAAATTTCGATAGAACAGTGGCAATATAATGTCCTCCTAAGTGGATATCAGGCCCTCGTAGAGCAAAATTTTGTTTTGTGGTCTAGACAACCCAAAATGTGATGTCCACATATGTGGACGCCAGGTCCTAGGAGGTTAAGGCAGGAAAACAGCGATGAAAGGCTGAGGCATGCCAAATTACACGAGAACTGAGCAGAAAATAAGTGGCAGCAGGTGTTACACAGTGATCAAGCCAAAACTTACATTTTGGATTTGTTCAAATCATCAATATGCACCGAGGTGGTTAGGAAAGAGGTACACAAGTGAGTGTCTACAGCCATCTGTAAAACACAGCGGAGCCTTTCTCATGGTTTGGAGATGGATTTGTTGTGGAGTTGGAGGTGTGTTGGGAATCTTGTCAAAATTGATTCAATAACGAACACAGAAAAGTGCAGTTAGGTTTTGAGCCACCGTGCAATATAATGTGGAAGAGTCTGATTGGTAACAGTTTGATTTATCAGCACGACAATGATCCCAAACACAGAAAAACACACTTGGAACTATTAGTCATGAATCGAACTATCAATCAGGGGTTGGCCAGAGCCTGAATCTCAGTATTTTTGAAGCAGTGTGGGATCATCCCAACAAGGAAAAGAACAAAAGACAGCCAGCATCCATAGAAGAATGTCCTTCAAGAAGCCTGGAGAACTATTCCTGAATAAAACTTAAAGAAATGACAAGAAAGCTTGTCTAAGAGAATTCAGGCTGTGTTGCAGAATAAAGGTGGCCCTACCAAATATTCACTTACAAGCTCATTAGAGCTGTAAACTCTATTTTGTCTCCATTTATGTTTGCACGTTTCAACAAACTGCTGCACCTGTTTCCCATTATCGAAGCAAAATATACAGAAATGAGGGGTGATTCAAGCCTTTTCCACAGTACTGTACTATATATTTTTGATATTACTTTCTCCATATGGTGCTTATATAGTGAGGTTGTGTTATGCTGCATAGCAGACAAGGACAATTACTTCCCAGGATTGTCTATCAGGACTTTATTGCATTGTACCCAATGCGATGCAACAGAAAGGCTTATGAAAAGAGTTTCAATGATAAAACAATTCTATGGAACTTTAAATGTCTACAATGTCTTTAAATGTCTATTTTACACCACAAAAGTTTATAAAATGTATAAAACTGTATCCAAGGATACATGAAGATTTGCTTGCACCGTCAAGCAGATTCACATTCTGGCTCGCCCCGCAGCCACTTGAGTAGTTTGAGCAGTGAATCAGTGGATATTAAATGGATGGCGCTCCATTTCTGCACCTTAGCTCTTGGCTACACTCTGCTGGTGTTACGTGACCAGTGTTTGCACCAGCAGAATCGCCGAGCACTTGTCATCATGCTGTTGAGGACACCTATTATAGTGAAAGCTGTTATGCAAGCTTATGTTAATACATTCACGCATCCGGTGCTTACATAATATCGCGTAGAGGAGGTTCTATTTTTTGGCTGTCTGTTGGCCCTGAGGCTGAGCATCACCGAAGGAGATCTCTTCTATCTGTATTTTTCCCATTGGATGAGAGAATTTCAGGCACTTTGCTGTTATATTTCTTCTATGCTAACATGCCGAAGGCAGTCTAGTGCCTGTCAGGACTCTTCTGTAAATCTTTTTATTTCCCCTACTCCTCTTTCCTCCTTGCCTGTTCTTACTGCTTCACCACCATTCCTCTTTAACCTAATTTCAAATTCTCTCCTCCTCTCTCTTTATCATCTCCACCATCTTTCATTTTCACTTCCCTGCCTTTTCCCTTGCACTCCATCACATCCTATCTTTAGCTCCAGATGCCCCAAGCACACACTGGAAGCAGACTGTGTTTTATTTAGAGGACTACCTAACTGTCAAGAAGGGAGAGGAGATCTTTGGCAGTCTTGCTGTCAGGCCCAACGAGAAGAATGTGGTAAGACTGAAAATTTTCAAGAGTCTAGACTTAAAAAGGGAACATTGAATCTGTTACCTAAATTAGAACAGCAGTAACATACTTAGAAATATAATAAAGATATGGCTACAAATAGTGGAAAAAGTCCTCTTTTTACTATAGATACACCTTCAATTAGTAAAAAATGCAATATTTTTAACATCCTGTTTTACTATAGACTGCCTCCAATAGCACATATTTGCTTAGCAAGCAAAAAGTAGCTGGTTTAATTCCAGCCTGAGCCACAAAATCCCCTTTGGGGCTGCGTCAGGAAGAGCTACCCACTACGGTGACCCCTTGTGGCAAGGGAGCTGGCGAAAAGTAGCTGCTTCTTCTGTATCCTGACCACACACCATTAAATAACACAAAATATTCAAATAATGGTATGGTGTCCTATTTTCACTGTAGTTACTGTTAATAAAAAATGTCCTGTTTATTTGCTGTGTGCATGCTGTTAATTAACAGAGAATCGCTTTTCTTTTTAATTAAGGAAATATTTCTTACAGTGCTGCTTCTCCTTCGCCTTTTTGGTTGTGTGTAATTCTTTGTAACTGATTACTTCTATTCACTTTTGGTAATGTTTGTTGCAGCGTGACCTGGAGTTCACCCTTGAGCTAGATTTTAAAGGACAGCTATGCGAGGCCGCCATTTCCCACGACTACAAAATGCGTTAGGAACAACAGACCAAGCCGTGCCGCAGACCTAGCCTCAGCCCCTCTGGTCAGCGAGGGGGAGGGCACAGGCTCTCCAACAAGCATTCCAGTTTGCCAGGGAGGGCATCTGGACGCATCTGATTGGATGCCATCAAGCCAGCATCTAGGTGATGTCATCACAATAGGCACGTATCTATCAGCAATAGTGCCATCATGTGTACCAACTTGACTGACTCGGGCACCTCATTGAATGTATCATCCTACTTGATTTTTTTTTTTTTGTCTGTTTCTGAGAATTATTTTGATTGATGTATGAAATGAAAATCATTTATTTATTATTATTATTATTGTTATTACAATGAATGGAAAACGATTAACTTGTGTGATGTTAAGAGGATTATAGCACAGTCATTAACTGTTTTACCTTTAGTAACATTTATTACATATTGTATAATTGTATAGAGAGTACAGTAATTCATTGTTTTATTTTAGCAAGTATCTGCATGTGAATCCTTTTTCATCTTTTAATTTCAGAAAGATGTGAAATGGAATTTATTTCTTCAATTACTGAGAACTTTGGTGCCAGAATAAAAGAGAACAATGCCTCAGAACAGTAACAAACATGATGCAATTATGCCATGTACCACTTTGTTTAGAGATCGGATGAACAAAGAATATGGAAAAAAAAGAATGTGGTGATGAATAAAATGTCAAAGAATCAAATCATTTATCCCGCTTTCATTTCAAACTTGAAGCAAAGATTCAGTTATGAAAAGGCTACAGTATACTTCTGATTTTTCTCTTAGCTAAAAGGATTTTATTTAATTACAATAAGAAATATTGTAAATACTACAAACAGACAATTGTGATTTAGCATTTACAGGTAATGGCGCAACTTTTTGTTTTACTGTAGAGAAGCTCCTTTCCATTAAAGTTTGACAGCAGTTTGGTTACATAGACTATACGGATTTCTACCGTATATTGATTTAAGCATTTACTGCCCTCCTGGTTTTAAAGTCCATTACTGTTTTCAGTTTTGTCTTCAAACATTTTAATCTCCACAGACCAAAAAAAATGATCTACCTCTCAATAAACTGAGTATAGCAGTACAAAGCTTTTTCTTCCTATGGTTTCAGGTTTTCTTTGTGTTAGCTGAGTCTTCACTTGCAGCAGGCTTTCTTCTTCACAGGCTGAGTGCTGAGTATGACTGTTGTGTCCCTCACCCTGTCCTCCTGCTCCATTAACACTCTGAGTAAACAAAGAGGGGAAAAAAAAGGCTTGACCTCTGCTGCGAATCATAATGCAGCCCCAGTGTGTGCACTGTGCTGTGTATCAGATTGTTTTGATCTTACCTGGCCAGGTGGGTCAGGGACTCTGTCAAATTCTTTCCCGTGTAGGCACTGACCTCAAAGAACATCACCTTGTTTTCCTGCAAAGGGTGTGCACACAAATTCAGACCCACTGTTGTCCTAGAACAGGCAATACTTGCACAAAAATGCATTAGATTTACATAAGCAAGTTGCTCAGCTTCTTTAAATGACACCTCCCTGTCTTCGTCCATGTCCATTTTGTTACCTAGCAAGAGAATAGGGATCCCTTCTCCTGCTGCTTCCTGAGAAAATAAAGAACAGTGTTCCAGAGCCTCCCATTTCAGGATTTGCCAAAGATGTGAACTGCATAAATGTTATGAGCAATAACCCCAGCTTTTAATAATGTGAATTCCAAAATTGGATGAACTGAACCATGCATGCAACAAAACAAGACTTGCACAGGACTGAATGGGTCAAAAGTCCAACCTGAACATTGGTGATCCAGGGCCGCACAGCCTTGAAGCTCTCCTCCACTGTAACATCATACATCACCACCACACCATCTGCCTTGCGAAAGAACTGCTTGGTTATGCTGCGGTACCTGTGTCAGTAGCAGGATTTGAATGTCAGCA
This sequence comes from Oreochromis niloticus, assembly GCF_001858045.2. Classification (NCBI taxonomy): domain Eukaryota; kingdom Metazoa; phylum Chordata; class Actinopteri; order Cichliformes; family Cichlidae; genus Oreochromis; species Oreochromis niloticus. Next base: position 12,258,208 of record NC_031981.2, on the reverse strand, counting down.
CAGTGGCCCATTTTTCAAATGTGAGTACAGGAATACATCATGTACGTCCACCTCAATACTGCCACAATAATACTGCATGGTTAATGTTTTATAGTGGCTATTCATGAAAAAAAAATTCAAGCGTTGGGAATATGACACATTTTTTTGTAATTTTGCTTCTGTTCACTTCTACAGAGGATTTTAAACACTCAAGAAGTGCATGGTATTGGATTTAATTCAAAGGTTTTGACAAAAGTAATGCATTAAGTGGAATAAAAGCCATTTTATACATAATCTCTAATTTTCAGTCTACAGAAACTTATTAACCTAACTGTATATACTGTATACACTTCCATTTATGTAAAATAAAGTATTGCAAGAGGAATTGTGTTTATTAAGAGGGCATATTAGAGCAATTCTATAAAAAAAATTAAAATAAAATAAAGTAATACAGAGCCAGGGTAAAACGCATAATTAAAGGGAATTTGCAAGTGTGAAAAAATTTGTTTTTGAGAATGCAGAGTCATAATTTGTATAAAAAAAGCTCACAATTTCTCCCAGATTAAACCTAAGATTGGAGGAAGGTTGCAATAAACTGACTATATATTCAGACTCTTGATATGATATTATTAATTAGTATTTTATTGGTAAGCTTCAAGTTGCAAGATATTAGTGGTTTATAGCCAACCAGTTAACTGAAATATGTTGAAGGAAAGGGTCCCTCACCTCTCTTGGCCTGCAGTGTCCCAAAGCTGCATGGCTACCTGCATATTGTCCAATGTTAATGTCTTCACACTGTAGTCAATACCTGATTTAAAAAAAACATATAATAACATATAATACTTAATAGAACATAATATAAGGACACACTTCTCACATTTAATTTAGGCTTGATTTTACTTCTTGTTTTCACTACAGAGGAGCAATGATATAAATGGCCAGTAGGGGGATCAAAGTGCCTGTGCTTCATTCCAGCAGAGAAAGGGGTGGGAAAGGTGGTGACAACAAGGCATAAAAGGAGGATTGGAAAAGATGAAAGCAAGGATAAAGAAAATTCATCCAAAGTGACATAATCTGTAGTACAATGGGTGCCAGGGCTCTTAGACAGGCAGTGTGACTTTACAAGCCCTTTCATGTGATGCTAAATCGCCCCCCAGTATTCAGGAAAGGCATCCACAGCCACACTCGCACACATGCCCTTCAGATCTGTTTAAAACTGGCCCTGAAACATCAATAAAATATGACTGCCTTTCTTCTCACCCACAGTAGCAGTTGTGGAAGGGTGGAAACGGCCCTCACAGAAGGAGCGCAGCAGGGATGTTTTCCCAACGCTGGAATTTCCAACCAGGACTACTTTAAACAGGCGGTCTGGGGCAAACAGTTCTATCGCCTTCTGTAGGCGAGCAATTAGAAAGACAGTTTCATTACCTCTCCAGTAACTTATATAACAGCATATATAAAAGTGGAGAGCCGTAAACACACCTGTGAGGTCTCCTTTCCTACAGGCTGTCCTCTTGGAGATACAGGCGGGGTCTTCTTCGATTGAGTAAAGTAGGATTTCCTTGCAGGAGGAGCTTCTTTTGACACTGAGATGTGACGTGGGGAAGCACTGAGGTCGCTCCGTCTGTCTTCTTCTTCCTCCTCATCCCTCTCGTCTTCCTCCTCGCTGAGCTGGTGCAGTAAGGGCTGAGGTTCTCCTTGGAGCAGGTGGGGCAGGTGGTCCTCTTCTATGGAGATGACTCTGCGGAGGGGCCACCCGTCCGGCGGTGCATCTAACACCTCCTCCTCTTCTGCCACCTTCTTATCAATTTCAACTTTCTTTGATTTGTCTCTACTTGTCCCCAACATCCTCTTGTTGGTGGCCATTTTGGTGGACAGCCTTTTGGCCTTTGTCTTCACGTCGTGCCCTTTAGGCAGAGCGGGGCTGATGTGACCGTTGGCTAAGCCAGAGTTCCTATTCGCTGAAGGCCTTTGTTGGCACACAGGGCTGCTAGCAGCTGTGGTGGAGGGAGCAGGGGTGGCAGCGGCGGTGTCATCTTCACTACAGGAGGAGGAAGCAACAAAAACGATTTGAAGGTGCTCTATAGGCAAGGCCTCCAGAGATAGGTAGGACCCATCCACCAACAGTGAGGCTCTTTGGGGACAGAGGAGAAACAGAGGATTTACTGGATCAATTTACTTGAGTTTTCTAATATTTCTAGTTGTTAATTTGGCTATTTTTTGTGAGTATAAGGAATCAGACATCCTCTGTTTTTCCTCCTTTGATGCATGATTTTCACATCACATTTGTCATTGTTGCATAGGAAGCAATCTGACAGGGATGAATTGTGTTAAAAAGAGTACTTGAATGATGAATGAATCACCTTTTTGCCGGCTGGCTGCTGTCATCAAATATATTGCCGAGGCCCGCTCTCTGCTTCTGCTTCTTTCTGAGTGAGGTTCGAGGCTTGTTTAAAAAAAGAAGGTGCATTACTCAGCTATTCTAGTGCTGTAATCGAGTTAATGCAGTTACATAAAATACTATTTACTTACTACACCACAGCACAAGTCTCGCTCATCCTTCAAATGCTTGTTCATCTCTCTGGAAAGTTAAAGAAGAGACGTTACAGAGTTTTTTGTGCTTTGGAAATCCTTGAACCTTAGATTTTGATTCATAGGGTTTGGCCGGCTAGAACTGAACCAGGAGCCAAAATAAGTAAAACAATAGTTGTGGTCAGAAATTTATATCCACTCAACATTGGCATGAATGATTGTACAACTTTTGGATTGTCTCCAGTCCACATAGGCTCAAAAGTGTGCATACAGGCTCATCAAAAACTCGTGGACTTATGCAGTGGATGTAAACTCCAACTAGTACCCAAGTTTGAAAAGTGCTGGGTGTTCTCATTATACCTGAGGAGGTCAAGCTGCTTCATTAGACTTTGCTTTTCCCTCTGCAGTCCTTCAGTTACTCGGTACATTTCCCTGAAACAAGACAGAAAAAACTTGCTTTTAAATAGCTACTCTATGGCACACTGCAGGGAAACACAGTTAATACAAACAATGCTTATACGCACATTTCTTTCTCCTGTTGTAGCCGGGCAGCCTGTTCCTGCAGCATAGCCAGCTGTTCCTGGGCCAGCACCAGCTCCTGGCTGGTGCTCTCCAGCGCTCTGGACAACTCATTGTTGGTCATTTTCAGTTTGACGTTCTCTACGTGGCTCTCCTGCTTCTCACTGCTCAGCTCAGAGCACTGGTGCTCTAACTAAACAGGGAGATATTCACAGGAGTTATAATACACTAATGCTGGGTAAGTGTACTTAGGGGATATCTGCACAGGGAACAAAACAGTGAGGTTTGGTGTAAATCCTCTCTACACGACAGATTTAATGCCACAAGCCCACTATTCAATAGTTACACATGACAAATGTTTTTACCGAGAGCTTAAATTTTTTTGTCATGCTGTTACAATGGTGGATGTTCTTATTAAACATGACCGCAGAATTTCTTTGGGATGCATTGTCCATATAAACTTACCCGTTTCTGCTTCTGGAAAAGCTGCTCCAACTCTCTCTCCTTCGTATGAAGCTGGTGCTCCAGGTCCTGGCTGCGCAACTGCAGCCGCTCAGAGTCCTGCAGGACCAGTAGAAGAAAAGGTTAAACTTGCGGTTAAAAGAAAGAGCACAAAATTAGCTCGAAAGGTAAAAACACTGCTGTCAATACGATATAATCCTTCCATAAGCAAAGCTACGCTTACATCATTACTACTGCTTGTTCTCTCTCTTTGAAAGACCCAGAATTCATGATAAACTGTCTAGTGGTTGAGTGTGGAAGACTATCAGCTTCCATAAGGAACTGCTTTCTTTCCTTTTTACTTGTGTTCCATCCATTCGCTTCTGCTTATCCTTTTCAGGGTCGCGGGGGTCCTGGAGCCTATCCCAGTTGTGTTGAATTCAGATTTAAAATGACCACACAGAAAGTTATTTAAATTTGAAGTTAGTCATCTTGTGTCAGAGAGTGCACTTCTGTACAGTGCAGTCCAGCGTACAGAGCTGGACTTTAAACATCTAGCTTTGTATTTCTGAATCTTTTTTACTTCTTCGGTTGCCAAGGAGATGCTTCTTTGTCAGATTTTCTTCATGTTTGAGCTCTTTTACCTTTAGCAGCAGCCGTTCTTTCTCATTTTTGATCTGTGCCTCCATCTCTTCATATAAATACCGGATCTCACTGTCATGTGTTGCTGCCTTCCTGAAATGACACGTTAAGGTAAACTATTTATGTCATGTTTCGGCTGTGTGGCAGGCAGGGATTGGACCCAAACGCAAACTCACGGGGACAGAACTTGAACACAAAAGCACAGCTTTATTGCTGGACAATAGAACACAAGCAATACAAAACTAAACTGGGAAAAGCTAATTATAATGCATACGAGGAGACACGGGGAGAATCACACACAGCATGAGGGCGATCGCGACACTGACACAGGGAAACACAGGGCTTGAATACACTGGGAAGTAACGAGGGGAATGAGACACAGAAGGGGAGCACAGCTGGGAGAAATCAGAACTGACGAGACGAGGGAGCAAAGTAGGATACACTCACAAGAGACATGGACCTTCAAAGTAAAACAGGAAGTAGCACAGACGCAAACTAGACTAGGGGAGACAGAGCAACTAAGAAACACAGAACAACAACAAAGAGACACAGAGGGCAGGTATTAAATACTCAGAGAACCAAAGAGAATACAAGAAAGCCAAACTAAGACACTAGACTAAAGAATAAACTGGGGGAACAAAGGGAACTAAGATCATAATACAAAAACTCAGAGACACAAGAAACTCAAAACACTGGGTCACCGACCCAGGACCGTGACAGTTTATCGATGAAAGACACAAAGTGGTACATGTAAGATCTAAAAACAGAACAACATTGCTGTCCACACTGTGAGCACTTGACATGCAAACACATTTTCAGACTACTAATGACTGGTATTTACAATCACTGTGATGATCGTTAAGACCCCATCAGCCAATTAGTTACGTTTAGAAGAATAACAAGCTGTAGCATGGTACCATGCAGTACCATGAGTAAGCCTACATCCCACTGATGCTCATGCTGCGTTTACAAAGACAAAAGACTATAATCATCAAGTATGTCATTCTGCATATCAGGGGAGTAAATACATTAATATACAGTAAAAAAAAAAAAAAAATCCCCCTTTGCTCTGTGTTCACTCAGTCATATGATTAATGTGTTTCCACACCAGTAGAAGGCAGTCAGAGTGTGGATCTAGATTAGTGGTCATTTGACATGGATAAAGACGTTGTTCTATAGAGAATTACAGGTAAATCCCATGCAGCAGGCTCTGGCTGGAGTCCACAATGTAAACAGAATCCCACCCTTATGCCACTCATTATTTAGGGGCTAATGCATAAGAAGTATATTGGCTTTATGGTGGTTTTTGGTCCATAAAGTGTTGGTTAAAACAAAGTAAATAAACAAAACGTTGTATATAGCGTATGCATTTCCTTACTTATAGTCTTACTTGCCAAAAACATGGCATCTCTTGAGATGGTATGCAGTGTTGTTAAAATATGAGGACAAGTGGAGGACAAAAGAAGATGAAGAGTATCTTAAAGTCATGTCCTTAAGACGCAGGGAAAAAAATTCAATAAAGACATCGCACGATGTCTGAGAGATGCATCTGGGCCTTTGTTTGATCCATGTACTCTTCACAGAAGCCTTGTTAGAAGTGATCTCAGTGGAAGAGTGGCTGTCAAGAAGACATTCTTAAGGAAAGGAAATAGAGAGGAAAGGCCGATGTATGTCTTATGAAGTGATGAATCCAGATTTGAAATTTCTGGTTCAAATCCCCTTCTGATGAGGTCAGATAGAGGTACAAACAGAAGTTAGTGTCTGACTGAATTATGGACGCAGAAAAGTACTATCAGAATTTGATCCACCATCAACATCATATGGATAGTATCTGGTTGGCAAGAGCTAAATTTCTCAATATGACAGTGATCCCAAGCACACTGTAAACACACACACACACACACACACACATTTTTTACCATGAACCATAAAAACAGGACAACGCTGCCCAGAATCATCATATGAGCAATCCAAACAGAAAACAGGCATCCTGTTTTTATATAAAGAAATTAGGGGTGGCTCGAGACTTTTGCACAGTGCTGTATTTCTTTCTCTTTCCTTCCCTATATTGAACCTCATGTCCAATATTTCTTCCACACTCATAGTCACTAAAAACCTTGTGAATGGGTAAAACACCATCAAAAGCCCCTTTTCCCTTGCCCCTTGTGTATGTGTTTTCTGCCCTACTACCTCTGGAGGGCGCTCTCCATCTCCTTCTTGTCCTGATGAGCTTCCTTGATTTGATGGGTGACCCTGGCCAGAAATTCCTCAAAATTGGACAAGAGGTGAGGCTCATCACGTCTGAGCTGGATCCAAAGGCTGCGCACCTCGTCTGGACTGGAGAAAGAGAGGAGAAGGAGATAAAGAGGGAGAGACAAAACTCAACTTAGCCCACAGGTTTGTCAAGAAGGGATCATGACAAAAAACAATAATGCACATAAGGTTTTGTCGTGATTAAACTCACTCTTCAAATACATTACTGGCTCCCAGGCTTTCCAGCAGCATGCAGAAGTGCCTCTCCTCCTCATCCTCAACTCCTGACAGCTTGGCTTCCCACTGGCTCTGATAAAGGGCTTCCTTAGCCCTGAAGACTGGGCCAGGGGCCTGATTTTGGTCATCAGTCACAGAGATTCTTCGACCATGCAAGAATTGACCTGAAACACGCCCACAGCTTTTAAGCTTGAAAGATAAATTCAAAAGTTTTTCATGACTTCACACATCTTTTTCTCTCAGCTGCTCCCATTATCTGCCTCCCATTAGGCAAATGATCGCTACAGTGGATCATCTGCCTACATCACTAAATCCACAAATCTTCTCTGTGGTCTTCTACTTTTCATTATTGTCTGGGAGCTCTATCTTCACATCCTTCCTCTAGTCTCCTACCATCCTATCCTTGCTTCTCCAAACCGCTCTACCTGAGCTGTCCCTCTGATGTACTCATTTGTAATCCTACCCACATCTGGTTACTCCTGATGAACACCTTAACACTCCAGCTCTACTTCCTGTTTTTGCTTTAGTATCACCATCTATAAAAAAAACATCATAGAGCATCTCACTATCATCTTGTAAACTTCCCCTTTTACTCTTGTCTGCATTTTTACAAACTATTCCTTATTATTGTATTTTGCACTTGAAGCCACTCTGTTTTTTTGTGTTTGTAGAACTACAAGATATCTTTAAGTATTCAAAATCAACTTGAACTCAACTTGATGCTATAGTAATGTTTTCTATTTCAGGTTCGACATAGAGAAAGCTATTTGGAGTAACAAGTGTGATATGTGTGATCCAAGCTAAGAGGCTCTGATGGCAGGAAACCTACTGAATCCAGAGGTGAATGCCTCCAGTGTGAGGTAACCCGTGTGGTCTGTATCCAGAGAGTCAAACACGTCCTCCAGCTCCTCTGCGGACAGAGGCAGCTCTCTGTGGAGCCTCTGCCAGGAGAAACACATAAACAAAAACGACTTTAAAATACCACTGTGGTGAGCTGAACTCCACTTCAAAATGAAACACACTCCCTGTAAAACCACTGCAAGTTACTTTTAAGACACAATAAATAAAAGTCACATGATAAGTTCGCACCTCAAATCCTCTACAGTACATTTTCCTCTGTAGTGACACAGCTCAGACGAAGCTTACACTGACCTAACAGTTGCACTGAGTTTTTTTCTTTTTTTAAATGTAAGAGTGTTTTATTAAAAGACCTCAACACAAGCCCACAAGAGCTGCCCTAATTAGCTGGGAACACAGCTCGCTAATGGTCAGACCTTTAAAAAGAGGCTTGCATGCATTGTTCCTGCCTGTGCTCTTCACTGCAGCCTGTGCGCTGAGAGTGTGGCTTTATATTCATAAACATTTCCATCAGCCGTGCTGCTCCAACACTTCTCAGGCTGTTTGAGTGCTCCGAGTTCTTTAGCAACGGTAATATGAACTGAAAAAGTGACACTGAGTGGTCCCTGCTCGGTGCTCACTGTTATTAAAGCCCTGCAGGACACTAAATTGTTCCACAGGTAAAAGCGTGTCCTTTCGAACTGTTGCTCTTCTTAGCAGCGGCTTAATGCACTCACAGGTCCTCCACGGATTTTTAAAAACCGCTGAAAGAGTAAAAGTGTCAAGGAAAAACTGACCCCTCCCTGTTTTTTAAAGGAAATAAATATTCATATTGAGCTGGCAAAATTATTAACCTAACTGGTGGAAAATGTTTACAGCAATGATACTAATAGATGAGTTGGTTAAGCCTTACTTTCTGACAGTATATACACTGAATGATTAATCCTTGATTCATTAACTACCATTTAAAATGTCTTGTATATATCTGCCTTAATAATGTGAAATTGTCAAATGCCTGCAGACTTTACAGAAGTGTGTAAAGTCCACAGAAACACACACAGCCTCCATCTCTAACCCTCATATCAGTGCGAGTGATGAAGCCTTTTCCCTCCACATCACAGGTCTGGAAGAACTCCTTGGTCTTGTCCAGCAGGGCAATGCGACCCCAGTCAGAGCCCCTCCTCTCTGGGCTCCGTCCAAAGCCATTCACCCCGTCCTCCTCCTCCTCCATGTTTCGCTATGTCTCTCTTATCGTTATATATTTATTTTTATTGTTCTGTGGTAGGTTGCATGTACTTTGAAGTCCTCTTCATTAGCCCTATATTCAGTCCTCTGGGCCTCTTAGAATCACCATGACAACAGAGGCAGGAAGTAGCACCAGATGACGAGATCACTGATAACTTGGTGGCTTACAGACAGACAGACTTAAACCTGGTTGCAGGTTCCTGTAAGACAGGCAAAAAACTGTACTCAATTAAAAAATTACGTGAAGACAATTTTAAGAAAACTAAGGTGGTTACACAAGTAGCAGAGCACTACAGCTAAACTGCACTTCCCTTTTCTAGTAAGCCACTGACAAAGGTATGTAAATACACAGTAAAGGATTACCTTAATACTCCACCATACAGAACACATGACGGCATAATGCCTGCAAGACTGCTGCAAGCAGCAGATGAATTAATGTGTCCCCCTATGTGTTTTCATCGCGCCTTTGTTTTGAAGTGCTGTCTTGTTTGCACTGCTCCGAGCTGGAGCGGAGTTTATCCTGTCAGGAATCCTAAATCTGCAGCAAACACTGCTGAAAGTGAAATATCAGAGGCAGGTGTTGGATTCTAAAGTCTTGAATTTGGATTTTTTCTGAAGGCTGTTTTATTAGTGCAATTTTTAACTTGGCTACAAACTAAGTGAGTACATACTACTAAGCAGCACTGCCACCTACTTTGTAAGCTCAGACAAATCCCCTATAATACAGGCTAGTTAAAAGACACTTAAACAATGTAAGTAAAGTTCTGGGCCTTCCTCTGCAGCATATACAAAACTCTTGGCAAATTCTTTCTTTCTTTAGCTCTTGTATCTACAAGTTGAACAGGTTTGCATTTGTCCCTTTTTTCTTTAAATAAGTCAGAAACAGAAGGAAAGTTCTTACCTTCTACAAATGACGAGCACAGCAAACAACTGAAACCTTTTGTATCCGCTCTCAGTATTAACAGAGCTGTGACCGCACTGTGTTTAGGAAGTCTTGCCTCACAGACGACTGTTAGACAAGTCATTCTGCAACCATGTGATGTCATGAGGAGGCAGCCTGAGGCTTTTCAGCCTGGGTCCACCCGCTGCTCTCACACTGAGATGGGGCTGCAGAGTGAGCTTACTCTATGCAGGCTACATGTGTGCAACATGTTTATGTAGTGTGTAATTAAGACAGCAGCATAATGAAGGCTGTCAGCGGGATGAGTGTTAATGTGTTATTGGAGGTTTACTTGGGAATAAAAGCTAAACTTGTTGACTACCAGAAAATTGGCCAAAAGAAAGTTTTATTTATGGTTTATTTCAAAATAAAAGCACATTATTGGAAATTATATATTTATTTATTTTTAAAAATAAAAGCATGCTCTGTCATCACGTCATTTCTTATGATGCCATCTTGTGGTTGAACAGTACAATGACTTTCAGTGGTCAGAGCAAAAAATACTGTGAAATCACAATATATATCTCAAAGTAATTTACCATCAAAACAACCACAAGTTTCCACTTTGATTTTGCACAGAAAATCGCAACCTTGATTCAGCCTATGAGGTTTTAAGTAAAGTCCTCTACTGGCATTCAGTTCTGAGGAGGAGTCATTTCCCACTTCCTTGTATCTTCTGAAGTAAATATTCCATTTGGAGGTTTAGATTTGGCTGTCCTTTCTTGGTCTTTTTGTTTAGAATCTGGAATGTCTCCATCTTTTTCTGTTTGTACTTCTGGATGGCCTCTTCTCTCTGTTGCTTGTTCTTCAAGTACTCCTAAAAACAGCAAACACACAGGCTGTTGTTTAAAAACGTTTTTCATTTAAAAAGTGAAAGACTGTGATCTTATTTTTCTTTTACTTAGTTAAACACGTTACCTCTTTCTTCTTTCTCCGCTTCTCTTGGATCCTCTCAAATTCTTCTTTTGTCTTCTGGTAAGAGTTTTTCTTCTCCATTTTTTTTCTCATGCGATTGCTCATTGGAAGACTGGTGGAAACAAGCAAACATTTTTATTTTTTTTAAAAACCCAAAATTATAAAAGCTGACTTTGTCTCCACCACCCAGCCCTCTCTTGTTTTTAAGTGTTGTGTAAAAGTTGTGAGCCACCCCTCATTTCCTTATAGGACACAATGCATACCATGCTGAGATATGCCAGGTTTTCAGTTAGTAGCTCTTTGGGAATCAAACTGTTTTATCTTTGGCATTTTTTGTAGGTTCAACTAAAGAACAAATTTGTTTTTGCAGCAAACTGCTAGCAACAAAGTGATTCAGTGTAGCCACCAAACTGTTCCATCCTTTGTACAAGGTGTGTTTTCTATGCTTCAGTGATTCATACGTCAGTGCTGAGCGGCTGAACAAGCAAGGACGTGACCAAAAAAGCAGTCAATGCTCCTTGAAAGCTAAATATAAAGTAATGAGGACTGCCTCATGATTTTTGCACAGTGCTGTATGTCTGCACGGACGTACTCACCTTTCGCTCTGTGAAGCTGATGTTGGCTCAGCTTGGTTCCCGGACACTGACTCTTTCAGCTCAGATCCCCCACTAACTTCTTCTTCACCAGCTGCCTCGGTCTGCTGTGCCTCATTATCATCCTCTTCCTCTCCATCACTTTCCTCCATCTCTTCCGCCTGCCCTTTCATCCTCAGCTTACTCCTGTTCACTCTGTTCGTCCAGGCTTCTTTCTTCAGTTTCTCTGCCTCGGCCTCGTACAGATGCCTGAGGTGTTCTGGATACTCTTCTTTGTACAGGTTTTTGGACCCCGGGTTCTTCTTCTTCTCCTTTCGCAGCAGTTTGTTGTATTCATATTTGACTTTCTGCTTCCTGTTGAAAGCAAATCCTTGACCTGAAGAGTTAAGACAGAGATTTAAAATACAGGAAAATCAAACCATTTAAAAAAAAATCAGATTCAGTGTGATTACTTATCTACACTATGCTCATGCTCTTGTGTTGACAGTCGTTTTAATTAACCCAACGCGGATTAAGTTCTAATCTTAATATGAATTGATTTCTCACGGTTCCTATGTTATTTAAATATAGAGGCTGTGTAGTATTTACGTGTACGTTCAGCCTTATTGTACCTTCTTTTACGCTGCCTTTGAATAATTTGTGATCGGAGATCCATTTTCTTTTCTTTTTGACACCTTTCGCGCCATTTTTTGTTTTCGCCAAGTCACCCTCTTTCCCTGCAAACTTCTCATTCTTCGTTTTTTGATCTGTTGGTGCCATGTGTGTTCAGTCTCTTCGGGAAAACTCAAATGTTTACAACCTCCTCGTCGACTTCAGCTAGCATGCCGTTTCGTTACAGACGCTGTGTGATGACGTACACAAGACAAGACGTGATAAATCGATTGCGGAAGGGCCTATTTCAAAATGTTCCTTGTTAAAATTCCAAACTAACTGGTTTTGTTTTATAAATTCATGCTGTAGTGAACAGGTATAAAATACAGCTTCAGTTAATTATTTTTTTTTAATAGTTTTTGAACTTATCAATAACAATATGAGTTTTATTAAATTCTTCTTATCGGTCTTCGAAGTACTGTATTTTGATTTTTGATGAAGTGTAAACACCCTGTTACACCCTGTAAACTAGCCTTGTATGTATGTAAAGCTTATATTATTGAAAAATAAAAATAAAAAGCAGATCAGTAAATTCATCGAACCGTTTTATTCTACTGCTAATGTCTAGGCGTACACCAGAAGTGGGACGTTTGCGTGCTTGCCCAGCTCCTCTTCGTAGAGCCTTTTATTAATTACCATGAAACCCTCCTCATGCAGCCTCACTGAAATTCAGCAACAGATAGATGAAGTCATTCGGTTTCTATCTATAACTCTTAATATTGCTAATGCCCACACCGTGGAGTTTTACACTCACGACGTGTGGAAACGGTTCGTGGCCGTATCACCGGAGGACGTTCTGTCAGCTGTAGGTTCCGGTAACGACCAGCAGAGGGAGCCACAGCACAGGCGGAGTGGTAAGCTAGTTCAGCCCAAACAAGAGAGCGAAGGGCTTTTATTTTATATTATTTTATTTTATTGTCTAATATGGAAGCTTGTTTCCTGAAAAAAATGGCTGAGAGATTCAGACCTAATTTCTTAAAAATTTTGAGATAACAACCCAAAGTTTGACTTATGGATGACAAAAAACAAAAACAAAATAAACTTTTCTGAGTTTTGGAAATATTCTTCAATGTTTAGGAACAAGTAATAATCAGCCCAAATGTGTATGGATTATAGCATCTGGAAAGGGACTGCAGACGTTCTGGACCAAAATCTATTTTAGTTATAACTTATAAAAGTTTTGATCCCCAGTATTTACAATTTTATATAAATTACCAAGGCATAAAAGCAAAACTATTAGCTTTTATACCTTATTCCTTATATGACTACATGGACAGAAACTGTAAATTTTAAAGTATATTCTGTGTGGACTTTATGTTACAGATATCCCATATCTGTCTCCCTAAACAGAGCAGCCCAGCACCACATTTGGGTTTTGCAATGATACAAAGCGACTGGTTGACACCCAGGAACTTGTGCAGGCAGCTAAAGAGCACTCTCTCCCCGGCCTTGGACTCTGCATGAGCCGGGAGAATCTACTGCAGGGCCTCAGGGACACCAGGTCCGAGTCTGGTACTCCAGAGGAAACAGGTAGGGAAGATTGTTTCCCACTGAGAACAGGAAGCAATCCAGGATTGTCCTGTTCAAATCACAATCATAATTTTTGAACCTATGCGATGTAAATTTTAGGGAAACTGACATTTTTTTCCACTGACTCTTTTTTTTTTTAATATAGTGGCTGCTTTTGAGCCAGATGAGTTTATGACTTCTAAGAAATCCCATGAAGTCCAGTCCATGTCTGAGGTGGTGGCCTGCCTGGCTCAGCACTGTGGGGTTAATCAGGTAGGGCAACATTTTCATAGGTACAGGCAATATCCTAAAAGTATATAAAAAAATATGTAAAAACCACTAAACAGCTCTTAACATGTACTGTTTTTGTTTTTTTGTTTTTTAACGTGACATGCAGGTGATAGATGTAGGCTCAGGGAAGGGCTACTTGAGCTCCTTCCTGTCTCTTCAGTATGCCCTTCGGGTGTATGGCATTGACTCCTCTAGCACCAACACCCACGGTGCTCAGGAGAGGAACAGGAAGCTAAAGAAGTTCTCGAAAGCATACCAGAAACACACCAAAGCAGCAAGGACGCAAGCAGAGGCCACACATTCGCCTCAGGAGGAGTTAATAGAAAAAAAAACTGGGCTGAATGGAGACGAAGATGTTTTATCTGGTAATGGGCCAAGAATTCGGTCACAAGAGGAGGAGAGGGTGTTAACAAGCTCATCAGACATCAACCCCGCAGTGGAAGGACATTCAGAGCAAAACCCAGAAACAGATGAGCTCTTCCTGAGTGCTTTATCCGTGGATGTAATACAGCCTGCTTCCCCCAGAGTTCCCCCAAGTCAACTCAGTGCTGAGGAGAGAGAGAGGAGGAAGAGAGAGAACCTGGAGAGGAAAGCTCAGAGCAGGGCCGACAGCACTGGAGCTGTGTTTTCACCTCTCACATCTTACGTTACTGCAGAAACAGAGCTCCGAGACCTCATCAATGAGCTGGAGGTGAGCAAACCCAAAGCCAAAAGTAAATGTTTAATAATATATGTAAAAAAAAAAAAAAAAAAGCTTCATATATATTCAGCCAGCTGTAGAGCATAGTAGCAAAGCTTGATTCCCATAGCAACTCCTAGAATTACAAGTGTGTCACAGCAGCTGGAGTTTGCATTACTGGAGTGAGTCTGGGGTGTGACTGCGGTGCCAAATCTGCAGCGCGTCATCATCAATAAATTTTACCATCGATCTCTACTACTCCCCCTCCTTGCTTCCACCTCCTTTTCTGTTCTCTCCCATCTCTGTGTGATTTCTCCAAACCCCAGGATGCAGTCATGGTTGGCCTGCACACTTGTGGCGACTTGGCTCCCAGCACGCTGAGGATGTTTGTGGCTAAACCGGAGCTAGCCGCAGTCTGCAGTGTGGGCTGCTGCTATCACCTGCTGTCTGAGGAGTTTGACCCTGCCGGACAGGGTAAACAAACACATACACACACACACACACAATTAGAGGTGTAAATCGCTTCCAGGAGTCGGGAGGTGTGTTTCTATCTGTCTCTGTTTGAGCTGAAAAACTGTAACTGTACACACGAACACACACACAGTCTGTGGTTTCTCATGTGCTGTTTATGTCTATTTCTCTCTCTCTCTCCTTATTTTCACTGACACTTCTCCCATAGTCCAATCTCAGACACCTGCACTTCATCAATCTGCTCTTATCAGAAATGTAATATTATATTCCCACAAAGAGTCACATAAACACTTAAACCGAGCCTCCACAACATTAAAACCACCTGCCAGATATTGTGTTGGTCCCGCTTGTGAGCACTGACCTGCAGACACAGATCGGTGATGTTCTGCGGTGTCTGTCACCAGGGCTTTGGCAGCTGAGTCTTTGGGCCCTGTGGGCTGTGGGGTGGAGCCTGCTTAGATCGAGCCTTGAATCTTTCAAGTCCCAGTCAGTGCCATGGTGCTGGATTCAGTCCTGTAAGGTTCAGTGTGAACCACTATAGTCAGAGAAGGACTATCATCTGTATTTTTCCCATGTAGACATCTTTAGGGTTTACAGAGAATGGTCAGAGCAATAGAAATTATCCAATGAGCAGCAGCTGGCTGGGCAAAAATGATTTGTCAGGGGAGAATGGCCAGGTTGTTTTGGGCTGATAGAAAAATCACTAAAATAGCCACTCGTAAAAACCAAAGTATGCAGAAGAGCATCTCTAAACATACAACAAGTCAAACCTTGAGGCAGATGGGCTACAGCAGCAGAAGACCACATCACGTGGCAATCTTGTCAGCTAAGAACAGGAAACTGATGCTACAGTTCATACGGTTTAACGGAAATTAGACAATAGAAGGGCAGAAAAATATTCCGTGGTGATCCAAAACATACTCACATGGTGGGAAGGGCAGCAGCAAAACCACCTGTAGAGAATAGCGCAGGCATCAGTGATAACAGATATGACACTGATTAAACCTGGCGTAGGCTAGAGAGAGAGAGCTGGGGTGGAGGAGAGTTGCACGACAGCTTGCACCTTTGCAGCAACTGTAGGTAGACTCAGTCAGGTTGAATGGTGTGCTTTATATGAGATTTGCAGATTGGATCCAAGAGTCCTCCATATCATGTCTGAGCTAGCTATTTATTTATTTTTCCATGGCTGGGACATGCCCAGCCACACTGCAATGTTGTGGCTGATTAGTGCATATTCCTACTTTTTAGTAAACAAGTCCAATATTCCACTGAGAATTCTGAGACTCGGCCTAGTTACCCTTCTGGAGATTGAGTTAAGCTCTGACGCCTACTGTTACAGTCATTAGACTGGATTTATGGATTTAAAATGGCTGTTGAAGGCTGCTGAAAATGAGAATATTTGACCCTTATATTTAAAAACAGAATCTATTGGAAAGAATTGATTCTGCAGCCAGCGTGAAGTAATTTGTGTTTACGGTGTCGTAGTTAGCCCCGAGTTTCACACCGAGGAGGCTGTTTATCATTGTCTGCTGCTGCCCTAACTTGACGGCAACGCAGGTGCCAGAATGCAGACTGATATCATCCCTGTTTCATATATTCCTCCACTCCAAAGTTTATGAGGTATGAAATTGTCTACATGTGTCCTCGTGCTTTGTCTGTAGCCTCTGCACGTCTGCAGGAAAAGAGGCCTCGCTGCAGTCGATGCAGTACCACGTCATCTCTTGTTAACAGCGCGACCCTCGACACTCGAGAGCGGAAAATGCTATCATGACAGCTGATTGAAAACACTCCTTTCCACACTTGTTTCTCGATCATTTAAGGAAGGGAACAAAGGCCTTCGCTCACACACGCACACAGTTTCACTCCCCTGTTGGCCTTACAGTGCAGTCTGGGCTGCAGGCCAGCGCCTGTGGTGGCCTGCCTCAGCCCAAAAAAGGATCCAAAGGCCTGAAAGCTTTCTCGTTAGAGAAGGACGTTATACATTTATGTGATCAGCTCATTTAGAATTCAAGGAATTCCTGAAGTGCAGCATCCACATCTAGTACTGTAAACTTTCTATATACTCACAACAGCAAAAACAATTCCAAGACGAGTACAGATTTTGAGTGTACATGTCCGGTCGCACAGTAGAATATCAAAAATATTTATCTGACTTTCAGTGAATTTACATGGCCACTTCAGAAAGAACTCTGTGACCAACACAAGCAAAGCTACTATAAACAGCTCTGTGCACATACTGTACTGAAATCCACCCTTCAGATGTCACAAAGCCTCGTCCACTTCAGTTGCTTCTAAGGGCCTGTGTTGGCGGCCATGTGCCGGGCAGACGTGAAGCTAACCTGACTGCTAATATGCCCCCGTGTCCAGAGCAGTTTGTGAAAGCCTGACCATCCACAGCTGCACATGTTATTAGTGCTTCCTTTGACTGTACTCCCACTGGATTCGCTGTGCCTTGGCCTCAGTCTTCCAACCTTTTTAAAGGGACATGAAAAGGATGGCATGCTGTCAGCACTCGCCACCCTCCCACTGGGAATCAGGGTTTTTGAGTACTAAGAACTCCTGCGGTTAGAAAAATGGGGCTCACATTGCTATTTTTCCACACAATAATTAGAGGTTAGCCGTACTGACTATTTAGGGGGTAACATATGAATTTGCTTGCATTAAAAGAGAAGTTTGAAGTTCGTTTGGGTGATTTCCTGCTGAGAGTTAGACTAGCTTAGCACAAAATGATTAGAAATTAGGAGGCTAATGCTTTTGAGTCCTCAAAGGTAACGAAACACATCTATCAGCATCTATAAAGCTAAATAATTAACACTAGGTGAAATTTGCTAAACAGTACAAAACCTCAGGATCGAATCAATGTTATTTTTAGGCTAGGCTAGGCTTGCTTTCCCCAAGGTTTATCTTTTGTGCTAAGCTAAGCTAAATTCCTGGTGGCTGTGTCTTCGGATTTAATTTAACGGTGACTAATAGGTCATTTGAATCCACTCCTCTGGGATGTTCTAAGGCAATCACTGCAAAAAAACAACAACAAAAAAGTTCGGTACTTTTGCTATCTTGATGTTTCTCTTGCAAATATTTGAAATAGATGAAAACAGCATGAAAAATCCCACTGGTCAGCTAAACTGATTAATCAGTTGACTCATATTCCTGTGTGTCCTCTCACAGAGTGTTTACAGAGTGTGTGTGGTTTCCCTCTGAGTCAGTACCTCCGTGACCAATCCTGCTTTTGTGGCAGAAATGCCAGGATGTCAGCATGTTTGGTAAGTTTCTCATGTGTTTTTTTTTTTTTCTTTTTTCATGGCTGCCTGCAAAAAGCCCCCCAAACAAACAAAAAAACTATTAGCTGACGGTAAAACTTTACACTGATGAACTCAAGAGTCTGACCATCAATGGATGAATCACATACTGTTCACGTTCTCATAACCTTGGTGCATACCGAGGTCTGGTGGATGCAGTCGACTGTATTTGTACAGTCTCTTCCAGTGTATATAATTTTGCTTCTGTACCCAACCACAGTGGATTTGAAATGAAGCAGTGAAGCTGTGATTGAAGTGCAGACCTGCAGCTTTATTACAAGCGGTTTAAAAAACGTTGCATGGCAAATTACACCCATTTGTTATAAAGCCTTTCCATTTTCACAGGCTCAGAAGAAACTAACCCCCCCACCACCACACACACATTCACTTGAACAGCATGCTCGGATGCATTGAGGTCACTTGTCTGAATTGGATATTTAGGAACATTACATTTGTTCGCCTTACAAATCTCTGGGGCTGCTTGCACAGCATCATCCATCGTGGCCCTATTTTTATGCTGCAGATCTGAGCACCTTGGCCGGGAGTCCATTGATTAGCCACTTATTAATCGTCACACAGTTGCTTAAAGACAGGCTCCCCAAGGATTATAGATAGAAGCCAGAAATCTTCCCGTATTAAGGTCATGTCTCTGTCCTCTGTGACCAGTCCAGATATCTGTTCGTAGAGAAAACATCATCAGTTTGCACCAGTTGCCCAGATCCTACATCCACCAACGCATCACTGCGGTTTTGACAGACACTTTGGTATTTTTTGTGTCAGTGGTTTCCCAATAGTATGAGGCAAGTCCGGGTGTGCCCTGGTCCAGGTGTGCTTTGGTATTTTTGTACAACCATTGCATTGTTATTGCAAAAATATAACTGTTCTATGTGCAGTATAAGGGTTCGTTTCAGAATCAGAAGCCAAACAACTCTTCTGAAAGAAACTTGGCCTACGTTAAAAGAGCACTGGATTCATACCAAAGGCTGACAAGTTAACAGAGGCAAAGTATTATTGAGTGGTGACAACTTTGCAAGAAATTACAAATGGCACGGGCTGTCAAAGAGTGTTATTCTGAAAAGAAAAAGGGAGAACACTTTGGGTGACAAAGATTGTTTTGCATAGATACTCCGTAGTTGTGTCTTGCTCGCAAAGAGTTTGAAAACGAATACTTTGGACCATCAGCCCTTTCATTCTGGCCCAAGGTAAAAGTTTTTTTCTTCACCAAGGCAATACCAAGAATTCTTCAATCATCAAGAAATTTCTTGCCTTCCTTGGGTAAATGTCTCTGTTATCCACGTTGCTGAACTTTCTGGTGCATCCCTTCTTTCCAAGAACCTGCAAAATTGAACTGGCAACCCAAGAGTTTCCACTATCTTTCCAATAGATCTCTTTTGTTTTTCACCATAACGATGGCATTCTTCATGTGCGCTGACACATCTTTCCATGTCTGTAATATTGAGAGTTCCCATGAGCAGCTACCAAATTCAACTTCAATATGTGGTGTTTTACAGAAGCAAAAATGCAAAAATTGTACCACTGTTCAAATACTTATGTACCTAATATACTAGACCAGGGGTGGGGGAACTCCAGGCCTAAAGGGCCGGTGTCCTGTAGGTTTTAGATGTGTCCTTGATCCAAGACAGCTGATTTATATGGCTAAATGACCTCCTCAACCTGTCTCGAAGTTCTCCAGAGGCCTGGTAATGAACTAATCATTTGATTCAGGTGTGTTGACCCAGGGTGACATATAAAACCTGCAGGACACCGGCCGTTGAAGCCTGGAGTTCCCCACCCCTATACTAGATAAGTCTTGTAGAGTCCATCTGCTGTTCTGGCAGCACACAAAGGACCAAGACTATATTAGACAAGGGTGATCATAATGTTTTGGCTCATTAGTATAAGCAGAGCATCAGAAATGTTTTTTTTTTTCTTTGCTCCTACAGCTCACTTTTTTTCCAGGAAAGTCTTTGTCTTAACACTTTCCCATTTATCTCAAACAGGCACTGGAAAGAGTTGCACTTGGCCAAGGGGTAAGTAAGGCGTGCATACTAACTGTAATCAATATCATAGACAAATAGCCATCATTGCAAAAGAATGGAAGCTCTTTCTGTAAACTGTCATTACGCTCATCAAAACAAATACATCAAATGATTTCAAATCACAAGTACAGGCTTTCACAATCACCCAGCACCATATTATCTTCATTGCTGATCTCCGGCATGCATTCAAACAATCAGCCCATTAATTCTGCTATTGTTTTAAGTCTGTGATTGACTACAGTGTATTTATTTGAAATGCAGAGCTTGGAGGCTCCAGGCCAAAGCTGATACATGACACCCGCTGCCATTAATATGGAATGTTTATAAATATTAATGCAATCATGGAAAGATTGATTACTGACTGGAACAGAGCTCTGAATCCAAAAACAGGCTTGATTGCTTGCTAGTGTTGCACTAAGTTTGCAAAGTGTCAGAAATATTCATCGGCCATTTGTACACGTTTGGTGAAGGAAAAAAAGAAGTTTTTCACTATAAAAGCTGAGTTATGTTAATTCAAATAAACAGCTTTGTCCTTCCCTGCAGATTCAGATGGAATCTCTGTTCTACCGAGCAGTCCTTCATGTTATTCTGAGGGACCACTACAGCTCCTATAAAAGGTAATCTACAGGAATTCACATCTGGACCAGCGGATTTCTAGTGGAGTATGAGAAATGAGGGCAAATGCATGTAATTTTTTAAGACCTTTTTTTTCCTTCCCCCGTCAGTGTGTACAGTATCAACTGTGTTTGGTTAGAATGAGTTAGAACAGAACAGGTGTCAAGCTTTGATAGCAGTCCAAAGGTTTTGTTTTATTTGTTGTGAACCAGAAATGAAAGGTTTCTCTCTCTGGCTTGTTTAGGTTACAAATGACCCAAGACTTGCCAGCAAAAGCCATATGTACTCGATTCCTGGTCAGATTTGGGTGTATTGTTGTATCAGGCCTAATGAATAATAGACTTGAGGGTTCAAATAAGCTTGAAGTTTACATATAGATCAGTTAGTGGACGGAAAATGAACTGACAGGAATCTGTCTTTTGTTTCCAAGCAGGTAACCTATGGGAATGCTAGCGGCTAGAGCACAGCTACAAATGTTTTGTTCTGAAAATGTTCAAAGATCATTACCCTTCAGTGTTATAGTGATGTTTTCAGTACAGGAAACATTATATAAAGATTTGATTAAACCAGTTTCCTGATCTTGCAGGTATTATTTGCCAAAAAATAGGAACATTCCCTACTATATGCAGCGTGACCCCACGTAGGACAATGCTGCTTTAATCTAAATGCTAACGTAAGCTATGTTATATGTTCATACTGTCTGCGCTAACACATAACATAGCTGGAAACATTCCTCGGAGATTTTGGCCCATGTTGACACGATGGTGTCACACAGTTGCTCCAAATTTGTCAGGAGGCAATTTTAGTAGAGTTTATGAACTCAAAGTTGTATTCAAAAAACAGTTTAAGATGATTTGAACTTTATGATATGGCATATTATCCTGCTGTAAGCAGCCATCAGAAAGCAGGTATACTGTGGACACGGTCAGCAACAATACGCAGCTAGGCTTAGGTATTTAAATGATGCTTAGTTGGCAATAAGAGACCCAAAGAGTGCCAAGAACGTATCCCCCACACCATTTACACCAATGCCAGACTGAACTGCTGACACGAAGGAGGATGGATCCATGCTTTCATGTTGTTTACACTAAATTCTGACCTCACCGTTCAAATATCACAGCAGCAATTGAGACTCATCAGACCAGCCAATGTTTTCCCAGTAGCTCATGTGCTGCAAAGTTTGATGTGTTGGTATGCTCGTCTGCATACCTTGGTAGTAATTAGCTGGGTTATTGTTACCCAAAAGCAGCCTGGCCATTCTGTTCTGAGGTCTGGCATCAACTACATCTTCACCCAGGGAACTGCTGCTCACTGGATATTTTTCCTTTTTTCAGACCATTCTCTGTAAACCCTAGAGATGGTTGTGTGGGAAAATCCCAGCTCAGAGGAGGTCATCACCACGCTGTGTTCAAAGTCCCTAAAATCACCTTTCTTCCCCATTATGATGCTCGGTTTAAACTTCAACCTAAAGTCCTTGAATAATTACCTTGTTTGATTGATTAGATATTTGCGTTAAAGAGCATTTGAACGGGTGTACTTAATAAATTGTCCAAGAGTAAATACTGTTTACCATGCTTATCATCTTAATATACAGAGTTAGCATTGTAGTTACTATTAGCACTAAACACAACAGTAGTTGGTCAAAAATGGCAATTAAAGTGATGATGGGACTCTAATGCTAATGCAATCAAAGTCATTCCAATTCATACTGATGGGAAGGTGAATGTACCAAATTTCACAGCAGCCCATTAAATAGTCTAAAAAAGCCAGTAAAATCATTAAAATTTGTCCTCTGAGAATCATGGTTGTTTCTATAAAACTTCAGCTGCTTTTAGTTATTTCTCTTTGGACCAAAGTGGTGCCGAGACTAACTGGTGGACATACATGCCATAACTGACTTACTTAGATCCACAAAACTACTAGGAATAAAAAGGTGAGCCATTGCCTGGAGAGAATTTAAATAAAGGTACCAAAATATGGGCACATATATGAGAAGGCAGCGTCATAACGCACACAGAAACATGTTTAGACTGGCAGTGGTTCTTGATTATGCATTTTAAGTTTAACTCCACATCACCTTTTTTCTTTGTGAATTTTCTGGTGTTTGTTGTGGATTCTTGTTATTTTAATGAACATTTGTACATTTCCTACATTACTAGAAAAACTGTAAAAAGTAGAAATTCTTAACATCATCTGGTAGCAATTAAGGCAGAATATGCAGGCATCCTTCAGGCTTCAGTTTATCCTTAATTCACCTTGCTATCCAAAGAGTAGCTGCTGCTTTACACCCCAGCCCATTCTCACTCCCTTCCCCATACTGTAAGGCCTTTCAGCCAGTGTGGTGCACATCTTTAGTGACTGATTATATCTGCCCGACGAAACCAAACAATAGAAGGAAATGCTGCAGACCTCAGTTTACCCTTATCAAAATATTATCACTCCAGACACCATCAAAGAGAACCTGCCTGCTGACCTTTGACCTTCATCAGATCAGCATTGAATACCCATTAGTTTTCCCCAAACAGCACCTATTCATCATCGTTTAAACCTTTTGAAACATTTGCTGAGTTGTGAATGCGTCACTGAGCAGAAACATGTTTGTTCCACAGTGAAAAGCGAGTTGGGAATGTTTACTCCAAGGCAAAGTCATTTGTGGACTACGTTCGGCGAGCGCTGCGCAGACTGGAACTGGATGAATCAAAGGTCGGGAGAAGAATATTACACTCATCTTTACACCTTCCACAAACACACAAGAAAAGAAATAAACACACTGTCCTTCTGCATTTTCAGCTCCAGATTTAGGTTAGAGCTAGACTCAGTAAGCGGACCATTTCCAGTCCATATTTTTATTCACCTCAAACAGAGGAGCTTTGCATAATTCACAATTCAAAATTATTTGTTTTATAATGACCCTTGTTGTAGTCCCCCAAGTTCATTCTCAGCTGTTTAAGCTCCTCTCTCTTTAAGGCCACCCTCCCTTTAATCCAGCTGTTCTTCTGATTGGCTGCATGGGGCCAGTCCCAACCAGCCAATCAGCAGGTGGATGGGCCCAGATGTTTTGACATCTTACAGAGCCATAAATACAAAAAAAGACTGTCTGACAGTGGAACAATACTTCTGCACCTACTGCACTGTGACCCAATGTGCAGCTCCCTAGGAATCTAACTACACGTCACACTCAGTGCGGCCTCCACAGATATAAATGCTAGCAACAGCGTTAGCCACTTGTGAAGCCGACATCATAGGCTGCGAGTAGATGAGGCCTGAGCTTTTGCCTTTCAGGGATTACTTTCACATATGCTGACCTCATTATTTGAAAATTTGAGCAACAATCATTCTAACAGCATGTATGTGACAGGATATAACTAAAACCCTAACAGGTTGATTTAGGTTAACAATAGATGGTGTAGTATAGTATACTATAGGATCTTTCAGGGCACCAGGCTGTTGAGAAGTCTGCCATCTGGTTGCTCTGGGTAACAGTGGGCGATGGCGCGCTTCTGTCTGTCCCATGTTTCTCACAGCTCTTTAAAAGCATATGCTATTTTCTTTCACTTGTCCCATTTCACATCTCCCTCACAGCTTGCTTCCAACTTCTTTTTTTGTCATTCTCCTCTATTTTACTTGCATACATAACACGTCACTCTCTCTTTAGCTCTCTGACAGTGACATCCAGGATTACCACAACACATACAGAGTGCGAATGGATGAGATGCATGCTTTTAACATGGTAAGTCTTCCATACATTTTGGTTCACTCCCTGCCGAGCATCCTAGTATTTAATTCCCACCTTCGACTCCAACAACATGTTTAAACCCTTTTTTGTGTAAAAACCTTTTCAATCCTGTTTAAAAAAAAAAAAAAAAAAAAAATTACAGACCATTAAGTGAGGTCATTGTATTCTACGGGGAAATAATGAGAGAGTGATTGCTCTGAACGAGAAGAAAACCAGCCACTTTTTTCCCTCTTCTTTTCTGAGGCCACTAATTGTGATGTCAGCCAGCATACCAGTTTTCTTTCATGACACAAACCAGTAAAATAGGTTTTGGGGAATTGCGGAACTACTTGGAAGACACAACTTTTGCACATGTATCAAATGGAGTAAAAAAAAAAAAAAGATATACACATGTGCTTTCTCTCATGTCGGCCTCTTTCTACAGCTGAAGGTGACCCTTGCTCCCTGTATTGAAGGTCTGATTCTCCTCGATCGCCTCTGCTATCTGAAAGAACAGGTAAAAAAGAAACCTTTGGTTTCATCAAAATGTCAAATCCTGCTTAAATGAATTCAGCTCCGATGGTGCTTTAGAACATTCACGGCACAGCTTTGGAGGCTTTTTCCAATTTTCTGTCTGGGCTCATCTTTATGATTCGCTTGTTCAGCTTGTTGATTGGGATATGAAATATACTTCCCAGATGATGAAAGTGAACACACAGAAATGTCAGCTGAAATCTGGAAACCTCTCTTTGTTACTGACAGTAACATAGGTGTCGGCTAAATTGAAGCCAGTCTGCAATTTATCGTCTCGTGCTCCGGCAGCCAAACACAACACGCTAATCTTTGGTCTGAGTCATAACGATGAGATGCGTATGATCGGAAAGCTTTGAAGTTCTGATTATGCGAGATTATATGTCAGATGAACCTCCTTAAATGAGAAGGGGGGGACGTAATCAAGCTATGTAACATCAAGTGCACTGGTCAGCGTTTGGGAGATCTCCCTTGAGGTCAAGCAGAGGAAGAGGGGAAAATAGGAGATGATGGATGGATGTTAATGTGATCCATGCGGTGATAAGTGTGCAGAAGCACGTTCAGCCTTAAACAATCATGTAAGCACACAAAGATCAGGTGTTGAATTGATGTGTTTTCACTGAATTTGCAGGGCCTGGTGGTAGAACAGTGATGCACATATTTCAGTAAGGAGAGATCATCTGGAAGAAGAGAATGAGATTTATTACAAAAAATATGAATATGCAAATTTAGACTCAAATGAGAGGCGACATCATGGAGCAGATTCCCAGATTAAGGTAGGAGATTGGTTGGACCCACAGGAGTCACAGACACTGCTTGTGGAGCAGAGTAAGCAGATGGCTGCTGAGCACTTTTGGATGAGATGCCCTGGAAAACTTGGATGATGTAGAGCTGGGGAGGAGGAGGGTTGCACGACGGACGGCCTGAAAGGGAGACTTTACAGATCACTTTACAGAGGGAATTTAAAGGACTGAACAGGGGCCTGAATAGAGGCTGACTGATCCAGAGAGTGTGGGCAGATAGATTATTTTTGGATAAAAGCAGAAACGGCAACATTTTCATAGAGGTGAGTTTGACAGCGTGGAAAATCGAAATCACACTGGGGCGGTGCAGCCGATTGTGAAGCGGCTGGGTTTAGAATTAGCACCTCCAAGTCTGAGGCCATGGTTCTCAGCCGGAAAAGGGTGAACTGCCCACCCTTTGTTGTGGTGGATTGTTGTCCCAAGTGCAGGAGTTTTAAGTATCTCAGGGGTCTTGTGAGGGAAGAGTGTAGCAGGACATTGACAGATGAATTGGTGTGGCACCGGCAGTCAAGTTTCAAGTTTTATTGCCATGTGCAGATAAACAGTGTAGCCACATTTACCCATAATGAAACTCTTTGGCTCGTGCTCCTCAGCTTTACATGAGCACATGGAAAGTGTGCAGTTATATTAAGAAGAAAATAACAGAAAATAGCAGTAATAATAATGATAAAAGAGAAAAAAGAGGAAAAAAGTAGTAAATATTTAGTGAATTTAAGACAAGTTGGTATTTACAGTTTGTGCAAAACTTGTGCATGAGCATTTAAGTGGCATTTGTTGAAGTGACAGTGTTTAGAGTCCTGTAATTGTAGTGAGTGTGTAATGGTGTGTATAGAATGTCAGCAGTTCAAAAGTCTGATGGCTTGTGGGTAGAAACTGTCTCTGTGTCTGCTAGTGCTGAATGCTCCTGAATCGCCTGCCGGATGGCAGGAGTGTGAAAAGTCTGTGGCTGGGGTCATGCAGAAGCTGTACCGGTCTGTTGTGGTGAAGACGGAGCTGAACATAAAAGAGAAGCTGTTGATTTCCTGGTGACAGTGACAAAAAGGATGAGATAATGGGTACAAGTGGTGGAAATCAGCTTGTTCGCAAGGGTGGAGGGTCTCTCCCTTAGTAATGGGGTGAGGTTTTCAGTCATTTAGAACAACTTTAGAAGCAGAACCAGTTAAGGTGGTACAGGCATCCGACCAAGATGTGTCCTGGAGGTCTCCTATATGTGGTGTTCTGGGCACGTCCTATTGGGAAGACCCAAGAAATCCTGTGTGGACGTGGCCAGGCAGAGGGAGGTCTGGTTGTCTCTTCTTAGACTGCCATCCTAAAACACAGACTCACATAAGCAGCAGAAAATAGTTGGATCGGTCAATGGAAAAAACTGAGAGAGAGAAAAAGAGAGAAGCACAAAGATATTGGCCCATATCACTAGGAAGAATGGAGACAGAACATGAAAGAAGACATCTTTCTGTATTGAACTCACATCAAAAACTTCGATCAGCACAGTGTGTTCTGTGTATTCTGTGTTTCAGTGTAGCCCTGCTGTCCACAATTCTTAATCTGATCCCAGTCACATCAAAATGTGGGTGGAGATCAACAGTTTTAGAAACAAAGTCAAAGGATTGCACTTTTCAGCCAACAACAGCAGCAACAAAGCTCTTGCTTGTGATGGTTTAATGGATGACAGTGTTAATCAGCTGCTCAGTCCCCTGTTTTGCCTAGGGGCTGGTCAGAATTTGAATTTGTCCGTCACTGGTTTGTGACTAAACCTAGCACCACCCACCAGGCCTTCCTGTAAAATCCCCCAGCCACAGGTTTTTAATCCAGATAAAAACTCTAAAGAGTGTTCACGGGTAAAAGTTCATTGTAAAAATACTATTTTAGGGGCGGAATTCCCAAATGCCTCACAGCAAGAGGGTCCAAGATCTGAATCCACTGTCTGGCCGGGGCCTTTCTGTGTGCAGTTTGGATGTTCTCCCTTTGTTTTCATGTATTGGTGTGACTTTGAATGTGAATGGTTGTCCTTGTTAGCCCTGCAGCAAACTGCTGACCTGTTCGGGGTCTCGCCCTAAGTGGAAGCGAATGGTTGGATGGATGACATGATCACTTGATGATGTATGAATCATATCAGAGTTTCAGAAAAGGTGGGTGGGAGTAAGCGACACAGTATGCTTGTTTTATTGGTGTAAATGCTCCCCCTCTGTAGATATGCACTTCTGTCCATAATAGCACAGTCTTATAACTTACAACAGAAATTTTTGAAGACCCCTTGGCTATGAGTTACAAACACCTGCTTTAAGATTTTTAAATGGACTGAGTACAAACATGGTTGTGGGGTGACTGCCTGAGAAATTTCTGAACACACCCTAGTCGGCACTAGATGATGACAGAGAGAGAGAGATTTCCAGCGCGCATACAGCCTCTGGGTTGGCTATAGTTCTACAGCTAAACAGCTTAGCTGCCAAGGAAGACAAACTTGTTTTGCACATAAACATGAGCCCACCTGAGTGAACACTTGCACAGATATTTCTTCTCTGGGGATTCAATAGAGAATTCTTTATAGAGGAAACATCCTTCAGCTGTAATAAAGCCCAAACTGGGAGCAGAATCAAGATTTTTATATCAGCTCTGTTGTGTGTTATTTTTTTTATGGGTGTTTTTTTTCTTCCTTGTATACCAGGAGGACGTGTCATTCTCTGCACTGGTGCAACTGTTTGACCCCCTGTTGTCTCCCAGATGCTATGCTGTCATCGGACTCAAGAATGATGGAAAAAGAACTACAAGCTGAGGAACTCGAACATATGCACATAATACAATGATTCAAGGTTCATGTTTATACATGAACGAAGCAGCAATCACGCTTTGAAAGTGTTTGTATTATGTATGCATTCCCAACTGTTTGTTTTAACTGCAACATTTCATCTAGATTGAATCTTTTTTTAATGTTATCTCTATTTGTGGAACACATGGTGTTACTTTTAAATGAAAAACTATCTGAAATATTTCTACTTCTCTGGTCTTGGCCTTGGGTTCTTCTCAGAGATCAAACCCATGCTCGAAACACCTGGAAAAACTGCCTTTTCTCTTTGATAGCATACTATGTATTGCATCCTTTTAACATGTTTTTAAAGACTGTTTAGGGGGTTTGAAGCACTATGGGGTTTAGAGTAACCAGGGTCCCCTCAGCAGGTCTGGAAACTCCATTTCTAGAACCCCAAACCAGAGGAAGTAGAGGAAAAGACAGGGCATGTGGTGCCCTTGTCTCCAATCTTAATATTTACTTCTGCCTCTGTCTTGGCTATTTAATAAATAATATTCTTTGTACATGTTTGAAAATTAACGTATGTGGGTTTTTTTTGTTTTTTTAGCACATATCTCTTCTTCTGACCTTTCTCTGTAAAACCCGTAAGATGGTTGTGTGTGCAAATTCCAGTAGATCAGCAGTTTCTGAAATATTGTGACCAGCCTGTCTGACACCAGCAATCATACCACATTCAAAATCACTTAAATCACATTTCTTTCTCATTCTGATGCTCAGTTTGAACTTCCGGTCATAAAGACCATGTTTAATTTTTTTTTGTTGCTACAGTGTGATTGGCTGATTAGATATTTGCATTAACGAGCAGTTGAACAGGTGTTCCTAACAAAATGGCCAGGGAGTGTATAGTTAATATGGTTATTATAGGAATAAAACATTAAATTAATGAGAAACCGTTTAGCTACCAGGTTAATGGATGACAGCTTCTTACTATATGAATAAAATATTTAACTGGTTAAAATGTTAAACCTCTGTCAAGTGCAAAACTTGACCATAAATATTGTCAAAATAACCGCTTTTGTAGTGTTAGTTTATCTAACAAGGCTGCAGTTGAATAAATAAAACATAAAAGTGTTTGGAAACAATATTGTCTTCCTAAATAATGAGAATTAGTTCTGTCAAGTTGTATTCCGCTTTGCGCAAAATCCCACCACTGAGCCAGTAATGAGTATGTCAGATGTGTGTGTGAACATTTTCATTAAAGCTAGGTAGTAAATTATGGAGACTGAACAAACGTAGCCTGAAAGTAAGGAAATAGGCCATAGAACACTTTCCCACTGTGCAGCACTGGTGCAAAGCATTTCTTCTGTTTTCTCCCACTGCATCTACTATTTGTCACTGTAGCCACAGCAGCCTGCACATCTGTTGGCAATTCATAGGTCTGTCAACGTTGCCGTGGTGAAGCTGTGTCCTCGAGTGTTATTTTTATCTCTGTAAAGACACATGGCGAGGCTCTCTCTGCTGCGTCTGGACCGTGTTTGGATCCGGCACCGTGCTTCACACTGACAGCCTGCTGTAGTGGCCAAACTGGACTGACACGAATACAAGCAATTCAAGATGTGTACAAAGCTTGTTTAGGATATAAATATTGCCGGGTTTTGTTGCGGCATGTGAGTCACGTCCTCTTGACCTTTCCCATCCTTGACTTCTAGCACGCATGTTTACGCAAATTCAATCACTTTTTCATGTGCCCACAAGGAAGAGGAGGAAAATGACACGATGAAAGGCCTGCATCCGACACAGACACGTGAAAGAAACCAGTTGAAAGCTGTAGTCGGCGCAGTGTAGGTAAACTGCAATTTCCTGACTTTGCAGTTGACAGATGACAGGGAAAGTAATGTTTTAGGGTGCGATGACGGCTTCAGACAGAAATCGTCTCCGAGGAAAATCATTCAAAGCGTTCCCACCTCAGAGTTCTCACTGTAAGGTAGGAATGAGAGGAAGCAGTGAGGAAGCGAGGGGAGTGTGTCAACACATTTGCTTTCAGCTGTGATCACTGTTTCTCACGGTGGTGTTTGGATACAATACAAGCTCCTGCCACCCTCCCTGATTTAAACTAAAGAAAAAATCTCAAGGGCCCACTAACGTAATAAGCACTACTCTGTCCAGTAATATCTCTATTACACAGCAGGTCTGTGTGAATGAATGTAGACTGGAAGAATGCTCTTTCATCCGAGAGGGAAAACAAAGTCTTAGTCAATGAATCCAAAATAATTAAAGGATACAATGTCGAAGGGAAGTGGCAAACTTTATCAGAGATAGCATGACTACTTCAAGTAGTCACTTCTAAAATACCAGATTGCGAATTAAGATTAGGTCTCTTCTGTTATTTTAATATGTTCCATCTAAAGAATTGGTTGTTGTGGTGCTCTCTTTTACCTAAACAGAAACAGGGGACTTTTCAGAGATTGCGTGCCAGTCACAAACCACCTTGTCGCTGCTTATGACGGCAGGCTTGTGGAAATAAAGAGATTCAGCTGGACGTTGCGCTGGAAACACGCGGCTTGTTTTTTATTGTTATCACCTCCAGTCTCTTCAGATACATTCTCTGAAGACACACGTGGACCGAAACGCATTCACCTGTCAGAGATTTATCTGTGGAAGTGTAAACAGGGATGTCAAACTATGTAAATGTTTGAGTCTCCGCTCCAAATAGCGTCGCCGTGAAGAACCACTTAAGAGAGAATGGACAAATGATGTTTTCAGTGTGAAACACAGTCATCACATCCTTTGAAAAACAGTTCTTGTCGTTCTGATTCATATTTTCCATTCATCTTGCCCGCTCCCTTGGAATGGTATCCAGATTAATAGCAAATTAGACTGATTTAAAACATCTGCTAAGTCATGAAAAAATAGAGAAAAAAAAAGAAACGCTGTTACGTGTGGTCAGCAGAAAGTCCAAAGTCAGTGTTACACAATGGTTTGGCTTATATATATTATTAAAGGGCAGTAATGATGCATTCATTTACAGTGACATCCACTTCATTAGGTTCACCAGTTCAACTGATTGTTGCAAGCAAATAAATAATCAGACAATCACATGGTAGTAACTCAGTGCATTAAATGTAACTATCAAAACAACCTGCTGGAGGTCAAACTGCTGATCTACTGGGATTTTCCCACACAATCATCTCTGGAGTTGATGAAGAATACTCAAAAAAGGAGAAATATCCAGTGAAAAGCAGTTCTCTGGGTGGACATATCTTGTTGATGTCAGAGGTGAGAGGAAAATGGCCAGACTAACTCTAATAATTACTCGTTACAACCAAGGTATGCAGAAGAGCCTCTCCGAACTCACAGCACATCAAACCTTGCAGCAGATGGGCTACAGGAGCAGAAGACCACACCAGATACGAGGCCTGTCAGCTAAGAACCTGAAAGTGAGGCAGAAGTTTAACAAAAACATCGTCTGGTCTGCTTTGACATTTGGCTGGTAAGGTCCGAATATGGCGTAAACAACATGAAAATCGTGGATCAAAGCTCAAACCAGCACAAACTGATATACTGAACATAGCAGTGCACTAAAACAGCCTCCACAGTCACCAGATCTTAATCTAATAGAGCACTTTTGGGATGTTGTGCACCAGAAGATTCACATTACGGGTGTGAAACTGATAAATCTGGAGCAACTGCATAATCTTATTGTGTCAAAGTGACCAAAATCTCTGAGGAATGTGTCCAGCACCTTGTTGAACCTGTGCCATAAAGAATAAAGGTACTTTTGGGCTGGATCCCATTAAGACAAAAGGGGGTCCAGCCCAGTGAGGTAGTATCCAACAAAGTGGCTGGTGAGTGTATATACGCTCAAGTATACAGAGTGGCTATGAGCACAGAAGCTCAATCTATGTGCTGTTCAATAAAATACTCTAAGATACTTATACTGTACTACACATGAGTGTTTTCATTCTCCTCACATTAGGGCAACTTTTTTATCTAATAGAGGTTTTATTTTTTTTACAAAAAGAACACAATCCAGTGACATTTTTAACCACTATTCAAGCCAACTTCAGTCAACCATTATCTTGATTTAAAAGTAAATGTCAAATAACAAAACCTCATTAACTTATCCACTTTAATTTACTGCCCAAGCCAAAACAATAATCGTGCTCACACTTATTCAAGACAAAATGATA
Organism: Oreochromis niloticus; assembly: GCF_001858045.2. Lineage (NCBI taxonomy): Eukaryota > Metazoa > Chordata > Actinopteri > Cichliformes > Cichlidae > Oreochromis > Oreochromis niloticus. The sequence continues at coordinate 12,225,536 of NC_031981.2, read as the reverse complement.
TTTCTGATCTTCCTGAATTAGGATGTGAAGGCTTTTGCGGATGTTCCACAAACCAGGGTGGGTTTGATCTGAGGTTCTGATTTTCGGTTGCCAAGCTTCAATGTTGATATTAATACCACGAGTGTGCTATTTCTGTGAGGCCTGGTCCTTCCAGTTGTGATTATCTTTTTCCTGTGTGATGTTAATCTGCTTCAGGGGAAGAACCAGTGGTTCCGGAGTGAATAGCATGTGGAAATAACCATTACTTGCTCTGTAGGGCTAAAAGGGATGAGGAAGTGGACATAGTTGTGGCATTTAATAATTGCCCTGTTGTCAGTTTTGCATTTTACTTTGCTTAGATTTGCTTTGTGAACTGCTAAAGAACATATTTATTTAACCTGTGCACTTGTATAATGATGCTATTAGGAGTAGTGAGCACACAGTAGTGAGAGTCAGCTCCTCTTTTTGAAGGAATTATCTGTAGTTGCTGATAAACCCATGGAAATATAAGGTTACTGCTTGTACACAAGAAATAGTTTAATGCACACCCCAGTGTAAAACTCTAGCTTTGAATACAATAAATAATTCACAACATGTGACCTTTGGAGATGGTGGCAGGTTAGGTTTGTTGGTTTAGGACAGAGCTATGCTGTCTTTATGCTAATCAACAACAAGCATAATGCTCATTGTGAAGAACCATACAAAAACAAGTTTGGATGCATATCATATTCAGTATGCGAGCATTAGCTCTGTCCATGAGCAAAACAAAATCTGGTTTTAATGATCAAACACATAAGTTTTAAATTATAAGCTTTAAAAATGATTGCTACTTCCCCCCAAAACAGAAAGCAAACAGGAAATGAAAGAAGGAAAAATACATTAATCAATTATGGCAAATGCCTTGAATGCTCAAAAGACTCCTCATCCACCATTTACTGAGGCCTCGAGTGACCTTTCAGGCCATTTGAAACCAAAATAGGATGTTTTTATTTAGGATTCTTGGCTGTTTACACCAAAAGAGCACGGAATATGTTCGTTACCAGCCAACACGGTAAGAGGGTTGCAGGTAATCAGTCTGAGGGAGTAAACACTTATTCCCTTCAATGTGTTTGTTTTGCCCTGGAGCTGTTTATTCTTTCCCCTGGAATATTTTTTCCTATTTTTTCCGTTACTAATCCCTTAATTACTTGTGCGGGCTTCTCCCATACAGAGCATCTCCCTGTCCCCGTGGGGCAGACAGAGGGCACAGTGTTCATCTTTGTGTTTGCCTGCTAGTATGTGTTTGTTTGAGTATAGCTTGTGACAATGTTCATTCACAAGACTCCTTATCTATCATCTATCATAACTAACATAAAAAAGGGATATATTTTGAGCTTGTCTCATTCATAAACTGTTAAATAGATCAAATCTCTTCCAACAGCCCAACACCAACTCTCATTTGTTACCTCTTGACACTGATGAATACTGTAGAAGAGGAAAAACATCAACATAAGTCTCAGGTCTCCTAAATAATCCAGCAGACAAGTTCCAGGAGGTGGAGGTCAAGTCCTGCTCAGAATTAGGGTCACTGGTACAAATGTCTCTCTTACTTCCACCCTTAATGTTTTGTCACTGTCTCAGCCATTGTCAGCCAGTGCCCGTATGTTCTATACATTCTCCTCCAGCCATCTGTTTTTCTTTCTCCGCTGCTCTGCCCTGGATTTATCGTCTTGGATCCCCGACTGTGGGACAGGCGTTTGTCCAGCTGGTAGTCAGCGGGGCCAAAAGCGTTTCCAAACTATTATGCATGCTCACCATAGGGTGAGGTACAGTAGTTAATCAATCACACCTACTCTCTCAGTAAAGCTTCTCCATAGAGACAGTGGGGGGTTGGTGTGGCAAATTAATCAATATTTTCAATTTGGAGTAAGAAAGAAGCTAATGTGACGCCTGCAGTGGGAGGGGCTTCCCCATCTCAGCTTCCCAGAGTTAAATTTGAATAGAATTTCAAAGAAAAAGGGCCTGAGGCTTCCACCAGTTTGCAGTCATTAGGCAACATATGCCTGATGAGAAAGTGCTAAGAAATTATTATCTGTTATCCCCTTGCAGCATGAGAATGGCGTTTGAATATATACAAATTATATATTTTCATATTAGGCAAAACATGTTGAAACACGGAAAAATCAGTAAAAGGTAAGACTACTGACAAAGTAAAGGAAAAGACAATACAGTGTGTCTTACTATCGCATTGGTCCGAAACATGCAACAGGAACAGCGTCAGCGTACTTTTCTTTGACTCACTAAGTTAAAAATGGAATGGAATTTAAGTGGCACGTTTCTAGTCTTACTAACCACTCACAATGGTTTACACTATAAGCCTTATTCACCTTTTCACACAACAATTAAATCTGTAGCAGTTTATCTATGTCTCACCAACATTTAACAGCCAAATTTACAAGCAAACTGTCTAAAATGCATGTCTTTTGGCTTTGGGAGGAATCCTGAGTGCCTGGAGAAAATGCATGTGGTTTGCATGTAAATGCAACATGCAAACCACACACAGGAAGGGCCCAGGAAGAATCGAACCCCGTGAAGTGGCAGTGCTACCAGAGAGCTGGTGATGGCAGAAGCCATAAAATATAATAACCTAAATTTTCATACTCAAACAATACAGCAACCATTTGTGCCCTTTGGATGGAGGCACTGTTTATCTACCTCTCATCCTTGGTTAGAGAAGACCGCTTCGAACAGGATAGAACTGTGGCATTAAACAATCATTCAAAGCAACCTTGTGTAAATTTGCCTCTATCCTCCATCAGTTGGATATCAGCAGAGCTACTGAATCCCTAAGGGGGCTAAGGGTTGATGGTCACCATTCTCCCTTCTAAAGTCACATGAAGACCACCGCAGCAACATGAATTTCAACCATTTAAATCCTATTTCAGATACACCATGTGGACACAAAAGATATTCATGGCCATTGTGATTTCAGCCTCTGTGCTCTGCAAAGTCTCAGTGGTAACAGTTTGGCAACTAAAATGTTTGCTTCTTAGTGTCAAAAATTAGAAGGTGAAGTGGTGAGCTATCAGCTAAGGTTAGCTATCAGCTGTGTCAGCACAGTGGTCAATCAAAGCTGCTTTGGCAGCTTTTAAGCTACAGAAAAAATCAAGAGTAACTTAAAAACTGTATTAAAAAGGCAAATTAGCTATGAAGACCAAACTCACTTTTTGTACTAGGCTAAAAACATGTAAATTTCACAGCTTTAGTTTGATATTTTAAAATGGGAATATATAGAAACTGATTAGCTTTAGGATCATCAAGTGGCAACTGGAGGAACTACACTTTGATGTTTGCATCCTATTTTAGCTCCAGGGGGTGGCACTTGTTCGGCAACCAAAGCTTGCTTTTATTTAAATAATGTTTTTTGTTTTTTTTACTCCCCAAAGGTTTGTTTTCCAGCTCAAAGTTACATCATTATTCCATGTCATATTTTAGACTAATAATAATTACCGTGCCACACATCTCACTGGAAGAATACAGAGGTCCTGACCTATGGAAGTCTGTTCCTCATTTTTGGTTAAAATTGGATTCTGTGGCATGAAATCAAAAATATAATCTTGTCATGGCAACAATCTGCAAATACCATTTCATGCATGACTCCCTATAATTGATTTGCAGTGTAGCCCATCAGTAACACGCAAAACCACAAATCCTTACTTCACTCGCCACCTTTTCTCTCCAATGCAGAGCCCATTGCGCATGCTCACCCTCCCTGAAAACCACATGCGTCTCCCCGCTCTGCTCTCTCCAGTGCCAAGGCAGGGAGATGCTCACACTGAAGGCACCGCAGCACAGAAATGCGCACCGTTCCGAGCCGGACCGGGCGACAGCTTCACCTCCACTTCTGCAGGCTTGACGCGTTTCACAGCACAATGGGTTAGAGGGTGATAAGGCAAACTTTGACACACTTTGCATGACACGGGAAAATGCCCTGCGTTGTCTGTAGAGCTCTGCTGCCGAGCGGCTGAATTGAGAGCATAATAACAGAGACTTCAGAGAGAGAGAGAGAGAGAGACAAACAGAGACGAGGGGACCTGATTCCAATCATTTCTATCCCGGTTCCTCTCCCACTTTGGTTTTGAGAGATGATCACGGAGCTGGTGTGCACCGCCGTGGCTGTGGGTCTCTATCTGAACACGCTGGACGCAGATTTCTGCTACGATGACAGGTAGGTTTCGCCCACGGAGCGCAGCAGCGCCGCTGCCAACAACATCACAGCCCGCTCCTACACTTGTCATCTCCTCCGGTTACGTCGGCACGGAAGGGAAGCGGAGAGGGACGGGTCGTTGCTCCTGTCCGCATGTTTGCATGTGCTTTTGTCTGTAGCCTGTGATGAATCACCGCTTATTTGTCGGCTTAAGGCAAGACACAAAGACAGAGTGAGGGGGTGGGAGTGCACTAAAACCCAAGCGTTAAATAAATGTGTTAATATTCCTAAAACATCTACTGTGCTCAACTGTGCGTTCATATAACTTGAGCTGCTCTTGAGTTTATATAGCCTCATGACTCAGTGTACGTCTTAATGTTCTGCATTTAGCCCAACAAATAATCCTTAAGTATAATGGACATGATTAAAGTCCACAGAGACGCGGGGTTCATTTTCACAGTAAGGAACCTAACAGCTCAAGTTCAACACGTTGTGAACCGATAGCAGCCCTGGTCCCCTCGCCTGCATGCACATGCACCGCTTCTGATGCTCTTTGTGTTGCACTCATGCTTGTTCTAACAATGCCCTACTCTCCGGGGAATAAGGCTAATTTAAACCGGGAGTGATTTTGCAAACAGCTGAATAAACATGCCAGCATTTTAATAGCTATGGAAGAGCAATTAGAGAGAACTTCTGGACAGGGATGGACAGGGATGTACTGTAAAATGTAAAGGTGGACAAAACAGGACACAAAGTTATGATCACTGTAAAGCAAACATACAGAAGTCTTATGTTTAGGGATATCTGCATCAGCAAGATTTATCTGCTCATTATTTTCTCCATTGATTCCTCTGTTGTTTAGCCTATAAAATGCTGACAAATATTCAGCTATATTATACACTATATCCAATTAACAGCTAAGAGCCCAAAGGTTCTTTTTTTAATGCTGTAAAACACAATTCTCCTCCTGCAATTGGTCTTTATTGTCTTCATACAGTCTGAGAAGTAAAAAAGGAAAAAAGATGTGCGCAAACCAGTAAGATAGATGGTTCCATAAGCGAAGGGGCTCAAGAAAATGCAGAAGATCAGATTAGGTGACACTAGCCATCTACAAAAGAGAAAAATGTGGTACATTTCAGGGAGTGGGTGTGCTCGCAATGCATCTGTGCTTGTTAGAATCGCCGATTCGTAATGTAAATGCCTGGGAGTTGCAGCACAGCTGGGCTCCTTTGAAAAAGAACATCTGGACAGATAGTTCCCCACTGACCTTGAAATACTGTATATGGCCATAAAGAGAGCTTGGCTCTGTCAATCCTGATATTAATTCGTCTTCCATTATCAAGTGTTGAATCACGGGGCGAAGCTGCTGATATGCAAGGTATGCGGTAGGTTTCTCTGTGGATTAAAAGCATGAACAGACAGAGAGCAAGCTGCCTCCCTTATTCAGTCACAGCTCAGTCAGAAAGGTTGTTGCCTGGTTAGCATCTATGGACAGCCCTTAAAAGTCAAAATATCCCCCCACTTTCACTTTTCAGCACCATCGGTGACCCCTCTGTGTGCTGTGTTTGAGTAGGACGGAGTGAAGAAAAAGGAGGTGACGCAGCACAGAAACGTGCGAATGGTGGTAGGAATAAGTTTCGTATTCTATCTTCAGTTACATCGCACCTCGCCAAGTATCCCCCTGTAAAAATGCCCAGAGGTTCTGTGGCCATCAGCTTTGTCTGCACGGCATTGCAAGGTTGTCAAAAAGCCAGTCGGTGAAAGATTATCCGGGGGAGCTGCTCTGCCCACTTCAGCCTACGCTTGCTCTTCATCCCCTCAGTGAAAGTTCAGTATCTCCCCCACCCAACACTGTGTATCTATCAAAGTCACCATGGTAATTTACACTCTGGGGGACAAGCACTGGTGTTTTGGTTCAGTGCTTTCAGATGGAGGAGGCTGAATACCAATCAGAGGTCTGACATTCCCTGGTCGTTCATCAAACGGAGTCCTCTCTTGGGGTCAAGAGTCGTGCGCTCCCGGTCTCTTCCCTCAGGGTTTGAACGAGAGTTACGAGCAAAAGGTTAAGGTGGGAGAAGGATTGAAGTGGAGGAGAGTTCAACTAATCGTTCTGGTACGGAGCTCTCTGCAAAGACTGATTTGGTTGTAGTCAAGTTTGTTTGTCCCCTGGTAGGGAGCTTACGTGATCTTATCTGACCTTTAACTCTCTAATCAAATTCTCATTACATGTCACATGCAGCTCATGCAGCTCCTAGCATCCTACACAAGATGCTGAAGCAGATAAAACCTCTCAATTCAGGCACTCCGAGTTGTGGGGATGTTATGGCGTGTCTCTGCTTTTTCAATCATGTCAAGTGTTTTTCCTGGGCATTGCACAGGGCCTGGCCAAGGAGTCTCTTGGCCAGTGGTAATCACAATGAAAAGCCTCTGCGTGTGAAATGACCAAGCTTTACGGGAGCTGGGAGGGGAGTTGAGCCAGGCCATATTTGACTCAGGGAAAAAGATCAAGACTTCTTTTACTGTAGGGCTTTCCTTGGGTTTAGCCAAATGTAAGGGCAGACTTTTCATCTATGGTTTCATCCATAAAAAACAAAATGTCCATAGTGTTGATGTTTGTATTTGTCAGATTGATTGCGTGAGAGATTTGGTAATAGATTAGAAAATGTATTCACCATAACCTCTGAACTTTCCTTTGAATACCCATCATCGCAGCTTTGACAAATGTGGCTCTGTGTAATTCTGACATCTCAATAATATTGGTTTTATAACCACACCTTCTGACTAATGGATCAAGTGGATGAATGGATGTCTTCACTTAGATGGCATTATTCAGTGGATGCCAAATGTGAGGCAAGGACAAGAGATAAATGAATGAGGAGAGAAATGAAATGCATGCTAAGTGGCTTTCAGTGTCTCCAAGAAACATCTGTGACCCCAGTAACGTCACAGACCCTCTGTTCAGCTCAGAAGTGCATTACAGTCCCCAAGGGGATTGAAGTGAAAACATCTTCCTTCTTTGTTTTAGCCAAACAGTTTCATCTCCCGGGGCTGCACAAATTTGGCTACGTATGGATTTTGTTGTATGGCACAACGTGGTCCTGAAAAATGCACTGTAAAAACCTCCATATTTTCAGCGCTAATTAAATATACCACACATATAGTGACTCAAAAGAAGTGGCACAGTGAAGACTGAGGATCACAGAGTCTGTTAGTTGCAGCATCTGCTCCTTTTCTAGCTCGGGTTTTGTGGTTAACCGATAAATGCATCAAGATGAGATTTCCTTTTAGGAGCACCCTTTCATCATAGTTCAAACCATATAGCTTTGAATTGAAGTGCTAATGGATTATGTATGTTAATGATGCACACATTGCTTAGCACTGTGGAACACTTACTAAAACAAACAAAACTGCCTTGTGCACTTTCAGAGAAAACAGAATCAAATCCAGAAAATCCTGCTTTTCTTGCTTCCTTCTGTATGTAGTCACGTTGTGGAAGCATGCTCGCTTAATAATGAAGTTTTTACATGTCTATGTGCTTAACAGCAGACTGAATCAGGAGTTAACTAGACAAAAAGTTTTCAAGTATTTTTTTTGTATTTATAATGTCTTCTGTACAGCTGCCATATAGCCATGTTTTTATGTTGTAATATTTTTCTATCAGCTCAAACATAAACATAGTGTAAACAAGATAGGTTACCTGAGTCTAACTAGATCTAACAGTTAGCTACAGGTTCTTTTTTTGGTGGGGGAGGGTACGTCCTAGCCAGGCTGTTACTGAACATAGTAGATGTTGCCAGAACTGGTATTTGCAATACCTTTACTCAGACCAAGGGACGAAATACTTCTAATATTAGCAATGTATCTAATGGACCAGCATCTAGATCTGTTTAAAAACGTCAGCATTAAACAATATCCAATGTTCTATCCTTCTTATATTACCTTAAAAATGTGTGTTACCTTTTTGCTTGAGACATCTGGTATTGGCGTTGTAAAAATCAGGCTAAAACGTTTGCAGGGGCTAACTTTATATAAATGCTTGAGGTAATTTAATGTAACTAACTTTATACCTCATAGTAGTGTTAGGCTGGTCAATGAGTAGCCTACTAACATTCATTATGTTTCCCTTCTGTTTAATTTTGTTATTTAAATTTTTAATACAGGAGTTTTTGTTCAGGGATAATCATTTTGTTTTGGTGTCAAACTGAGTATTGATGATTGTGTAGTTCTACTGGTAGTGGTATTGACTACTACATTTCTAGGATCTGTAGAAGACATAGACAATATCAAAACTCAATCAAGCTCTTGCTAAGACATTAAGCAAAAAAACAAACAAACAAAAAAAATTCCTTAAATTATCCAAATACTGATGGTTACATAGTTTTATATCGGTAAGTAAAGTATGTAATTTATTTATATAATCCTTTGTAAGGTAAATATCACAAAGTGAAAAGTTGCCTGAAAGAAAGTTTAAAAATATGAGTTTTTAGCTGCTTTTTAAGAGACCATTGAGTCCACAGATCTTAAGCTCAGTGGGAGAGAGTTCCAGAGTCCGGAGGCCACTGTTGCAAAAGCTCTATCTCCTTTAGATCTCAGCCTTGAATGCTGCACAGCCAGCATGCCCTGATCACATGACCTCAGGGAATGTGTGGATGTGAAAGTTCACTGATGTACGTTGGTGCTCTTCCATGCGGAACTCTGAAAGCTTAAAGTTAACCAGAAATTTAAAATTAACATCCAAAGTAACAGCAGAGTCAAAAGTCACCCCAAGGTTCCTGATAAAAGATTTGGTAACCGTGCCAAGGGGGCAAGAGTTCATACTACCTGAGGCACAAATCTGTTCAGAGCACAAACAAGGATTTATGTTTCCCCATTGTTAAGCCTTCCAACTTTATATATAATCTTAAGCACCTATGAAAGATCTGTACATAAACAATAAAGGCCCCAAAACAGAACCTTGTGGCACACCCTAGGCAAGAGAACTGCAAGAGGATCTGTATATAGAAGCAGCCACAGAAAAATCACTCCAAAGTGAGCTCTATGAAAGCCAGACTAAAAGGAGGATCTAAAGGAGACAGAATGCTTTGTTTTTCCAAAATAGCTCCAAACCATAGGTAGTGGGAGGCAAAAAAAACCAAAACGCTACTCTTTTATATTTAGTTTTCAGCAGCAGCCTTTTCACTTTTTCTGCCTTAACTTTTTGAAACCAGATGTCACAAGCTCACACGATAGTGACCATTGACAGTAGAACATGTATGCAGGTCAGAAGTGCCTTAAACCTGGATTTTCTCCGAGGGCCACCAGATGGTGATAGTTGTGGTTGCAAAAAGACTTTGAGGCTTCAAAACAGGACTGTAGAAACCAGTGGGTGATGTCATGGTTGCTACGTCTACCTTTTACACTGTATATAGTTGCGACTTCTCACAGTAGACCCTGCTGTATTGTCTTTTGTGAAGCTAATGGGATTGTAGTTTTACAAAATAAACATCATGCTGTATTCAAAAATACTTTAAAGCAATGATTAAGACCCTAACCTCATCAGGAAGTTCTACTGGGGACATGGATCAAAGGAGTTAAGGGGCAGTTTTCTGTAGATGTCCATACAGCTGGACTTTGTTGCAAACAGAAAAGTCACCTCCTGCTCACTTTTAAAAAATAATGCACATTGAAGACAATTCCACACAAATATTTTCAAAAAATGATAACCAGGTCTTACAGAGCCTATTTGGCAAAAAGCATTGAAGACAAACTTCTTTCGTGTGCTGTTACATTACCCATTACTGAAATACCTCATTAAGTTATCCGCCACCGCGGATGTGGTGACACATGGTATCATGACTAAAACAGTAAGAAACAATTTAATGTTTTGGAATAACACATTTTTGAGGCTGAGGAAATGAAAAATTATAATTAGCACATTGCACTTTTTAAAAATGTCATTGCTAACCAAATGCCCCCTGTCATCTCTCGATCAAATCTGTTCATGATAACAGCTCATAATCACTATCTCTTATGGGTTGAGGCTCGTTGTGATCAGTTTCAGCCCACCATATTAAATGCTGCCAGGAATCCCGTTGCCTCTAGTGGAATAATTATCTAAAACATCTGCCCTAGTTGCGTTGAGACTGTTTAACTTACAGTATGTGCTTGGAGACGCTAAATATTGAGGCAAGAGGAAAGCTAATCAAATGATTGAACAAAATCTCTTTTTCTGAACTATGTGCGGAGCAAGTAATCCAGCTGAGGTGAAACGGCCTGTGTCTGTCAGGAAGAGTTTTGAGTGTAAAATGCCTGAAGACAGAATTAAAGTGTGGTAAGGATAACTGATGAAAAAGGGTCTTTATGAACAGTAATTTGAGATAGTTTTGAGGCAAAAGACTTTTAACCAGATTTGCGTACTAAAGGATTATGTGCTTTCGAGGAGAAATGGGCAGACCTCATGAAAAGTGTGGTTTCGTGGTGAAAAAAAAAGCTTTTCTGGTAATGTGTCACCGTCATATGCACCCAATAACCATTCACATATGTTTTTGCTCCCTAGCTTTAAGAAGTGTTGCCATTGATGTCTTGTTTCTGCAGGCTCCTTACACTTGGGATGGAGACCTCAGACTATCATTAAAACAATAGGAAGGCAGGGGAAGGAGTCTCATCTTGATTACTTGCAGATTTAGTCAACGTAAGCACTTAGTGGTCAACCCTTAAGATATTGTGGCTTCAAAACTGTTTTCAGGCCAAAAATGAAGGCTTGGAGAAGTCAGGAAGTTGAATGGGTTGAATTAGATTTCCCCAATAGTGGTTGTCTAGCTCCATGTTTAAGGGAACAAATGGCAATAGATCAGCTGAAGACAGAGAATGAAACATCAAGGCCAATCTCCTTGAAATGGCATGAGCTCAAAGCTTTTACAGGAGTGGTAAATAAAACCACTTGCAGATATTTTTCTTCATAACAAAGGGGCACTGAGACATTTTCTGTTGATCAGAACCATCTTATGAGAGGTTTTATTGATTTAAAGTTGTCATTGTAGAGTTGTATGGTCTGCCATCTTTGATGTCTAACTTTAGAACATGATTAAGATTAAGTTTCCTTTTAAATCTTCAGTTTCAAGGTTACACTACACAAATGCACACAACAATGTAAACAGCTCCATTTGCATGATACTAGTTTATCTTAAATGGGTTGCTATTCATGCCTCTTCATTAAGTGGTGTTATATGAACTGTGTTCCAGGGTCCTCCACGTTGAAAGCGCTAGTCACACAGGCCTAAAGACCATTTAGCAATTGCCCGGCAACAAGAAAAAAACTGTATTTTTCAGCTAGATGCGAGTGGATGTGGGAAGTTGCTGACAGTTGCTGTGAAAGCAATTGTTAGAGCCCTGGCCAAGAGACTGGTCAGGCACCCTGAATAACGACTGGTCACTAGGGAAAAATGTGTGTTTCCCAACCAGTTGGGGAGTGGTTGTGGGAGGTTGCTTGCTGTTGCTAGCTCCTTGCAAGTGCTTGTAGTTTGTATGGTAAACTTCTTTGCAAACATTCACCAGCTACTTGCTAGCAAAACTGCTAAAAGCTATCTGGTTTCTGGGATTGTGTGACTACAGCCTAAAGCTCTCATTCTTTTCCTGCAGTGATGTGCCACTTGTTTGTGATAAGGCCTCAATCCTAAGTGGACTAAGTGGACCTTTTAAGCTTTTCTGACATAGTGTTGGATATTCATACCAAACAAAGCTAGGTTTTACAAAGGCAAGGCTTTCTAATTGTGGGATGTGCGACACCAGCCCCAGGGCACAGATTACATTCAGTTTCACAGACTGCAGCGGTGCACACATTTACGGATGTGGTACAGTACAGTAACTTTAATAACACACAGATGGCTTGGGATCTGACAGTAAACAATGTTTTGTGTTCTGCACATCGTACATGTCATCTGTTACACACAGATTTCAGGTTTGTATGGTGGAACTCCCTTGATAAATGTTGCTTTCCACTCAAGACTGCACATAGTCGCCAGCATTTTCTAACTGAAAAGTTTACCCTAGTATCATAAAAGTATTCAGTCTGCTTCAGCCTTCTCTCATTTATTCATTCTGAACTGACATGCTCTTTTGAGAAAAACACTCGCACTTACCACTTACACTGTTATTTTGTTAATACGTTACTCCACAAATTTGCTTTTGGTGGAATTCTGGTCATTAAAGAAATAAACTTTTGTTTAAAATGATTAATCAATTCACATACAGCATTTAGATTATGGTTGTTGTTTTTTTTAAAGGCAAAAATGTCAAATCCTCAACTAATCTGATTTTTCAATAGTAAGAAACTAATGTATTCTTTCCCCAGTGTAATGATAAACTAAACGTCTTTAGGTTTACTAGTGTTGCTGAGGTTTTGCAAACTGATATTGGCATTTCTTGCATTTCATAGGTCAAAAAAATAAGCAGATAAAAAAAACTGGCAGGTAAATCAGTGATAAACATATCTGCTATTTGCAAAGATGTTAAAAAAAACCCCATCAGTACATTTCTCAGTACCTTTTTAAAAGCTAGTAAGGAACACCTAATATTTGTACCATGCTTGCACCCAATACACAGACACACAAAAGAGATGGATTTGTTATTTTTAGGTTGTCCCTCCTTGTCCCATCAGATCCCAGTGATGCATGAGGCTGGTTGAGGCTGCTGCAGTAACCCTTGGCTGGCCTTTGCGCTCCACAGGCCGCAGTCGCCACGCCTTTCTGCCAAGACGGGACCGCCAAACCTCAGTCCCACGACCCTCCCTGTGTACACACCATATGCGTATCCCAAAACAGTGGTAGCCACTGACAACTCTGCTTACAAGATTGCCAGCCCTCTGCACAATACACATACCAAAGGCACAGATTTGTCATGTGGCACTCATGCTAGATTTGGTAGGACGGAACTCTCAGGTTTGTAGATAAAGTGGTGAAAACATAGTCTTAAATTTATAATCTGTCCAAATGCGTGTATCCTCTTAAACTGAGACCCTTCATAACTGTGTTCAGCAGCATGGGGTTGAATTTCTACCACAGGGCACTAAACTTTTCTTTGTAAGCAAGGCACTTTTTCTATGGCATTGGATTACTTAGGAGTGAGCATCCACATTCCCTCTTTACACTGTGAGGTGGACTTCAAAACAAGTCGTGGCAGTTGGGGGGTAATACAAAACCAAACCGAAGCCGGGGATCACACGGTCACTCTTTCTACCATTTGTAATCAATAGCCATTGTGTATCATTTTTCAGTGACTGTTGATTTTTTTCTAGCCCAGAACAGCTGTCAGGACAGTAACTCAAACATGCCTTTTTTTCTCTCTTTTTTTTTTCCCCTGCACTTGACAAAGCTGTCGTGTTTCACTACACATTGAAAAGTGAGTCTGAACCGAATCCCGGCATTGATCACAATCTAAAAAGGATGTGTTCATGGATGTGGAAGGATTTGTGTTTTCATGTATGGGGACCACTGACAGCCCTTGCCTTGTGATGAGGAAGCCGTCAATAGATTGTTGTGTAAATGATTGGGCTGATGGATTATGCTTGTGGTTGGTATGAGCTGGGAGCTTTTTGTGGAGGCTTTTTTTTTTTTCTCTATTTATGGTAGAAGGTTGCAATAGGTGGTTGCAGAGGGGATTTGGGGTAGTATAGGAAACATGTGACATGAGTTTCACTGCTGTTTTTGCTAAGGTTGGATCTCTCTCAACCGAATTCCAACCCCAACAAATTGTATATTGAATTAATTTAGAGGTATTTCTATGCAGAGTGTCTACTCTTTCTTAGTAAACACAAGCAGACAAAATACTCAAGAATTCAATCCTACTGACCATATTGTGTTTTACAACTAAACAGCTACATCTTATTGGATATTTGGAGTGCTTTTTATTTTAAGCTGAGTTGGTAGAAATTTCGCCAGAATATTATGACGAATAAATGTTCTTTTTATTTTTTTTAATTGCCAAACTATTTTTCTGTTTGGCACATAGCTAGAATATGATGAAGTAAAATGATTATGCCATGCGAGCTGCGATGAAACTCCCATTCATCTCAGCATGGGACACTCAATTGCACTGTGCCTTAATTATTATTCCAAGTGCCAAGCGCTTCACAAAACCAGTAGAGATTCATTAGCTTGGCAGCCTTGGCACTAACTTAGCTTCACACATGGTCAGCTAATAAAAATATAGTAATATGAATAAGGCTTTCTGGGTCAGAACAGGGCTGGCTGCAGAGTACCCAGTATGTGTGTGGGGGAAAGTCAGTTTGTGATTCTCACCTCATAAAAACCTGAGACGTGGAGAATGTGAAAGCTAGTGTGAGGGCTAGAGGGATTTGGGGTTCAGGAGAGATCATATGACAGCCCTGCTACCTTTACTCAAAGGTATATTATGTGGTCCAGAGATGTAGCAGGAGTGAAGAGATTACGCTGAAATTTGACATTTGTTACTTTTATCTAATTGTCAGAAGCAAAGCCTCTAAGAGGTCATCAAGAAGTGTACAAAATGTCTGTTCAACCGTATTGAATTTATAAATGTTTATAAGGCATATAGCTTGTTTGTTTCTCACCCAATGCCCTTGATTTACTCTGCAGAGTGAGATAGCCTCTTTTTGTTTCCTGTTTCCTCTTGATATTCTGAAAAGTTGAGAATCACACGAGATAATACAGATAGAGGAAGTGTGGAAGTCTCAATGCTACTGTGTTGTTTAGCCCGTGACTCATCGTGGTATAACAGAGGGCTATTTGGAGGAGTGATGACACAAGCTGCATAATGAAGGGAAATTATATTATTATTGTAGCTTGTTGGAAATGAACGCATTTTCCATTGTTCTTAAAGTGTTGCTTTATTCAGAAATGTGGAATAAGCATGGTTTGATCCAGCGCTGTTCTGAGTTTCTAACTAATTTCCTGTTTTGCCGTATAGCTGCATTTTTCGGGTTTGTGGTACACCGTTTCAGTCAGAAAACACCAAGTCACTCAGGTTTGGCTCAGTTGCAAGGTCATTATTCTGTGTTTAGAAGCATAAAGCATATCATCCCTCAAGTTAACTATCCTCTCTAATTACCAAGCCAAGGATAGGAAACATTTAAGCTAATTTTCCTATTTTGCACTGCCCTTTAAGCACTGTTCAATAGTCTGCTCACCCATTTTTACAGAAAGGAACTGAACTTATTTTTTTTCTTTGGAGTTAACCTTGTGATGGAATCACTGACTGGCTTTGCAGGTATTGGGAGTTTTGGAAGATAAGGCGAATTGCTCTTTAAATAAACATGGCAGTTTGGACTGCAGCAAATCTGCATGATAATGGCTGCTTTGGAGATAAACCAGCCAGTCTCTCTTTTTCTTCAGAGGTGCAGTTTTAATATTCATGGATCAGTGGCTTTAGGACAGGCTGTACAGTTATTGTGCTTTTATGACAAGCTATGATAGCTCTGTAATTTCTTTTTAATAGATTTTTGAATATCCTATACAGTTTAGCCTTTCAGTTAGTTTCATTCTTTTAATCTTATGGGCTGTATTGAAGGCCATTGAATAATGCATGCTTTTTATTTGGATAAGAACAAGACCAATTTATATGAGCTCTGTCATGCGTCTTCGCTTTCACTTTGATAAGAAGCAGACACCAGAGAACTTGGAATGTGTCGATACTATAATTGGTTTGCCCTTGATTAAAAGAAATTCACTATTAAAGGCAATCAGTCATGCCCTTTCATGTGAGTGTGAGCAAAGAAACATCCAAAGGTGCTGGCCTGTGGTAGATTTGTATCTGTGCTTTGTACACACAGCAAGCAGTCCGATTAGCAGTCACTGTGGAGCGTGATGGGCTAGCTCATCCGTCACACTGCGCATATTTCATCAAAAGATACACACAGACATACCCTCCCACCCCCAAGGCTCCCTGTAACTGTGATACCACTTCAAGTTAGACCATTACTGAGCTGACTGACAGCGCCAATTTAATCTATACTCTGTGGTCTTTCTGTTTTTTTCCTACTATGACCAGCAGCATCTACTGATAAATAGTGTTGTTAGTGGAAGAAACATACTTGACATACTTGTTGGACAAACCAAAGACATTTGTCTACATAGCATCTACATATATCCCTTCAGATTAGAGTGCATGCTATCATTTGTTTTTGAATCAGATGGTTTCCTATTGAGAGTTGAAGAGTTGATACCGCTCTTGTGTTGCTACAAGGAATATGAAGACTCAACTTGTTGGCGAGCTGAAGTGATTTCTTTAATCACAAAATTAGTGATTTCTGGGAACAAGAACTTTTCTGGTACTTAACCTTTTATCATATATTTTTTTCTTTTCATCTTATGAATCCGTTTTTCGGGCATGATCCCCTGGATATGTATCTACCACAGGTTTTGTGTTATTTTCAACCTTGCTGTCACCTTCACTGTTCCGATAATAGCTGTGTAGTTGAGATAACATGAAGGTGGAAGATTTGTATAGTTGTTTGGCCTTGATTGGACTCTACTGTGGACACAAATATGAACACGGAGAGTTGGAGACCCAATGGCCAAGCGGTCTTTTATTCTTCTTTCATGTCTACTTGATGTCTGCCATTTGAGGTATGTGAATTCTTCATGAACAAGTTTATGCGGTCACCACATGGAGATCTGCATGCACCTTTGTGCTCACCGTCTGACAAAATGAACGTCACTCGGATCAAGTTGAGTTGGTCCGAGTGACATTCATTTAGACTTGCAGTATATATGCATGTGTAATCCTAACTTTACTATATACTCCATAATTGCAACATTATGGAGTATATAGCCGAGATTACAATAACTGCAAGACCATCTCGACAGGTCTTGCAGTTAATGTAATCTCAGAGGAAGGTGGTCTCTAGTTTACACTTTGCCTTTTTTGTACAAATAAAAAGAAATTGGTTAGCAGTTGTCAAGCTTATTCAGATTTTTTGTGCTAATCTTTGTGCTTTTTAATATATGAATCTCACATATATGACAGAAAATTTTAAAAAGGATATAATAGTTTCTGTGAATAGAAACGATACACTATATTAATTATCATTAGTATGGCTTATAGGCAGAATTTGTTATATTCAGGAAGAGCCAAGCTAGCTGGACCTGTTTCTAGTTGTTTTGCTAAGCTAAGCTAAGCTAAGCAAATTAAAGTGTTTCCTTCATATATCTGGAAACATTAGAGAAAAGTTCAGTTTCTTTTCGCCTCCTTGTGTAATATGTATGTATTGAATAACAAAGGGAACAACTTGGCCACAGTCACTTGTAACCCAGTCCTCCATACACTTGTCATGATGTTATAACATGACATCATGTCTGCTTTTCCCTCCAGTCTATCTCAGAGGGGAATATAGTCTTTTTATAGTGTTACACAATGCGTTTTATGGTCTGTATAATAGAGTTTCCTGCAGCATTCAAACGTAGCTATATATTTTAGAACACCTGCTGATAGTTTGACAAACTTGGATTGTAATAAACCTCCTGCATGGAAGGGAATTTGGCATGTTTTTGTGTAATTCACCAAATCTTATCAGTTTCATAATCCATGCACTTGCCAGTAGTCCACAGAAACGCTTCAAAAGAAGTCTTTAATGAAACTATCTTTGAATGACTTTTGACAACTTTTGCTTTGTCCAAACTTAAGGGTCAAATGGATGCTGTTTCCACTCTTGGGATGACTCCATTGGTTCCAGTGTTAAAGTTGAGTTTAGGAAAATAGTTTCATTGTACCAGCCGTGTTTAACAGATCACAGATCAGAATTTGAAAAGATCTTAGATAATTAGCACCGATCCTTGAAAAGAAGACAGATTTAGTTTGGGTTGGCCCCCGTGGTACCCCTCTTTAGCTGCCGTTTCTCTCTGGCTAATGCTGGAATGTGACAACTGGTCACAGCAGAAGAAAGAAGGGCCTATTCTGAATTGGATACAGTGCTGTATGGTCTGTTAGTGCAGCTTACTTGGCCATTACACATTCTGCATGTGAATCTGACCACTGAAAGCTGTCAAAACAGAGAGAAACTTGACTGGTCCAGAATGTGACACTGAACACTGTTTTCTGTAAGACTCGTAGCCATTCTTTACGTATAATGCAAATCCTCTACATTCTCAAAATAGCTGCATTTTTAAATTTGTGATCGGATTACAAAACGATTCTGGGGGAGCATTAAAGTGAATTTTTTTTTTTTTCCTAATCAGAGACAGAAAGCGTTTGAGCAGAAACAGAATGCTGCTTTGTTTCTCCAGCTGCTCCCTTGGCAGCGCTGCAGCACTGCGATCCTCTACTGGCTCTGTGATTTGTCATCAGCAATTAAACTTGTCTTCATTATAATCTCGATTGCAGATCAAAACCGATCCAGTTTCTCAAAGAAACTCCAAAGTCTGAACAGAAGTTGTGTCTCAGTGGCAAAGATCTGTAGTATGATTATAGAATCCTCATAATTTTTTGATTAACCTTCAGGAATTAAAAAAATTTAAAATACCATTTTTTTTATGTCTGTGTGCTATTTTTAAGGAGAACAAGAGAAGGAACCTTATCCTCGGTGAAGGACAATAGACTCTGTTGGACATTGCAAGTGAACAAAGTAGGCCAGCAAGACCGGAGAGGGAATCGGTGATGCTTTGTGTCCACACCTGGTGCTCTGCGTGTAAATTTGAACATGTGCATTTAAGTTACACAGCTGGACTTGGGTGAAAAGTGAGACGAGAACACTGGCAACCATTTCGGAGACACGACTCTTCGTGACCTGTCAACACCCATCTATTCCCCATAGAGAACAATCAATGCCAGGCACTGGCCTGGTCTTGGACCCCCTATTTCAATTCAAATATGGAAGAAGGAGTGTTTCATAGTGATTAGTTTAGGTGGCGGGGGGTGCACCTTTTTATAGGTCACTGTGCCAACACCTGCAGCTATTTGGAAGTAGGCCAGTGGAATTGATTGTAGAAGCAAAAGGTGAAGTGAATTAAAGAGGAAAAGGAAAGAGAATTTTACCTGCTGTTTAAAAAAATGTATGTATTGTGACTATAATATTAGAGTATTTGGATACAAAAATACAATGTAATAATTTTTTTCTTTAATGGAGACTTCAGCTGCACAATGTAGTGGTAGACAGGCTGTCATGCTGCAACACTGTTTCTAAGTTGGACCCAGCTGCAGACAAATGGAGATAAGAGAAAGAGAAAGACAAAATTCAGAAGATTAAAACACTTCAATTAGTGATGCTTGATAAAACAGAAGAGTCCCAAATATGGACAAAACACAAAAGCAAAAAAAAAAACCTACCCCAAAATGCAGGGAATGATGAGGAAGACTCATGAACATGTGGGAGATGATGAAGGGAGGGAGTAAAGACTAAACAGAAAAAACTGGTGCAGTAAAGCCCAGGTAACCTCAAACAGGAAAACGCCAGAAGAAAGAATAGATACACTACTTGTGGTTATCGAAAGAACAAATAAACAAAAAAATACTTGGATACTAATATCCATTTTTCAACAGTATTAAAAGCGGCAGTGCCATCTTCACCTCCTCCAGCTGATGCACAGCTTCACACAGGACTGCTGTAGACACACAGCCCCTCCCTTCACTAGCAGCTGAACACTTGAACAGCAGCACAACAAACCCATCTTAAAGACTGCCACCCTGATCTTTAGGCAAAGTTTTGTGAGGGTAAAGCTCCCGATTCAACAACAATGTAGTGTTAAGCAGTCTTTATAAAGATTAACTTGGCCGGTGCACACGTTAATGTTTTCCGTTTAACCATTACCAATTATTAGCTGTCTGTTAAGTTATCATTAAAGTGGCAGATAGGAACTATGGCTAATAATAAAATGATGCCAGGTCTTCAGACACACAGGAAATAAACAAGGCTGTAGGTGAATACAATTGCTCGGACCAGTCTTGTTCTTCATTAAAACAATGCTTCTTTTTTTTAGCAATGTGTTATTGAAAATGGTACCACATATAGTGTCTTTTATTTGTATTGTGACAACTGTAATATGAATATAAAAAAATGCAGGTACCTCAGTTTTTAGAGCCTCACTGAGAAGTCAAAAGCTAATGTTATTTTAAAGCATTTCATATTCCAAAGCCAACAAAATATATATTCATATGTTATATATTAATATGCTTCTCCATCTATGATGTAGTCCAAAGGCTTCCTACAGGATTTGCCAGGCTGTTTGGTGGCCTGATTTTGCAATAATAGAGAGAGCATTAGCCTAAATTAATGCAATAATTTTAGGGACATCCCCTCCTGGATTGTGCCATAGACGTCCGGTTGATTAAATTGCAGTTTTAATTGAAATATAATTATAGACTTATAATTAATTAGGGTTTTTCTTTTCCAAGAATGGGCCTCTGGGGCATGACAACTCACAAAAGCTCAATCAGTTGGGATAAAGTGTAAAGGAATACTCTGTGACTCAGTGATGACCGTTTTATGAATAAGCATCTCTGTTATGCTTAATTAATCGAATTAGCCATAACATTAAGCAATTAAGCAAAGCATAACAATTAATTTGTAAAAGTGGTTCTTTTTTCCCCCCAGTGCTCTTGAATTTGAAGTTAAATAAAAATTTGTCTTTTTTTTTTTTTTACATTTAAATAGTAGTTTGGGGTTTAAGTATAAACGCTTGTTTTCACATAGTATGAGGTGATAAAAAATGGGACGCAGCAAATTAAGACCTGAGTAAAACAGGCTTTCTTTGCTTTTCATGTTGAAGCAATAATTAATCCCAGCAAGCGAAGATACAACAACAACAACTGTCTTGCATTTTACACCGTATCCCCAGCCTGTACACAACACTGATTTATGCATTGTTTGACTAAGTCAGGGTACAGAGCTCTGTCCGTTTTTAATCAAGCATCACATTTATCACGGGATGCAGGCGACTCGCGGAGGCCTCTCTAATTACACATCCACAGTCAGACACTGTAATTAACTGTCGAGCCTAAGCTAGATGGAAAACTGAGAGGTGATTGGCTGCTCATTTGCTTTTTGGTAACATTGCTGGAGGTTGTTCTGGCTGGATCTTACTGGTGGGATGGAGGGTGTTAGAGTTGGCCACTGTTTCACTGATAAGAGCTGGCTGTGTGGGGAAACCCTATAAAACTCAGCATCCATTGCTCCTGGACATTGGACTCTTTTAAAAGTGTTTCACGCTGCGTCTGCTGTTGGGCACAGTACCAAACTGTATGGCATATTTATTGGGTGAGGCTTAGCAGAATTCTATAAATTTTGCAGTAGGGCTCCCATTTTAATGTATACAGGATAAACACAACTGTATATAAGCATTCCTGGTGGTCTGTGGGGTGTTCGTGGAGATGCAAAACTGTAATTTGCTGTTGAATTGAAAAGCTACACTTGAAATACTAGCCAAGCCTTAGTCTCTATTGTTTTTCAGCATAAATGCATCTAGTCGTTTGTACGACAACTCTATATAGCTGGTCTGCAACATACTTAAACTGCTATTCTTCAAGGATGAACAGTTGCACAACTTCTGCAATTCAGTCCGGTAAGTTAACCCTAACCCCTTTCAACATAAAGCTTTTTTTGTGCTGTGAGGGCTGGCCTCTTTAAATCTCAACCAAGTCTTTCTGTTCACTGCACCTGCTCTGCTCCCCCCTGTAGAGATGTAAAGCATTAGATTTATTAGCAATTGATTTCTCATAGCCTTCCCGCTGGTGAGTCTGAGGATTCATCACAACCTTTTATTGACATCAGCTCTCAGGAAATACTGCAGGGGCCCCGGCCACCATTTTTAGCTGAGGTGGCAGTGGAGACATTGTAGTCAGATCATTTCGATTTTGCGGGACAAGCGTAATGGGAAGTGATCAATCAATCACATAGATGGAGATAAAGACTGGGTAATCAATCTGCTGAAAAACAGACGAGGGAGTAACACTCTCAATGATTAGGTTCATGATCTTTTAACCACTAATTCCATATATTGACAGTGGGTTTTATTCAAGACTTTGCAAAAGTTTTAAACAAAACTTTGTTTCAGTGTATAAAACAGTGAACAGCTCATCATTGTATCACAAAACTGCTGAGAATGGGATCACATCAATTGGTTTATACTAGTTTTTACTGTCCGTTGAGCATGAACAGAAGATACTTATTTAACGAGCAGAATGGAAGTATTTCTTGGGGGGGTCAGTTCTTGTAAAAGGACAAAACCAGCAAAGTTAATTACTTCCTGGCTCTAAACTAAAGCTAAACAGACAGAAATAATTTTCAGTAAGTCTGAGTCTTATATTTCCCCAAATCTGTCACTTTGGGTTAAGATAAATGGTCTGCACTCATAAACGGTCTTTTAACCTTACCAAAGCTCTGTAAAACTCTTTACTGCATTTCTCATTAACATATCATTGGTTGCCATACAAGGTAATTGCCTTCCACTGGGAGCAACATCGGGTTCAGTTAGCCACAGCTACCAAGATTGCATGGATAAACAGACAAATCATTAGACCCAGTTGTTGTTGTTAGTCTTTTCATTTGATTTAAGTATAATAAAAACAGAAAATAATGAAACATGTCATTTAAGACAAAACCGCATCTATAATTTCTACATAAACTGAATCATCAGCATCGCTCAGTCAGTCACGATATTTGCAAGAGGCATGAATTTTCACATAGCTTCACTCATGCTTTAGACTACAGTCAGTTTTCTCATTGTTATATCAAATTCCCAGCCTTTCGTCAGTACTTTTCACACTAATCAAAACCGATATTACAATGTTTGAACACTTGTGAAACAATTCTGATATACATTAAGAAACTTAAAAATTGGACAATTCGTGTTCAAGGTTTATTTAGGGCATTGACTTAGGGCAGTGCACTGCTGGGTTTTAGTTGTGCTGCTTATCAGGAAACCGGCTTTATAGGAAACATGAAAGCAAGTCCGTTCCCTGACAAAAGAGAGACAGCCAACTTCCTGATGTTGAACTCACACTGTTTCTCCCTCTTTGAAGCTCAAAGCCCCCGGAAGAAATCTCTTGCCCTGACTCGCCAGCTTAGGCAGACTGAGGATGTAGAGGCGCCTTTATCTTAATCAACAGTGAGTTGACCTGAAGCTAAAACAGCTGGACTTCAGTGATGAGTCATAAGTGAGAGCTTACAATTGATTGCAACAGTTAAATCTGCAGATAGTTATAATATTTAATTGGGCTGAGGCCAAATGTTGCAGCGATGGTATCCAGTTGTCCATTAGGCGTCATCACAGCTTATGCATGACATAGCAAATTAGTTTATCTGTTCTTAGAGTGTAAGCAAATTTGAGTTATTACTCACTCCCATTTCTTCTTGTTGCATATTGAAGCTCTAATTGGAACCTTGTTAAGATCCAACCATGCAAAATATGATTTTTTTTTTGCCATTTTTTTAAGTGGTCTTAAACTTTTGATCGGGACTGTATATGAACAGAAAATAATTAACATAAACAAGCAGTTCAGCCAATTTAAGACTCAAAAAATTCCCTGAATTAGATAGGCGGTTGAAGGATGGATGGATTGATTGCAGCTTTGCATTTGGTCCATGGTATGTGGAAACAGGAGTGTATGAATGCAAAAACAGTATGTGGATGCAACTGTATGTTCTTTACAGCCTAATTATGTATGCCAGTGTAAAGCTGGGTTGCATTGAAGTCACAGTGTTTTCAATAACAGAGCTTGAGAAAGACCAGCCTTTCCTTTACAGTGTTTGTGCAAGTTTTGTTTATATACAACTGTTGGGATAGTGGGCTACCTTTACACAATAAACAATTTCCTCATAAACACTTGGTCAAGAAGCATTTCCTCAGAGTAAACATACATCCACTGGAGGGATTTGTGACCATGGAAATGGCTGCAAATATGCACATTGGCTGAATTAATTGCAGCTATTTCACATTTACGTGAAGAGTTAAAATCAGTCATCTAAATGGTCTGTTCATTCAGCTGAATGTGGGGGTTTTTTTCCACCCAAGGGAAAACTGCTGGGAGCAGCATGATGGGCTATTAAATCAATGGAAAATATAGATCCAACAAACTGAGCGAGCAAGAAAAAAAAAAGTCTAGTACCTTGAATATAAAATAAGCTTCATCTTGTGTCTCAGGTTTTCTTTCAAATAACATAAAAAACAAATGAAAATCTTGCCAGTTTTCAGAGCCCAGTTTATATGGAACACCATCCAGCAGCTGTTTATCACATTTAGTACATTTCAGTTGATTGAAAGAAACAATTCATTATATCTGAACTCTGCATAAAATCAGCCAAATTAATATCAGATGTTGCCTCACGCACAAGGAAAAGGAAGAGCCTCTGAAAACCTTTGTACAAGTCTTTCACCAGGCCACTGGCTGCATGGGTTTTATGAATGCTATCTTAGACATTTATGCATTTTTTCCCCCCTCCTCCCATATTCGTGCCACACTGGGGTGGGACAAAGTGTGGGAAATTAGCGGTGCCACTTCTGGTATTGTTCTGCGAGTCGCGTTGATGACGTGTGATGTTTAAACACACCCTTAATGCTCACTTCCTGACCTTTCAGATACACAAACTAAACAGATACAAAAGTTGATAAAAAATGATGAATGTCTTTATTTTCTCATTGAGTCTCCAGCATAACAATTTTATGAGGAGAAAAATTACGGTTCAAATAAGAAAAAAGTAGGTTTACCAGGGGTAATTACTTTAGGTAATATTGAGAACAGGTAATTATGAACTGTGGGTTCTGATCCCCCTCAGCATCTCACTCATCTTCATCATCATCTCCTCATAGTCTGTCATCATGTTGTGGCAACGTACTCACAGGATTATAGCAGATCATAATCAGCCAGTGAATGACTTGGGGCAAGCAAGCAAACATAATGACTTTATACTAGATTTTTGCAGTTGTTGGGCAGAAATTATGATAAAATTGATTATCTGTTCTACTAGCTACAGTTAGCAGTGTAAAATGGAGTTGCAGCAGATAAGGATAAAAACATCTATAAAAACATATTTGGAGATTATCTGCATCACCAACCTAATGGACATGAATTGCTGAAACTACAGTTCTGGTCAGATATTTACATACACTCATCAAGGGCATGAATATTCTGTCTAGAAGTTTAATGTTAGCTTGCTTTGTATTTAGAATTGGAAAACCCAATTGTGTCCAAGTTTTAACTGTCTGGATATTGATTTGAGGTAAAGAAGAGCTTTGAGGTAGTCTACCTTCTTTATTATTCCATCCACTTTGTGCAGCGTACCAGTAATATCTGCAGCAAAACAGCCCCAAAGCATGATACTACCATAACCATGCTTAACAACTGGTACAGTGTTCTGAGGTTTTAAAACCTAAACTCTACTCCTCTTGTCATTTTGGCCAAACAGCTCAATCTTTTCTCCACACGGCATTGAACTTGTGTATGTTGGCTTCTGCAGCTCAAAAAAATAAATTCACACTTGTTCACCCAATTCTTTTTTTTTTAAAAGTTATTAAAGTTGTATGTTGTCTGTTCATTCCACCCTGGAAAAAGAACAGTTCAAAGAAATCATTAAAAGCCCCAAATTACCATGACATTCATGCCAATGATGAGTGTAGGCAGTTAGAGCATGTCATGGGAAAAATAATCCATGACGAACCAAAACTCTGAACATAACCTGCTCCAGACGAGGGTATGCGTTCAGCAAAAGTTACTATGTGATCTAGCCGGCTTAAAATAGAGGCTCACCATACTTTGCAAGCCCATAAATCTAGCTCTGTGACACTCATTTGCCGAGATTTGACGTGTTAGGTGCCTCATGGAATATTTATCTTCAGCCTTATCTGTGGCGTTTACAGGCAACAACGCCTTCCCCAGCTGGATCAGGACACTGTATTGTAGAATCAAAAGTGAGGAGACTTGAGCACACGTACATATAATACACAGACCTAAATCAGATTAGTTATTGACCTCAACCTCTGTGCATGTCTCAGAAACTCAGAGCACTATATGATCACCTTCCAATCCTGTTAGCATTGGATTAACACAGAAGCTCTCTGGACTCTTTACATCCACCCATCCACCCATATACAAGCCCTCTCTTTAACACACTGGCCTTTATCCCACTGTATGTGAGACTGAATTGAAATGAAGATGAAATCAATAACTGGACTCAGTTGCAGCACAGTAAAAATACTAATAATTTTAAGAACTCAAAGGTTCCCAAATCTATTTATTGACAAGTGTTTTTATCAGCAATCTTTTCAGAAGCATATATATGTCGGTTTAATAATTCAAATACTT
Source organism: Oreochromis niloticus (assembly GCF_001858045.2). Classification (NCBI taxonomy): domain Eukaryota; kingdom Metazoa; phylum Chordata; class Actinopteri; order Cichliformes; family Cichlidae; genus Oreochromis; species Oreochromis niloticus. The sequence goes on along the minus strand of NC_031981.2, from coordinate 12,199,129 downwards.
CAAAGCAAAGACGATGCAGAGAAAATATACAGATTAAGCTTAAAGTGATGTTAAAAGAGGTTTATTTTTAAATTCATTTTAATAGACTATTAGAATCAAAAATATATCTGAGTTAAAACAAGTGAGTCAGTGAACAGTTCATATGGTATTAAATGTAGAATTGACATGAAAAATAAACACAGGCATGAATGAATTCACAAAGAAAAGTGTTGAATGCAAAGGGAAATTAATATTAACAAAAGAAATGAATGGGAAAATATTACAAATATAAATTCATGAATTCATATTTTTGAAATGAATTAATGCCATATTTGGCATATTTGTGTACTGAGTTACTTATTCATTTATTTCAGATTTTGGCATTGGTGTCCCTCCATAACAGTAATTAACTTCAGAATGAAATGGGTGCACAAACACATAAGTCTTGCAGCTCTTATTTGTTTACAGAGACGGCAGCTCATCTAATTAAACCCTCCACCTGTACACATTTTCTGCTGTGCCAGTGTGATATGAATTTGCTTTGTCCCCTCCATTGCGGACAGTTTTTCTCCTCGTAAAGTTTTAATTATCTGCATTCCTGATACTTCTGCACAAAGCCAGCAGCATCAGTGCCGTGTTTACTTCAGCGGTGCGCCAGACCAAGATTAGCAGTGTGTGAATAGGCCGGTCTGCTGCCGCTCTCTGTCTGTGAGTTTAATTAGCACTCAGATTGCTCAAGTAAAGGAGATGGGAATTTAATAGATCTTGGCCAGACAAGTCATATTGTAAAAGGTTTGGTAGCGAAGCAGGATCTGGAGCAGATAAGGCTTTAGAGGCTGATGGCGAAGATAAAGAGAAAGGTGGAGGACAAAAGAAATGGAGGAAATGGACACAGTGGTGTTGACTTTATATAAAGCAGGAGTGAATAAAAAAAATGGGGAAATGGATCTGCATTAATAGAAGCAAATGGAAGAGAAGTGAAAGGAAACCGAACCAAGAGGTGATGATATCCATGAAATAATGTCTAGGCCAGTGTCCATTAACAGTGCTGTTTTATGATGATTGGCTAATCCATCTCGTTACTGCTGTCGGGGAGCAGCAGGATGCACTCTGCTCAAAACGCCTGTAATTCAGCCAGTTCTGATTATGTTAAGTGATGGCAGTTTATACTAGACATGTTTATTACAGCGGAACAGGCTTGCCAGTGTACATGCTGCAGACGTACGAAGCTGGACGAGGGCCCAAATATTTAAAATAGGCTCAAGTGCAGTGTTTTGCAATGTTGTTAATACTGTTGTCCTTTGAGTAAAGGTCGCAAAAAACATGTAAACTAATGATTTATTCACCCAGCACGCAGTGGGAGAGAAATCTGTAAGCTGAACTTTAAAAGGTTGCAGTTAAGGAAACAAGTTTTGGATGGGATGCAGTCTGTTTATCTTGGGATTCAAGATTTTAGCTGATGTCCATACAATATGACAACACACGGAGCCCTTGAAGCCTCGACCCCTACTAGGAGGAGATCCGGTGGCTTTATTGTGCTGGGCTCTGTTTTGGTCTTACTGACATAAATTTCTTCATCACATGGAGAGCATGTGTTTGCAGACATCTGCCTGGTCTGCAAACACACTTTTTGTGATGCCAGAGAAACTACACTACAACACACCAACATTAGTTTTCAGGCCAACCTTAAGCAAACATGAAATAAAAAGAGTAACAGAAATGACTACTCATCCATGGTGTCTGCAGCATATCTGCAACTGAGTGCAATTTCTAAGGCTCGCTGATTGTGATTACAAAATTGTTCTTAGTGCTCACCTACATCCTGAAACTTACTTTGAAATCACAACAATTTACAAGTGTACCTAGAACTCCTGGAATGCTCCCTTTTAGTACTGAGGAGTGCGTTCTATCAATTTAAAAAAAACAACATACTAAATATAACTAAAATATCCTAAAGCCACCGTAGCAATGGTATTTTTTGTAAAGTGTAATACTGCAAAGTAGACCAGAAGCGGGGTGTTTTATTTTGAAAATTGTCAGGATGCTCTTTACCATTACTGGGTCTGAATTCCTGTTTTCCTCATTTGTTGTGATGGAGCATGAGAGCCTCTTCTGGGATGTGATCTGATCTTTGAGCAATTGAGTAAATGTTTAGAGTTCTTTCTTTAATCAGTGAAATAGCTCTGAAGACCAAGTTTGTGCAACTCGTGACAAAGATTGGTTGTTGGTGACAGTAAATATAAATCCTTAAGCCGTTAAGGAAGTTATGCATTTTTATGCACTGTAGCAAAGGGACAAAATAGTAAAAAATGGTAGTAATATCTGCTGGTATGCTATATTTGTTTTTTTAAATACATTTACTTTAAAATTCAATCTTCTTAAACTGTAGGAATTTGCTTGTCTTTTATCTGGGTTTTGGTAAAATTGTCATTTATGAAGTTTATACAGGGCATAACTCATAATATATTGGAGACACTTTAGAATAAATATTTGTGAAATATTTGTCCATATTTTTCACATCCAGTGTAGGAAAAAGTCTGGTGTGTGTCTGTGGGCAACAACAACACATGAAAAACCAAATGACTGGTGGTGAGATCACCGCTTGGAGAGGTTCATTTGCATAATGAGCAAAAAAACATACCCAAACACTGAAAGACAGCCAATTTTCTTTCCACTAAAAGCAGTGGACAGGTGAAAGTAGACCTCACCCCATCACAAATTGATCTAAAGAGGGGGAAAAAAATCCCTGCTCACCAATGTGTCTTTTCAGACAATGTGGAAATCCCTCATTACCTCCCCCACCAAAAAAAGTGGGGGGGGGGGGAAGAAAATTGAAAAGCCCAAACCCCGTCCTGTACTTTACGGATTGTGAATAGAGTGCCCTGCAGCCTGCCTGCCTGCCCCACATACGGCGTTTGAATACAAAAGACCCCCTTCTGTAAGAGCAATCACTCTGGGAGGCCACTCTATCTGCACCGCTGCAGAGACGGGCCTCAATGAAGCCATCAGCACAGGCTCTCTTGTCACACAATCTCACATGCGCATACACTCGCAAACACAAAGAACGGACACGTCGCATGTAACCATTTATTCCTTTGCGTGCGCATGCACAGACCCGTTGCCAAACTCTCATGGGTAATGCATTCTTTTCATCCTCCAGTGCCGGGCAGGAGCAGGGAGGGAGATGAGTGGTTGGTGCTGATTTGAATATTTAAATTATTTATCACCGCAGAGTTTTGAGACCCAAGACATGGAGAGGGACACAAGGGAGCTGGGTGAGACTGAATCAAGCCATGTATGGATTTCATGGTGTGCTAACTAAGCGCCCGAAGGGACAGGATGGGAAGAAGCGTGAGCAGAGTTGCAGATTTTCACGGACAAAATATTTATTCTGCTTCAGTAAATAGCCAACATCTTTTAGGAGTGTTTTGGGATAAGCATAGAATGAGTTGTAATCTGAGATTACTTTAAAGACCGTGCACACAGGTGCTTATAAAACTTGAATTTCTTATAAACACGGGATACATTTATTTTCCTTGTATCCTCAGTCCTCGCTGTCCTCATACTCCACGCTATGCTGGGACTGTAAATCATTTCATAAATAACAGCTCAATGTGGAACTACAGTAAAAAAGGAAGAGGCTTTGTAAACTGCATGATGTAATGCATCGCCTCCTTAGAAATATTATATGCTGTAAGTGAGAGCCTGAGAAATACACAATGCTTTTCCCTGACAGAACAATCTTGGGAAATGCAGGAATTTACTACAGCTCACGCGATGACAGGACTGAAGGCTTGAAGGAAAAAACATTTAAATTAATTCCTTCAGCAGTTATTGTTTTGACACTGGATCTGTAGGCTAATGGGTTGACTTTTTTCCCTCTCTCTTTGCTGTCTTAGTTATTCTTTTACTTTTATCTTGTCTTCTATTACAGGCTGGCAGCTTGGTCTCTTTCTCCCTGTCTTTTTCTCCCCTGTCCTCTTTTTTTTTATAAGCTCAGCTCTGAGTTACAGTCTGTAGACAAAGGAAGTCCCCAACTGGCCTCCTTTTGCTGTTCCTTTCCTTCCCGAGTGTGCCATGCACAAACACAGAAACATTGCAAAGGATGATCAAACCCAGAGAGAGAGAGAGAGGAGGGGATACTACTGGGTCAGTGTTAAAATCCTGGAAACGCAAAGCTTTTGCAATCAACCTCACATAACCCAAGCTTCTCCTAGCGATATTAAAATAATATATTCAGCCTGGTTTAAAAAAAAAAAAAAATCAGCATTGTCCTCAGAGGATAAGAAAAGCTGGAATGAATCTGCTTGTTGTCATCACCCAGCTGCTTTTAATTGGCAAGTCAGCTCTGAGATCAGTAGATCTGGCTATCTTTTGGTTTTCTCTATGTTATAAATTAAACACAGTTTACTCTTATTTCCTGTTCCAACAATTAGTGGCGTATTTCTTGTATTGTGGGCTTCTCTGTTTTTCTACATCCACTATAATTTGATCTACAGTAATATTTTCTTTGTCTGCTCCAGTCACCTCGTAGGTACTCATTAGGCTGCATTCTCGACAGCATGCAACCCTTCTTTGAAAACCACACTGCCTCAGTGATACTTGACATTGCATCAAATTACTATCCATCAAACACTCAGCAGATTTTTCAGTGCAGACACTGGTGTTCTGGTGTTTTCAGTCCCCTTTTCATTTATTCAGTGCATCAGTCCTGCTTTTCAAATGCTGCACTTATTTTTATGGCTTAGCTGGCTAAAGGGTAATTTTATTTCATCAATGTTGTAAATGCAATCTCTCTTCCATGTGATGATGGAATGCCTTTAGATTTGGCACTTGAACCCAAGGATGAAGTGATGAAAGGTCAAAGTCATCATGAGTGGGTGTGGGGTGTGGGCCCCGGCACACGCTGGTCACAGGCCTGGTTTGCGTCAGGAGGGACATTGAGCATAAAATCAATGCCAAATCATATATGCGGGCCATCAATTACATATCCATACCAGATCAGTTAACAACAACTGCCTTTGGTACAGTTGATCAGTAAGATGCCAGTGGAGCTAAACTGTGCTCCGAAGACAGGAGGAGGAGGATCATGGGTAGGTGTTGCCAGAGGTAATAAGTAAAAATAAAGGCCTTTAAATGTAGGGAGTGAGCTGTGAATATGCAAGGACTAGAAGTATTGAAGGTGGATGAGTTTAAATACCTGGCTTCAACCATTCAAGCCAACGGACTGTGCACAGGAAAGGTGAAGAAGAGAGTGCAGGCAGGGTGGAGTGGATGGAGACAAGTGTGATTTGTGACAGAAGAATGGTAGCAAGAGTAAAGGGGAAGGTTTACAAGCTGGAGGTGGCAGAGTTAAAGATTTATGATTTTCATTGGGAGTGACCAGGAGGGACAGGATTAGAAATGTATGAGAGGAACGGCTCAGGTTGAGCAGTTTGGAGGCAAAATTGGAGAGGCAAGTTTTGATGGTTTGGAAAGGTGCAGAGGAAGGATAGTGGATATATTAGACAAAGGGTAGGTAAAAATGGAGCTCCCAAGGAGGAGGAAAAGAGGAAAGCCACACAGAAGGTGTTAGGATGTAGTGAGCACATGAAAGAACAAGGACACACAGTTTTTTGTTTTGTTTTTTGTCTTCAGTGGTGACATTTTATATTGCACAATTTGAAGAACAAGTCTTGACAGAAATTGATATAAATTATATGTTGACTGGTTGCTGTATGCATGCAGCTGTGAAGCAAGAATATTTTTTATTTGACATAGCTGTTCATGGTGGGAAAGCAAATGCTGCAAAAAAAACTGGATATGCACCGCTGCTTTCCACGAAAACAGGGCTTCTCTCGCTTTACCCAGAAATTTCAGATACTGCCTGTTTCAGTCAATGGGAAAATAACTCAGTTTTGCACTGATCTAGTGAAAATACAGTTTTATAAACCTGAATTATATTAAAAAAAAAATTAACTACCTGGTTTAATTAGGCAAATCACATTTTTAGGACTGACTGTTGCGCTGTCATTTAAAAGATTGATTGAATTTCTATATCTGCATTGGTTGCTGTGGTAACTGATGGAGGAATCTGTGTGTGTATGTGTGGCTAAGTTGGTGACTTTGTAGCCATGATAACAATATTACTGACTTATTGCAGAGAGCAGACCAGAGTGACAAATGATTTCTTGGGAATTTAAAGATTACAGAAAAAAGTAAATAGAAATTTAAGAAGACATTCAGTGACTTTTATCATTTGACTGATTAAAGTTTGTTAAAGGTCAGTTTGTTCAAGAAAGTGCCCTGAGGTGCTTTGTGACAACACAGACTTTTATTAAAGTGTATGGAAAATGTAAGTTTCACTGCAGTTTCCCCTCTGTTACTGATTCCTTTGTCTTTATTTTGTGCTCTCACTTTTCTCCTGGTAAACACTTATAATGTGTGGAATATCTACACAAGCTTCTTCTTTCCCTCACCTGGCTTCGAGTTGTTGTTGTAGCAGCGATCCCATTCATCAGTCTCAGTCTCTGCGGTGATCTTCATTTGTTGCAGTCTGTGACTGTACACGAATGCAGCTCATGTCCCTCAGTAATGAGACGCTAATTACGAGAATCCGCAGCAGCTTCGGGGGTGTTATACCACCTGTCTGTGTGTGTGTGTTTGCAGGTATATGTGACATATGCGCATGCTGTGTGTGTGAGAGCTCAGCAGCGTGCACATGTCTCTGTGTTTAATCAAATACTCTGTGGTGTTCTCATTGCATTTGTCTATTAAGTTTCACTTATGAGTGCATGATAAGCAAGATAGAAAACTTAGTATTCCAAATGACTCCTATCTCTGTGTACACAATTCAGATGGATGCTACGTAAGGGCTTCTGCAAAGAAATTCTTTATTAATACACGCAGTTGAAAACACATTTTAAAGAATGTTGACCTTAAAGTTGCTTTAATCTAATATTTTAAACTGACTACATGCATACTTGTATGTTGAAAATGGTGGCTCATAGCACAAAATATCAATATTAAATCAAAAAACGCCTCTGACCTGTTCCTTTCGTTCTTTCAGCCGAGCCATCAAGACCAACCAGGATCTTCTCCCTGAGACTCCCTGGACCAACATCCTGTACGACGACTTCTGGGGCACTTTGCTCACTCACAGTGGCAGCCACAAGTCTTTCCGTCCACTCTGCACCCTCTCCTTCCGCCTCAACTACTCCCTGCACGGCCTCAACCCTTGGGGCTACCACTTACTGAATGTGGTGCTGCACGGCCTGGTCACAGCCCTTGTCACAGCCTTCAGCCGGCCTCTGCTGGGTGGGGGACTGTGGAGCCTTTTGGCAGGCCTGCTTTTTGCCTCCCACCCGATTCACACTGAAGCAGTCGCTGGTGTGGTGGGAAGGGCGGACGTTGGTGCCGCTTTGTTTTTCTTGCTGTCTCTTCTCTGCTATGTGAGACACTGTGGACTCCGATCGGTGCCACATGGGGCCTTCCAGAACAGGCAATGTGGTGGAGGCTCTGTCATCAGGTGCTGGGGCTGGATGCTGGGTAGCCTGTGGTTTGCAGCAGCCAGCATGCTTTGGAAGGAGCAGGGGGTGACGGTGCTGGCTGTGTCAGCTGTGTATGACCTCTTCGTGTTCCAGAGGCTCCGGTTTCGCCAGGCACTTCTTCACCTATTAGGAAAGGTAAATGAATTCTTGCCGCCGGGGGTAAATGTCTGTGTGTTTTCACTGGCTCTTGTTTTGGCATCTCTGCTCCCCCCAATTTCCTCTTCCTTCCCTTAGAGGTGAGCCTCAGCCTGCCAGCTGTTAATGGTTCCTGGATTAAGTTTTGTGTGTGTATTTAACAAGGTTTTGTTTGTGAATTGTGTGTTTGCCTTTCATTAGGGGTGTAATTAGGAAAGCTGTTTGCTTATGCAGACTCCGTAGTTGCTGCATGAAAAATTAGCTTTCCTCATTCGCCTGCTAAACAGGAAGATTGGAAGTTTTTCACTTCCTTACAATGCTGCCACCACCTTCAATTTGCTGCGGTAAATGGATACACATTCATGCAAGGAAATCTAAATTAGGATCTCGGACTCATATGCGTGGATACATGTGCATTTGAGGAAACGGGGCTTGGACAGGAAAAGCTATTTCAGGGGTGAGTTGATTTCTCATTTGAAGGTGACAAAAGGTATGTGCAGAGAAGCAACAGCACATCCTTCTCAGGTGTGTGATTTGGTTATACACACAGTTAATACACAGATGTACGCACACAAAGATAACATGTGCTTCCTCTGCAGGGAAGCCCGGCATGGCTCAATTTTTTCCCCCTCTTCCAAAGTTAAGTTATTTAAGGAAGACAACCTTGACGTGGTGACTCATCTGATTATGGGAAAGAGTGTGTGACTCCACACTCCTCATTTGATTAGAGAAGCTGCTCTTCAGCCAACATGATGGCCCTTGTAAAATGCATAACTAGTGTAATAAAAAGTCCCCTTGGGTTTACTGTGCAAGGACAGTCTCACTCTAAATGTGCACGTGTCTGCACGAGGATCTGTTTATGGTAATCTCTTCTTGTGGAAACATCTATAAATACCTATGTTTGTTTGAAGGTTTCTGATGCAACCTTGTACAGTTCATCTCAAATATCCTGTGGCACTTTCTGTTATGCTTAGAGTGTCAGCACATTCGTGTCTTCTTTATGCTGCCAGCATTCCAACGAAAACACATTCTTTACCATCTTCTTCTGGAGTTGTTTTTGGCAGAATAAATAACCATGACTGTTATTAAGAAGTTTGCAGTCAGTGGCCCAGAGAGATGAGAGACCAGAGCAGTCACAGCCTCTTTCTTTACTATGTTCTTGGCATGAGAACCTGGAATTATATGTGCTTTCACAGCCAGTAGACCATAGTAGATACAAAACAACACCTGCCTTTCAAGTTGTATTCAGTCATCTAGTATAACAAGAAGTGAAAGACCATCATATGCAAATCATTATACAAATAATTCAGTATTTGCATATGCTGATGGAGAAAAAATAGCCGTAATACAAGCCAAGATACACGAGTGAAAAAGAAAAAACCTGGTTTTAAAGGTTAACCCTTGAAAATCAGGTTTGTGCAATACTGCCTTTAGAGAGTGTGAAAAATGATCTTTTACATTCTACAGAAAATATATTTTGTATCACTTTTTTTGTTCCAGACTACAATATTTCACTTTGTATACAATGAAAACAAGGTAAGAACCAAACGGGAAGTTTATATTATATTTATGTACATAAATTGCCACATGTAGCAATTTTTACAAGTTAAAGACTTTTTTTAAATGCCAATGTGTAAATGGACTGTAGTGTAATTTGAAAATTTGGAGGACTGAGGCGAGAGTTGCTGGAAAAATCCAGTCGTTAAGAATAAAAGACAAAAACACATATACAAAGGGTAGCTTGATAGGTGCTATATTGACTGCTTAGCAATTTGTTCACATTAATAGGTAAGCTAGGTAAATTAGGTAACATAAGCTAATTTCATCTACTGAAGCTAATCTATCCAAGAAGTGAAAATGTCCCAGAGAAGCTACAAAGCAGGACATATGTGGGTCAGCATGGAGTCAACTGAAAACCAGCCTAAGCTGGACTTGTTTTGGCTAAACCAAACATTGGGTATATAAAAGAAGCCCTGCAGCTAAAAGTGTTACACGTTATGTGGATGAGGACCCAAAGACTGGTGAAATTTCTGGTAGAAAGGGTGAAACGTTTATTCTGGCTAGCTTTAGGTCCTCTGAAAAGATGAAACGCAAACTGTAAAAATTGAAACATAAAGCGAGGAAAAACACTGAGGCAAGATCACAGTCACTCTGAAAAAGGACTAAAGGGAGGACAGGAATATCCACACACACAAAAGGGCAAAAGTCGAGACAGCTGAGCAGAACGAGACACAACTGAACTGAATCACAGAAGATCAAACAAAGTAAGCAAAACTAAAAGCAAATTACATGGAGCCACTAACTATCAACAAAAGCAGGAAAACAAAACAGGAAAAATACAGACACATGAATGAACCAAAGACAGGAGACTTACTGACACAAAACAGTCAAACACCAAGGGAGGAATTAAACTCCAAACCAACTCAGAAAAGAACTAAATATACTAAGAAAGAATTCCACAAAGCAACCATGACATTAAACAAACCACTGTGTGTATTTCAAAGCTATCCGCTAATGCTATCAACCTTGGTGAAAGCAGTATTCATAAATTGTACTTGCTAATTAATGCTTGATAACAGACTTAAAAAACAATGTCCTAAAATTGAAACCCATACTTCTCGGTAGGGCTGGGCCATATCATACCGTTCACGGTAATACTGGTATAAGATAAGAAAATGAAACATCGCGATAGAATATGGGTAAAACGCGCATCCGCAGTGCCTTTGTTTTCATACGCACGTGGCGGAAAAAGCATGGAGGCGACGGAGATTAAGAAGGGCGAAAGCGGATCATTGAATGAAACGGATGAACCAGAATTGGTTTGTAAAAATGCTGCAACTTCAGTGGTGTGGAACTGGTTTAGCTTTCGTCCGTCAGATACACAACAAAGCACTATTTTTGGTAGAGCATGCTAGCGGGCCGTCGTTATTACCGTGTTTTTTTTGGAAAATACGGCACACTTAAAATCAATCCTTTGATTTTTCTGAAAATCGACAGTGCCCCTTATAATCCCGTGTGCCTTATGTATGAATTCTGGTTGTGTTTACTGACCTCGAAACGATTTTATGTGGTACACGGCGCTCGAAAATCTGTCAAATGTTTTAGTACGACTTTGCTTATCTACGAACCTGCCCCGCTTGATGGAGCATTACGGCTATCGTAGACAGGAGCCTCACGGAGTGATACGTACTGTGCTTCAACATAATATTACCGTATTGTGTGTGTATAACCTCTTTTTGAGTTTTGTGGGTATGATACATGGTTATGGTGATAATATGTTGGTCAATTTCCACTGGAAATGCCTTTTGGTTAAACTGTCAGCAAGGAATTTGCATTTGCACTGTTACATTTTTATATAACTTTAATGCACATAAAAAACAGCTGCTTGTTTAAGTGAAAACAGTTTTTTTTTTTTTTTGCACTAATAAAGTTGTGGAGTTGTAAAGTATTTTGTCTAGTGTCAATTATATCGTCAGTTATATCGTTATCGCAAATTTTCAAATGTATATTGTGATAAATATTTTTGGTCATATCGCCCTGCTCTACTTCTTTGTCACTCTGTACCACAGAGAGGGCCATATTACTTGTCAGTTAGCACCACATTCTTTGCTCCACGCTATGAACGCTGACTTGTGTTTGGAGTCAGCCTCAAGTGGAGAATGGTACTGCAGGAATTGGCGTTAGTGTGTTGGCTTTTTTTTAAAGCCCTAGAGGTTGCTGCATGTACCCATTTCTAACTTTGAATTTGCCAATTGTGAGCCATCTAATGCTGTATACAGTCTTGATTGGACACTTTCGGCTTATTCACAGAAAGCTTCCATGGCTGACTTGAGAGTTTAATGTTATTTCAGCCTGTCGCAGCCTGTCTCATAGCTTCACAGACAGAATTATAGAAAATCAGATTTTATTGTGTGTTTATCAAGCTGTGTAGCAGATATATTAACAGCAACCTGCACCTCTTTGCCCACACACAATAACCCTGGCCAGCATCCTTGTGCCAGCCCATCAGGTCCGTGCCAACCCCCCAGCAACTCCTGTTGCTGCCGGCACATCTGGCTCATTTATCAATCTGGCAATGCCCTTGTCTGCTGGCCTAGTCACAGTTATCTTGGCAAAGAGCTCGTTACGTGCTGGGGCCAGCCGTGGGGGCAATCATTTCCTCCATTATGAGCCAGACGTCTCGGGACGCATGGGAAAACAAGGGAGATGGATAAAGTGAGAGAAAGAGCAAGTGAGGGAGAAGGAAACTATGCTCTCACTTCCTTTCCTTTATCTATTCTTGGTTTTTCTTGCCCACGGTTCCCTTAAAGCACTTTGGGAATGGGGGGCTCTCCTGTTGCCACTGAGGCTTAATCAGTTGCTATTGAATTGGATAGTATCTTAGGTGGAGAGACTGCAAAGACGTGCCTCAGAGAACAATGGTGCATATTGTGATTTTGTCTGAATACACGTTTTCCTGCTTTCTTCCAAATGAAGTTGAATAATACAAAATCATCAACATCAAATCACCTGAATGAGCTGCCTCACAGCAGCTATGAACAAAAAAAGGAAACACTCCAAAAGCAGCTCCAGTGCAGCAGAGGGGACAGGTGTGTTTCGACCAGCACTCCATTTCTCATCTTGTTAACTCTGTAATAAGATTGAGATGAGATTTCAAATGAAACAAGGTAGGATGGAGGGAGAGTTAGGTGGTGATAGATGGAAACAGATGAAGGTGAGGTGTTAGAGCCGCAATGCATTGAGAAAACGGAGTGAGGCTTATATCCCAGACATTATGTCTTTGTTTCGCAATTCTGGGTTTGTCAGTGGCAAAAACAAGCATGTTGACAACGGGCCCAAGAAACTAGTTTGTTTTTGTTTGCATTAGGAAAAGCCAAGGAAAGCCAAACATTTCGTAAACCCAGGTTGATGAAATGTTTGGCAGAATCTCTTGCATGAAAGGGAGGTTGCACCTAAAACATACTTAGAAGTATTATAGCACTGTTATTTGCAGCTGGTGCATGGTGTTTTGGCTAAACTGTACAAGATTATACGCAACCCATGTAACTAACAACAAGAGCCGGGAGGTGTCTTCCCAAGCACAGCTATCTCTTTCATAGCAACAACATGGAAGGCCTGGGGTTTCAAGCATTTACTTGCATGAAAAACATGAATATCAGTGATTGTACCTTTCAGATAAAGTGTTGCATGAAAATCTTTAAATCCAAGGTATGAAATTAAAAGTAGTTCCTTCAAGAAAAATAGATTAAATGTTAGGAATTTATTTACTTTAATTCTCCATACTTGACACGTTGAACTTGCACGTGCAACATCAACGTCCACATCTGCAGTGTGATCAAAGATGACGGCAAATGGTTTAGTGGAGGTAGATGGACAATGGGACGGATTTGATGGCAAGCTTACAAAGTCGAAGTTGAATTGGTATGGACTTCTTCTCATTTGTCTCAATGAATGCCCCAGACACACAGATTAAGGTTAGTTTAACCAGCTGACGGCTTGATGAATGTTGTGCCAATTATCCTGTAGCAGAAGCATTCGGCTATGAAATGATGGCCCCCTGTTGCAAGATCTGCTGCATGCTCTCTATTTAGCTTGCATTCCTGTGGATGCTGGCAAGGCAAGCATATTTTTATATACTTAGCCCCCGAATCTTGCTTACTTTGTAAAGTGTTCCAACTAAAAAACACCCAAACATTAATTTTAAGAAACATGTGGTGAAGCTAAAGGTTAAACAAATGTTTTGCTCAGTGGGGAAAATCAGACATAGGGCAAATAACATGCTTGGACCACTTTTTAAATTTTGTTTATAGGTAAGAAAATGAATGCATCAAGCTCTTGTGACTCTTCTTATGTCATAGGTATATTGAATGAATATCCAGTGTAGTGTCTTATTGCAGTTCACCTATAAAATTTAATTAAAAAAGGGTATTGCCTTAAAGAGATGCATTTTCTTTTTTCATAACAAAAATATGAAAGCAACAGTATTTCCTAATTTCTAGGGGTTTTGCCATCCATCTGATCTGGCATCTGAAAATGAGGGGCACAACACTATTTCAGTGTCTGCTGGGTTCCCTTTTATGCACCTTTAAGTAGCTAACGGCTACTGCTAGTTGTTAAATATTGCTACTACAGTGCACAAAATGTTCTTCTGGACATTTTCTCAGTGACTAAACCGCTTCAGGTACCTGTGCCAGAGTAGAGCCAATACCTATTTGCATGTTTCATGAAAAAATCAAGTCCGATGGATTTGCTTTTACTAGCTTACTGCAGATGCATGTTTACTGTATGTGGCTAAGTGTAAATGAAAGACTGCATCTGGCTTTCATTCAGATAAAAGATATTTGAGTAATTAGAGGCTTACATCATTTTCACGAGGGCAATTAAATCTGATCGTTTTCGCATAAGCGATTCTTTCAAGTGGCTCATTAAAATTTTCATATTTGGAACGTGCATTTTAGCTCCTTATACACAGCTTCAATAATAATCAGCTTTAATGATTAAAGTCTAAATCAGATACATGACAGCTCTTCAGCAGCATCACCCAGCCCTGACTTTTACTGTGTCTCTTTATGATACTGATGACCTGACATTACACACACAGGAAGCTCTTTAAAAGTCAGCTCAACATGGACAGCGCCTCTTCTTTGATCAGCTATTGTTCTGGACGGCGTGCAAAGCTTCACCCTGTGACCTATCTCATTACAGGTCTCTGTGCCAGCAGCAGCAAAGCTTTCATGAGGAGAACATTGAGATAATTGGGTCACTCTATCAAAGTCAGCCGTTCTCAGTGCCAGCCACGCTGCCGTCTGATGACTTGGATGAGCTGCGCCAAGTCAGCACAATACAGAACACGTTAGAGTGCTGGAAAAAGCACCGAATACGTGCCTCATTGTACCTTTCATCACAGTGTATTATGTCACTGTTAATGCCTCAAATAAGACAGGCTGCTGGATGTTTGTTATACAAATGCAGAGTGTCCAACACTTTGTAGGCCTTTCCATGCACATGTCATTGAGAACGAATCACCCCAAAGGCACAACTTCAACTCAAGGTTTGAAAACACAAAGGATAACAATATAAGATTTAGATTAAAAAAATGCTCTGCATGAGCTGCCCACCACGTTCCAAAGCATTATGAGGAGTTTGTTTGTTTAAATGCCTTAAACAAGAAAAGTCAGGAAGATTGTTCCCCTGCTGTCTTAGGTCAGTCCAAGGCGGCTTTAAACAGCACAAATATGAAGTCAACTGTAGGGTGCCTTGTCTTGAAACATGTTTTAAACACTCTGCACGCTACAGTGTCAACAGGCACACCACACACTTCTGGGATTTATAAAAGCAGAGTTAATAATGAGTGACAGTTTAAAGATGAAGGCCTAGGAGCTATGTTTTATGTGCAGAAAGAGGCTGATGGAGAGAATATTAATTCAAGGGAGAACGTGGATAATAAAGCAAAAGAGAACAAAAAGTATTTGAGCGAAAGCTTCAGAAATTGATGCTGAATTTCCAAATGAGGATCCAAAGTGGAGGAGATATGTGGGAGAGTATTAGGTTCGGATGTTTGACGCGAGCGTGATGCTACGTTTGACAGCTGGCTGGGGATTATGCCAGCCATTCTCCGTGGATACACGCGGATCTTGTGAAAGCTAGTAAGAGTAAGAACCAGTTCCCAGGAATTTCGCTCCGACTGATAACGGTAAAATTTTAAAATCACAAAGCCCCTTGAAAACTTTAAAAACAGACCAGTGGTAAGTCCGGGATCCGTTGAGTCTTGAATCCACAGATAACAATGAAAAGCAGAGATATAGATGACTTGCAATGCAGTCTTATTTCAAGACAAAAGAACTTGTGGTTTTAAAAAAACTAAATATTTACACTTATAAGCTAGCCCAGACATTCAGGATTATGAATTTGAAGGCAAATTCTCAGTATGCTCACATCAGTCACTCTGCTGCTACGTTTCGACTCCCTGCTTCATAAGGAAGCATTGTGCATTACTCATAATCCAGTGGACTACTTTCTGTGTTTACTTTCACATGCATCAAGAGTACCTGTATTGCCTTAAACAATGCTGACACTCCTTCAAGAAAGCCGTTTGAAGGCCAAGATAATACACAGGGTGACCATTTTTCTACCATCTGTCTCTGATGCTGTGTGATGCAGAATGACTCTCTGTACTATAAACAGTATACCAGCCATACATACTGTCCACGGCTGTATTTGAGTGTCCAGTGTGTAAATTTGTCTGCTATGCTGTACTTTACACAACAGAAAGGTAAAAGTAGCTTAAATGCAATGCAGGCTCCACTATGCTATGCTCACAATCCCACAATTCGATTTTAGAGTATATAATAATGTAGAGATTAGCTTCCTGGCTTAATCCAAAATATTTGGCAAGGCTTTACATCAGATGAGAGAATGCAGTTTAAGCTGTGGTTTCTGTGTCTGTGGATGCCTGGAAACCTGAACTCAAAATGTACTACACAATAGGCACATAAGCACACGTTCCACGTATGTGAACTGGAAAGCAAGATGACAACCTCTTGACAGTGCACCCGCTTTAAAAGAGTAGAAACGAGGGAGTGGAAAACTAACAATGAAATGCAGTCGGAACACAAAACAAGCATTCAATTTACTCGTACTTCAGTGCAGTTGATGTTGACAGTGCATGGCACTGCAAGTGGAAAATGCCTTTTGTGTGATCCACAGAATTCTGTGAAATAACCACACTGATGAAGCGAGTAATAGTTTGTGTCACGTGTCTGCAAAGGTGCTATACCTCGGCTTCTCATGCCTGGAGCACCTTGCCCATAGTTAAAAAGCACCTTGAGAATGGTAACAAAATTGGATAAATGGCAAATATCAAAGATGACCACAAATAGCAATTTACTCTATAATATTTGGATGAGTTCTTTGCTAAGTGGACAAGATAAACTGACTTTTATAGCAGTTAGAAGTTGGATCTGTTAAAGGACTGATTGTTTTGTGTGAAGAGGGTAAAGTTGGGTTAGTGGAGATCTGTTTTCAGCTACCACATAATATTCTGCTGAGGTTAAACTGACTTTCCTGAAGCAAAAAACAGTTTCCTCTAAAATGCACTAACGAAAGGTGGTGTTAAGAGTTATTTGCTCTCTGAATTTGTGAAGGCGCAGTGGTGCATCACTGGAAAGTAGAACTAGAGGTGCACCCCACCGTTCTGCAGTTTGAGAAGTGTGTTTGTGTGTCTGTGTGTGCAACTGATTGCAAAATCAATTAAGGAACAGTTTAGAAATAGACAAGCCATCGAGTAGCAGAATAAAACCCATTCAGCTATACCACAAATAACTCTCTTACAGGAATTGGCTAATCTTCCAGTACTGAGCAGAAGTAGGTTTCTCTGTCAGTTGCCTCTCTTTACATTCAGTGTGGTCTCATTCATCAATAAGCACATCCCACCTTTTCTTGTGTAAAAGGCACTCTATTTTATCCTTTGTGCACCACCTTTTGGCATCTGAATCAATATCCAATTTTTCCTCACTCATTTGCCCCCTGCCTCTCAGAATGCTCTAAGTGCTGAAGTCCTTAAACTGGTCCTTTTTCATCCTACAGTTGACAACTGATCTAGTGTAACTAGACTTCCTGCCTCATCTAACTTCTCCAAAGAGACCATGCTTTTCCTTTTCAGATCTGGAGAAATCAACAGTTTAAGTGGAGCCAGCAGGTCAGGGTAAATGCTAAGCCTCTTATTCTAATCCTAGCATGGGCGTGTTATGGATAACATGAGCACGCGTGAGCTTACTTGAGCATGCTCATTTCATGAGAGTTCATTAATGACACGACTGATTTGCTCTTTGTGCATTGTGAAGCCGTAAGAAATGGCAGTTCATATGGAGTGGATTATACAGCGGAGTATAAACGATTACTATATTGAATAAACTTACTTGGAGATAAAAGCCAAAGCTGTGCTATACTTGATCAACAATATGAGTTATATGAGCTCTTGTAGTAATTTTCAGATGTATTAAAGCTTTACGGGTGGTAATATTGCTACTAGACCAAAAGTATGTGTGCTCCTCCTGTCCTGGGCAGTGATAGTACACATTAAAAAAACACTGTGAGCATGCACTTGTATACACACAGAGAGCTCAATTCCCTCAGGATACTGTAGGTTCAAATAGAGTTCATATTACACCGGTGCTTGGATAATAAATGGCCCCAGGCAGCATCTCTCTCAGGTGATCATCACTCATAGTGTTATGCCATGTTCAGTACACAGTAGTATAACTAACAAACACTTTTTAGTTGGTTTGGCGCCACACTGTCTGTGTCAGTAAGTCTTTGACTATATGACTTTGAAGAGTAATCAGTGTATAAGAAATGAAGTCAGATTTGCTTAATCTTGTCAAAAACACACCACTAAATCAGATTCGAGTAGTAATTGATTTCAGAACGCATCATGTCAAATTGTGGTATTGAGGAAGTCTGGCGTCACATCTGACAGATAGAAAACCAAATTAAAATGGTCTCAAAAGCATCATTGGTCTTACAGCTCCCTCAGATTTCACCTAACAAATGTAATTTAACCAATCTGTGACCAAATGTTAACCAATCAAGAGAATCATAGACTGTAAATTATAGATGGACATTGCCTCTGTAACGTCAGCCATTTGTGTATCCTGCATGCTGAAGCCTCATTGTTGGCATTTTTGATCAATGCCTTGTTTATTTCTTGACCATTTTTAAGAAGGTGCAAGTTGGTTTGCATTGGAAGGATACAGATAACTGCTAAGGAGCTCTGAGAGACTAAGAAAAATACTAGAATATGTATCATTAAAACAAGGGCTCAAACTTCTTAAATGGGCTGTACCTCAAAACAGGAAATATTATTTGCAGATTAACTCCATTAAAACTGCTCCGAAAGGCACTGACTATCAGAGAGTCAATTGAGTGACTTGAGTGGGTGAGGTGAGGCTTAGCAGAAAGATTTTTAGCAACAATTGCCTAAATTGGCACAGCTGTTAATTAGAGCATCCACACCCCTAATTTTGAATCTTAAGAAAATCCAAACAGGTAGGTAGGGAGATGTACAGAAGCTTGCTTTTGCCACTGAAGATTTTATTTTGTTATTTTTTTTTATTTTTGGGGGGGTTAGTATGTAGAAATTTTGAGTTACTCAAAGTTTTGAGATATTATTCATTAGATATTATTCAGTTGAAATTGAGATACAAAACTCAAGATTTTGAGATAAATTATAATAGTAATTTTAATGTAGAATTTCAACTTGCCGACCAATATTTAAAAGGTTTCTTTTTATTTATTTATTTATTTCTTCATTTTAATTTATTTTTTCCCAATGGAAGAAGCAAGCTTCCATAGAGACCAAAGTGGCAGTTTATGTGGAAGAACTGCAGTTTGGATTGTTTAGTTTATCTTTCTGTGGTATGGGGGGTTGCTGGGTGTGATCTGGCAACCTTGTCATATCTTAAAAACTGTAAACCAAATTGCAGTGAGAGGATTTTTATTTTATTTTATTTTTTTTTTAAAAATCCTCGTTCTACTTCCTTTCAAGGATGTGCTTTATCAATAAGCAACAGCGCTCTGTGTAAAATTAGAAAGGTCACACAAACTCAATTTAGGGGTTCTTAAACAGTTGTGTGGCAGTTTGGTCGAAGTTGGTGCATGACAGAAAAAAAATAATAGTGATTATGTTATAGAAGTAATGCTCTTATGAGATGTAAACAGCATAGATCAGAACAATGAGTCCTAAGCTGATTACCAGTCACACTTTCTGCAACAGGCAATGCAGAAAGAGTTGGGAAGAAAACCTCCAGTGCTTCAAATTTGCTTCGGAGTTGCCTACAGCGAGGTCAGAACTGAGGGGTGTGTGTGGAATACTAATAAACTGACATTTTTTGAAGTTTGTTGATTTTTTTTCTATTCTTTGATTTTTGACTTTTTAGATTTTCTCTTGTTATCTTTAATATAACTTTCTGAACATCAAAAATTTATTGGCAAACCAGTCGTGAATTTCAAACAAAAAATATTTCACCACTTTGAGTAAGACACATTCAATCTGAAGCAAATATTTCATCATATAAACAGTCCTGTTGCTTCACAATGAAACTGACATCAACGAGAGCGCCCTGCTTTCCAGATCCTAATGTGTCTTTCACCAGTTTGCATAGTGTTGCTTCTGGCTTTTTGTGCATTTTAACTTTAAGAAGTCTGCCAGTGTTGCAGTATAATTGTTCACGAGTGTGGTTTAAACCCCAGGCAAAAACATTCCAGGGACTGTTTTACATACTTTCTTTTCCTCTGTATTGTAGGAATGAAAAGATAACAGAGTAAATAATATTTAAGCAAGTGCATATCTATAAATTATAATGAAACGTTATTACTTATTATAACACAGAAAAGGATCTTGTTCATATAGACTAAAAAAAACACAAATAGGACTATTTTGTTTTGCTTGAGGGCTGATTTTAAAAGATCTGATATACATTTAGATAGCTGTCTAGCAGGAAGTGCATCAGGTGTTCTTGAACACAGACAAAAACCTTTGGCTTTGACCTAAATGTTGATTTAGGTGTTTCCCTTTAACATTTTTTTCCCCTACTTTTCAGAAAAAGAACATCAACGTTTTGCTGAGCCTTGGCGTGCTAGCTTCCTGGGGAGTACTCTTGCTGTCAGCTCGCCTCTACTGGATGGGCAATAAACCTCCAAACTTCTCCAATTCCGACAACCCTGCAGCCGACTCGCCTCATTTCCTCGCTCGAACGCTAACGTTTCTCCACCTGCCTGCTGCCAACGCCTGGCTCCTGCTCTGCCCTGACAAGCTCAGTTTCGATTGGTCCATGGATGCCGTGCCCTTGGTCAGGTCCTTGGCCGACTGTAGGAACCTTCACACTGTTGCCTTTTATGTTGGAATGAGCATTCTGGTTTTGTTTGGCCTTCGTGGTCCCACCTCCAAAGTCAAGGAGACCAATGGGAAGACCCATGTCACTAATGGGAAATCCATCACTAATGGTAATGGTTACCAAGCTCCTGATGCAAACCATAACACAGAGCATGGCTCTCCAAAAACCGCCCTAAATGGCTCAGCTGGACTGCACCACTGCCCTCCACGGACACCCCTGCCCCCTACAGAAAGCCTAGTACTGTTTTCACTGGGCATCCTTTCATTGCCTTTCATCCCAGCCACTAACCTATTCTTTTATGTGGGTTTTGTAATTGCAGAGAGAGTACTATACATTCCCAGTATAGGCTTTTGTCTGCTTGTTGCTGCTTGTGCAAGAGCCTCGTTTGTTAGACTGAGGACTAGAGGCTGCAAGGCTGTGCTGTTGTGTCTCTGTGTGGGTCTAGTACTGCTGAATGGCCTCAGAACTGTTCAAAGAAACAAAGACTGGAGCAATGAGGAAAACCTCTACAAGTCTGGGATTAATGTGAATCCCGCTAAAGGTAAGAAGGCCACTGGCTATCTTTAGATGTCAGTAGGAATCCTCCTACCTTCAGCCTAAAGCAAGGAGCGAATTTGAATGACTGAATTTTAGAGCTCAATTGATACAGGAATTTTTAGGACTGATAGCGATGTTTTCTTTCCAGCACGTAGAACTTAAACAGAATCTTCATGTGTAGTTATTTATTATTATTAAGATATGCCAGTGCAGATATGTCAGCAAAATTGGATAGTAATATCTGCCTGCCGATAAATCATTCAAGCTCTAGTTAATTTTACAAACTCAAAGCTAGCTATCCATTCATGTTATTCTACAGGTTACATTCAAAGATAACGAAGCAGTTTCACGGCATCAATGAATGCTGCTAGTTACTCAAGATGAAAGTGAACAAAGAATGTAAAAACTCTGCTTGGCAAATGCATTTTTGCTGCTTGGATTTTGTGCTGTGTTAACATTTGTTTCTGTACGTTTTTAGTACATTTGAGACATTTCACTTGTTTTGTTAAAGAGGGAAAAAAAAGCATGTACAGCAAATTTTTAAAAACTCAAACAATACCCAGTTCTACTTAATATGCATGTTTTTAACTGGGCTGAGATCTGAAACCCACTGTGGGTACCTGATCTTGAAAGAGGCAAGTGGAAATATGTGCAAGAAAATAACAGATAACTGCTTAGAGGATTGTTACACACTTGCCTAAGCATACTTAAATAAAAAAAAGAGAGCACTCTAAATAACCAAGTAAGCATGAGAAGTACAATTAATTGTTTTTATCAACTGATACTAGTTTACTTTGACAAATTAGTGTGAATACCTGCTTTTACATGAACACCAACTGCATCTTTTTTTTCTGCTGCATAACTCTTGACTGGCACATCTCCTCTAGCCTGGGGAAATTTGGGGAACGTACTGAAGAACCAGGGCAAGATGGCGGAGGCAGAGAAGGCATACAGAAATGCTCTGCACTACCGAGGGAACATGGCTGACATGCTGTATAACCTGTGAGTGATAAAGATGCCCGTTCCGCCTCCTCGTGTTTGCATAGTCTTGACACAAACAAGTTCTGATTCCTACCATCCATCACTTTAGATCACTGTGGAAAAGGAAGAGAAAGGGGAGAGAAGAGAGCGCATATAGACACAGAGTGACTAGCAGGAAAACTTACAGAGGGCACACAAGAATAGATCTAACATAGGAGAAGAAGCAAATGAAATACAGAGTATGGCTTGACGCAAGAGAGTTGTGTGTCCCTTGTGGCTCTTTGTACCTTCTGCTGCTGATTTGATTAGTCATGGTTTGCAGGGTTTGGGGGAACACAAAGACACTTAGAATCCTGCAACACAAGGTGTCACAGATGCCAAAACCTCATAGCAGACCCGTGTCTGTAACTCTCATGCAGACACTGTTTTCCTTCCCACTTCTCCGTTCCCTCTCAAGTTACGGGTGCCAAGAAACTGGCAAAGAAACAAAGAGAGAAGGGAAAACTCAAAGGTGTTTTGCATTCTTTAAAACAGAGGTGCTACTTGAGCTTGATGGATGGTTGGCTATATTGGGATTATGTATTAGTATATGGGATACGGGAAGCAAAACCTGCCACTTTCACCACTCATTACTTTGATGAGAGGTTAAAGCTTACTTTGCATGCAGAGTTAACAGAAACTGTACTGCAGCTTGTCACATCTTTGCGTTTTTCTTGGACCAGGGGTTTGCTTCTGCAGGAGAATGAACGCTTTTCTGAAGCGCTGCATTATTACAAGCTTGCCATTGGGAGTCGGCCTACGCTGGCATGTAAGTAAATCTCGGAGAGTCTCATTTTTGTAAATGATCTATGAGGCGGTCAGCCTGAGGGGAAGAGCTGTCATCAATTAGACTTTTGGGTTAATTACACTTTAATTTTATTGCTGAGGTGGTTATTCTTTTTTGCATGGACATGTAAAGGGCCAGTGAAGTAATGCAATTCAGTCCCGCGCTTGAGTGTTCACATTAGATGAGGGTCCAGCTTTTACTCTACCAAGTAGAGTAGCTTTATTGTTAGCTTTATCTCTTTTTTGGCATGTATTTATTTATGTGTCCTACTTTTCTCTGCTCTGACCTCAAGTTCTGCCTCCTTTAGGCTGTATTATCATGTTTTTCTGTGTAGATCGAAGTTTTTTTCTTTGTTTAAAGCTTTTTTTTTTATGTTTATTGCTCTTTTATTTACAGTTGATAATGATTTATTTGAACTGTTCTTTTTCCAGGGTGGAATAATTGTACAGCATATATATTTGACCTCAAAAAACAGGAATTTTGGCTGCACAAGTGTGAATTTATTTTGGATTTTCGTTAAGATCGTAACTATACATACATGCTCAAATATATGCACATTCTCATTTCCATCTTTTAATAAGAGGTGT
The DNA here is from genome assembly GCF_001858045.2 of Oreochromis niloticus. Taxonomy (NCBI): domain Eukaryota; kingdom Metazoa; phylum Chordata; class Actinopteri; order Cichliformes; family Cichlidae; genus Oreochromis; species Oreochromis niloticus. Next base: position 12,175,662 of record NC_031981.2, on the reverse strand, counting down.
TAAAGGTTCTATAATGCCTTTTAGCCTGACGAGTTCAAGCCCTATTAACTCCTAGCTTGTGATCATGATTGACTACAACTTGTTGCTTCTGTTTGCAAACATAAATAAAATAATCTGTTTAACAGCGCTCATTGGATTGACCAAAACTCAGAACAATGGGAAGGTCCAAGGAACTCAGTGAAGATCTAACAAGGAACTGGAAATTTACACAAATTGAAAAATGTCTATATTGCTATACCACTGCTAATTCCAAGATCCCCTGCTTCAAATTCAACAACTTTAAGTTTGGCTGAAGTTTGTAGCTCCTCACATGGACAAGTCAAATGCCTTATGGCCAGATGAGATACAGATTGACCTATATGTCCACAATGATAACAGAGATGTTTGGGTGAGTAAAGGTGAGGCTTTCAAACCTAAGAACACTGTACCAGCTGTTAACCATGGTGGAGGTTGCGTCATGCTCCGGGGCTGTTTACTGCCAGTGGTAACGCGAGTACCGGTACACTGCACAAAGTGGATGGAATAATAAAGAAGGAAGACTACCTCTTCAAATTCACCTCAAATCAACAAATAGATGGTTGAAATGTGGGCACAATTGGGTGCTCCAACATGACAATAAACCCAAACACACAGCAAAACTGGTTTTGGAGTGACTAACTTCTGTAATAGCTTTCCCAAAACCTGACCTCAACTCTACTGAAAATTTGTGGACTTTGTTTAAAAGCCTGGTCTGTGCCAGGAAACAAACCAAGTTAAATGACCTCTTGCAATTTTGCTGAGAAGTGTGGTGAAGATTCTAAAATTGCCAGAAGCTTGTCGATTTATTCCAAAAGCGTCTGGTTGAGGTTTCTAAGCAACATTTAACCATATATTAGTGAGGCTGTATGCATACATTTGAGCCTGTATGTATAGTAGAGAAAATCCCAAATAAATTCAGACTTGTTCACCCAGTTCTTGTCTTTTAAAGTCATTAAAAATGAAAAAGAAACAATTAAAAACAATGATTAAAATCCTAAAATTACCATGCCATTCTGTTCCATGATGAGTGTATGTAAACTTCTGAACAGAAATGTATTTATGTCAAAAGACATTTTAGATCATTTCACATGCCTTTAATTGAACTTGCTTTCTCTTCACTCTGAACTCACAGCAGCCTACTTGAATATAGGAATAATTTTGATGAACCAGGGTCACCTGGAAGAGGCCAAACGCACCTTCCTTACTTGTGCTGACATTCCCGATGAGAATTTGAAGGATCCCCACGCTCACAAGAGCTCCGTCACCAGTTGCCTGTACAACCTGGGAAAACTGCTCCATGAACAGGGCCAGCAGGAGGTCAGTGTGTCCGGTTTGTGGGAAAAGGGCCCAGAGAATATTTGAAGGAGCTGAGAAGTGTTTGTTTTGTATCTCAGCTTTCATAACATGAATAAACAGAGAAGGACCAAAATAATTTTTGTAATGCTTTCCGTTAGGACTTTGTCTGTGCCGCTTGTGATTTAACTACTTAGTTACAAAGGCCACAATTGTGGTGACTCGAACTGAAAACTGAATTAGCTGAATTAACTATTCTCTTTCTACAGGAGGCCTTGTCTATGTTCAAGGAGGCAGTGCAGAAAATGCCAAGGCAGTTTGCACCACACAGCCTTTTCAACATGATGGGTGAGCGACTACCTTTTTTTCACCTATAATATCTGTTTTAAACAGTAATTAAAAAAAAAATATATTTTTAAAAATCGCTACAAAGGTGATTCCTGCTTGAAATGTTAATAAGCATCTTGATGAGATAACGCTACCATTTGATCTATAAAATTACACATTCATGAGCTGTGAAGAACAGAGTAATGACGTGAGTAAAAGCCATGCAATCTGACATTATTGTTTCCATCTCAAGTGTTGGTCTTCTGGCTTGTGAGAGCTTTAAATGTGAGTTGAACAAATTGCCATTTAATCATTGCTAAGGAACCCCACCTGTTGGATTCCAGCACTGTAACTCATAAACGATGTGTGCACACACTTTGTATCCTCTTGAGGAGAAGTGAAGCTCATCTGTGAAACGAGTCACATCCCCCTCTTTGTTATTGTAACACTAATTACATTATTGTAAACTCATCCCGATGACATAGTTGAGATTGCAGGGAGATGTCTGCATAAATTCCTTTGACAGGCAGGCTGAAGGAAAATAAGATATGTGTTTAGTCAGGTGGAGAGAGGGATTAAGGAAGAGTGTTTGCATTAGTGTAATGGGAGGGGATACCTACTATGTCATCAGCCTATCTTCTTACTCTAGGGGCCAAGAGCATGCCCTCACATCCAACAACATCTCTGAGTTTTTATAACCAGCTTTTGTTCTTTCAGCGAAATTTCAGATTTATCCACATTGTGGTCACTTCAGTCAGCATGGGGTTAAGAAGAATTTGAAGTTGCTGAAATGACCTATTACAGCAAGCCATTATAATGAGAACCAGCATTACATCATTATCTGTTTATCTCAGATAGGGAGATAAACAGAACAAACATGAATTAATCAATCAGTTACAGTTCCAGCATGTTCTTCTGTTAGATGAAGTTCAAAGAGCTTCACAGATGACTGACGAGCTAATAACAAGTCAGAATAAATGTAATAAAAACAATGCAATTAATTATAGATTAAAAGCACCTTGAAGAAGACTAAAAAGACGAAAAAGATCAGAAAGAGAAGAATCAAATAGGATAAAATAAGTACCCTTAAAGTAGTTTAATATTGTAGGAGCTACACAAAATGGCTGGAAAAAACAAACGCTGAAATAAAACAGAAAAAAATCTTTTAAAAAAACTGATTAAAACTGACAAAAATCAGTACCCAAAAAGAGTGAGAACAATTATAACTGTAACATATAGTACAGAGTGCAACAGTGCTCACCCACTTTTGTAAAGGCTCCAAATCTAATAACTGATTGCCCATTCAATTTCTCCACTGTTTCAGAACGTCCTTGCTTAAAAAATGTTTTAAGCCTTGAACCAAGCCAACACTGACCTCCACAAATCAGGGGTGTCACTGTTCCAATTTAGTATTGTGAATTTTTGTTATCATACAAACTTTTGGTTTCTACAAAAGCACATGCCATCACATCACAATAGCTCAGTAAGTCTTCTCTGGATGATTACAATACAATACAATACAACTTTATTTATATAGCACATTTAAAGACAAGAGGTACACCAAAGTGCTTCTCAATAGTAAAATATGAAATAAAATTAATTACATATGGGTACGATTGTTGAGTACAAATACATTTCCAGATGAAACAAAGCACTAATTAATCCGGGAGTGCTATGTTAAAACAAATATTTCACTCCTAGTGTAAAAGTTAGGTAAATTCAACACACAAATATCAACTGGAAAATTCCGGTAACACAATAGGTTAAAATTACATACAAATGCGATAAAATGATTCTAACACTATGGCTCATAATCAAGAATATGAGAATATGAATGAGATTTTTTACCTCTCAAACCTCACTTTACTCAATTTTAAAATACTATATTTACATTGTTTTTTTTTTTTAGTTTAGTCTTTTTTCTTGTACTTTAGTCAAGAACAGGTTCTTATTTTCATTGAAAAAGGCAAAGCCCCTTGATGAAATAAAGGTGTAAATACAAGCAAGTGTACATCGGTCAAAACACCAGGCTGAGTGGGAAGCTAAGAGTGTTGGTGAATATGGCTTAAGCCTCATAGTTTAGCACATGTTTTTGTGTTTGGGGAGACAAGGAGGCCAAGTGTGGCACCACCTGCTGCAGCTTGAAACCTCAATGATCATTGAATTTAAAAAAGAAAAAAGTGTTAAAAAAAAAAAAGACACAAAAATAAAGACTCATTGAATGCTAATACATTCAACAGCCATAATATTATATATTTTTCTTTCTTTTTATTATTGATATTTTCCATTCTCTTCTCTCCTTTCAGGAGAAGCCTACATGAGGCTGAACAGGCTGGAGGAAGCAGGCTACTGGTACAGAGAGTCCCTCAGGGTCAAGCCTGACCACATCCCTGCCCACCTCACTTATGGAAAACTGCTATCCATCATTGTATGTTCCCTTACAGACACACACACTCACACAGAAAGAAGCAGAAGACAAAGCATTACCTTAGTAATGACTGCAGTGGTTAACTATGTGGCAGAGTGTAATTAAATGGGACCTGGAGTGGCACAGTGGAATGATGAATAATGCATATAGAGCAACTTATGGGGCACTGGAGCAAGGCGAACCCATCCTATTGATTTCCCTGCAGAGACTGAAGAGCTGTGATAACTGTTATTACATATGGGCTTTCTGAGTAGGGTGGATTCAAACGCATTAATTCATTGTGTGTGACCCTTGCTGCTACTAGTTGGACAGAACTTCCATACTTTTCACACACTTTCCACACAGTGTGAAAGAAAAGAAAACTGAAAAACTGAAGACAGAAATATTAAATAGATTTTGAGTGACCTTAGGACGATCCTGATCCAGGACTGATGCCAACAAACTGCTGTGTTGGAGCAGCGTAAATACATGGCTGACATCTGAAGGTCAGAGAAGCAGGGAGTTTTTCTGGTGTGGATGAGAGCGATCCCTCTGTGATTGGATGACCCTGATAAACCATGTTTCATTTTTTTTCTGTCTTTCATTACATGTGTCTGTATATTCATGGGAGTGTTAGAAGACATCCAAGGACACACAAACTTGCCCAACTTCTAAATGTCAAACTTCCTGTCACTTCCTGTACTTCCTCCACCTCTCCCATTCCATAAAACAAAAACAAATACACATGCATGTGACAGATGTGTTCGCAGCTGAGTCAAGTTTAGATTTGGGAGACGAACTGTGTTTCCTGCGTAACCTTTTTTAACGACGCTGACCTCTCTACTTCCACGGCTTTGGGTGCTGAATAAAAACACAAACGAGCTGCAGTTACAAAACCGTTATGTGCACAAAGTGATACACACTGGCAGCTGCAAACCCTAAGGGCTTTAAACCTTACCTCTGACCAGTTCCCCTCTTTGCTGAAAGATTTAAAGATATGCAGCATACGCACACACACACCTTAAGTAGGTTCACATTAGAGTCACCGAGGGTGGCCGGACATCTGCTCTGCTCCCTTATGCTCAAGGGGCTCCAGATCTATGCACTCACCACGAGGCCACCTCCACTACTAGAGGGCTTAAGAAACATGAGATTGGATGGGCTCGGGACAATAGGCCAGTGGACGGGCTTATTATTCAATTACTCTCCTTCCTTATTGAATCACTCCATCGGCTACATTTTTGGCCATCCTGCTAGAGTCAATCGACAATACAGACAGGGGAAGGAAAGGTCAAACTTGAGCCTTGTACTGTGGTTCACCCCAGCCTGCACTGTTTTTCTTTGAAACGTGGAATATTTTAGCTCGAAAGCGACCACATTTCAGCTTTCAAAGTTGCCCACAAAAAAGCTACATATGTAAATCCACAAAATAATAGGCAGAACCTGATAGTCTCGCACACGTCCACATCCCTGAGCAAATAACAAGTGCAACTCCAAAGCCGCTAGTGTGCCTTTACCCTTTCCACTATATTACAGGCCTCCTTGTCTGTCAGATGTATCTTGCTGGAGTCAGAGTGGTGTGGTGTGCATTAAGGAAATCTGTGGTCATTCAACACCATGCAGACTTATGACTTTAATCTCAGCCGTATATTTAGATAATTCGGCGCTAATTCTAACTATGGTCTTGCACTGTGGAAGACCACACGATAAAGTACGTAGAAGCACCTAAACTAACCTTTTACTCAGCTACAAATCACGGAATATCCTTTTGATAGTTGTTTGAAAATCATCCTTTTTCCACTGACCTGAACTCTTCCATAAATCTGCTAAATGATGATTTGCTCCTACCTAAATGGACTGAACCACTGTACTTTCTGATGGATGTTAAGGGAAAAGGTTTAATTGAATGTAAAGAGTATGGAGCCAAAGAAAATGTGAAATAAGCCATCTATTCCTGATATTCGGTCATTCACTTAGAGCGATTGCCGGCACTGGGGGAAGCTAATGAAGCAAGCCTAATGAGCCCTGCCCTCTCATTTCTTGTTGCATGACAAGTCCGCTGGCAATATAGAAGCAATCGGCGCTGACGTGTGAAACAAAAGAGATGGAGAAATTCAGCCTCGTGCACAGAGGCAATCGAGTCTGCACACAAATGCGCCCACACCAACACCTTGGAGGTTTTTCCTTTAACGGTTTGGCATGAGAGATTGGGCGGCTGTGTTCTTTAATAGCGCCTCTTTTCTGCAGATGCAAAGAAGCTGGGTTGCTCTGACTCAAATGAGGCCTGCTGATGCACTACAGTTTTTCAGATGCAATGAAATACATGCTCAGGCCCAGCTATGCATATTGCGTGTTATATAATATGTACTGTGGGTGGTCAGCATAATCTATACCATTTTAAAACATGTCAAAACAATAGTGTTGTGGTTTACACATTCACTATTTGCCTAGCTTCCCTGTTCCATCCTGGGAGGAGACGCAAATCCCTTTGGGTTTGCGTCAGGAAAGGCATCTGGTATGAAAAGTGTGCCAAATAAAACATGTTGCGCTACCTACTGTGGTGAACCCTTGTGAATACGGGAGCAGCTGAAAGTAGGTTTAGCTTTTTTAAGGTTTATGTTTTTAACCCTTTAATATGTATATTAGATTTCAGAGCTGCCTTTACAGTTAAAAAGAATTCATTTTATGGGAAAAGAGGAGCTTATGGATGAACAAGCGTTTGGCAGTATTGATTTACCCTGTGTGGAAGTGCATTTATTTCAGTATGCTTTCTTTCAGGACTGCAGTGTTCAGGTTATGTCGTATAAGTGGAATAATCAAGGATGTAACAAAAACCTCACAAATTTAAAAAAAAAACATGTTCAACCATCATTTGTAATGACTTGAGTTGCTTTTTGCTTTTTGTTTTTTAAGGGGCAGAAAACAGAAGCGGAGAGATATTACCTGAGAGCTATTCAGCTAGACCCGACGAAAGGAAACTGCTACATGCACTACGGTAAGAAATATATTAAAAGATTTATTTAGAGACACGTTAAACAAAGCCTGTTTAAAAATAGATATTCTAATTATAAAACCATGAATGCCTTTATCTTCAAAAGTGTCTGCCTGTAGTTGACGGACAGTTTTGAAGTTATTTTAGCGACAATCTAGTTTGAAGTGTTTCTCTACCAGCTAAATCATGCATGGCTGCCGGTACTGTAAGGCGTTGCATTAATACTGTTATGATCGGCCTCTGCTGCCTTCAGCTGTGCTCACACTCGTAATTCTTTACCCTCCACAAAACAAGACAAAAACTTAATGGCGTCACCCTCAGAGTGCAATTAAGTTTACCATGTCATTTGACAAATAATGTTATAAACCACACTGGTTCCACTCTGATTGCTTATGTAACTTGATAAGAATTATGGGGAAAAAAATCAAAGCTGGGAGTTAATAATCCAGAAATGTCGAATCTCTCAGTGCTTTTATTAGCGTTCCGTAAAATAATGGCGGTAACATGCTGTCATTTAATTTTTTTGTTCGTATTAGTGCTGGCACTGTTGGAGCTGTTTGAAGCGTTGCAGATGGTGCAAACACACCCAGAAACAGCCACGTATGCTGCGTTTATCTGCGTGAGAAGACAGAATCTGAATACACATTTTACGATTGTTAAACACGGTACCGTGTTCCTCCCACGCTGCTGTTATTGAGGCTTTTCATATCAGCTTGGAGGAACAGACTCCCTTCTGCTCCAAGGAGCTATCTCCGGGATATTCATAGGAAATGAATTCTGTGTTATCCCGCTCAAAGCACCATTGTGCATTGTCCCTTTCTCCTCTTATCTCCTTCTATTCCTCCTGGTGCTTTCTCTGCACTGATAGCTTTGGTTTTGAGTTTAGATTGGTCAGTTTATGAAGGGTCTGTCTGCTGCTGACTTTGGACAAAGCAGTTTCCCCTTCTGAAGTCCTTACGCTCTTTCTCTCCATTTTCTTTTTTTCCAATGTTATCTTGTAGCGTTTTGCTATAGGTGATGTTTATTTGGGCTGCCTCCTCCCTTTATCGCACATCTGGCTGCCTTTGCTATCCTGGGGTCACTGGATGATCTCCAGGTGTGAGTGTGTTAGGAGTGATGCTATCTGTTCACATTATAGAACAACAAATACACGCACAAAGATGTGCCCAGAAGGAAGGACACAGAGGGTGAAAGCTAAAACAAAGACCCATTTCCTGCCATTGTTCTCATTTTAATGCAGAACCATTTCTAGGTAGTCTCCTTTGGAGTGCACTGTGTTTTCGGGAAGCTCAGGCAAACGCAGTTAGCATTCAGTGCAAGAATGCAAACAGGCATACACCTGAGTTTATCCCTACATTCCAATTTTTTCCAGCATTCAGTAACATCTGTGGTTAGGCTTGGCTGTTCATTTATAGCCACTGATGCAGGGAGTTGAAGGTGCTGAACCAGGTGGCAAGACTCCCACAGGAAAACCCATGAAAACCTGCGTCTCATCTGTGTTCTCAAACGCTGCTGAGCAAAACAACAATCCTTCAATCTATCACTGTCTGACTTGTCTCCTGCTTTCCCTGCCTCTTTTTCTGTCTCACTCATTTCTTACTCAGCTTCCATTCATCTCCTTTTCTTTACACACCAGTCACCATCTTTACCTGTCATTACTCTTCTGCAAGATGTCCCCATCTCATTCCAATCCCATTGGTTTGCCTCAGTGTGATAACAAGGAATACAGTTGTGCATTTGCTTGGTAAAATTGAAAAGGAAACAAAAAGCCCCTGGAGCTCTGGTATCTTTATTTTGTATATAAAGATCTGCTTAGGCACAGTTATTTTTAAAGCTAAATGCTAATGTCAGCATGCCAGAATGTTCAGTGTTGATGCAAAAAGTCTTATTAGTAGTAGGAATAAATTGAAATTTTGAACTAATAATGGCCCTCTAGGAAATGTACTAAAATATTTCTACATCTAGTTGATGAACTGAATCATGAAAGTATGAAAAAGTCTGTAAAGTTTAAAAAAAACCCAGCAAATTTTAAATTTTTTGTTTGCCTCAGAAGCATAATAAGACATGTCTGGGCACTATTAATATGTTTCAATAAAGAGAGATCATTTGGAAAAATCTGACATGATTTATTGAAATACAGAATTCAGCTAATCTGTTTTAAAATTAGATAGATAGATAGATAGATAGATAGATAGATAGATAGATAGATAGATAGATAGATAGATAGATAGATAGATAGATAGATAGATAGATAGATAGATAGATAGATAGATAGAAAGAAATTAGAACGGGACCCATAGGAGTCTAGAAGCTGCAGGTGGGGAAGATGGAGGCTTGGATGACCATGGTGAGGCAGCTATATGGGGAGGACATGTCTCGCACAAATAAAAGTCTGAAAGACAGAATGACAAAAGACCACTGACATTTAAAGTACACAGAACAAAGCTTATTAGCTTGCAAAACGTGCAAAATGATGTCAGTATTGAGTCTGACGGCATGGGAAAATGGAAGAGATGTAAAGAAAAGACTAGCGGCTGAACACCCAAGAAGCAGACGGATGAGTGATTACAGATCTTCCATACTGGACTTATGAATAAGCTCCACTTCTGTGACACAGGGGCTAACAGGTTCTTAACAGAACTTCTGCTACCCTCATCTTTCTTTCTTTTCAGGACAATTTCTGTTGGAGCAGTCCCGTCTTGGCGAGGCTGCGGAGATGGCAGAAAGAGCTGCAGAACTGGACAACTTTGAGTTTGATGTGGTCTTCAGTGCTGCTCACATGCTCAGGTTGGCTAAAATCCCCACTTGGAAAAAGCAGTGTTTCTGTGTGGGGATTCCCTTACTAGTACAGAATATTGAATGAACAGATATTTCAAGGAATTACGGTGTTTTGGGAATTCATTATTTGCTGAGTTTGCCCTCATGCTGCCTCAACATTTGTGGGTTTTGTTCTTTACCACTGCGATTTAAAAGCCATCTTTTGAAATATAAATTATACCAGCGTTACAGAATAGTAAAACGTCCTCTCAATGGAAAAGCTCCTGGTAAAGTTTTTATGTATTACATATATAAATGGAAGTGGTGAGGTTTCTGTGCACGGCTTGTAAAGAAGCCATAGGAGAATTTTTCCCTCAAAGTTTGGCAACCGTGTACACGGACAGCTTATAAATCTTAAAATGTGTCAAAAGGGACTGCAAATGTCCTCTACTCCCAGCAACTGAGGGAAAATATTGGAATGATGAACCTTAACTCATTTTTGCTCTACATATCTGGAAAAGTCATTTCTTCTCTGAAGCATCTCAGTGCGCTGCCACAGAGGGTTTGTAAAAAGTTAAAAGTCTAAGGGCTTGACTGAGGTTTGCATTCAAGAACCTAAGGATAAATCTAAATGACAAGTCATTCCTTCGAGTTCTGATCCGACTGGTTATTTTAAGCTGAGACCCTCGGGACATAAATCCAAACAGATTAGGATTAGTGTTTATTGATATGACGCCCACCTGTCAAAGCCAAAGCTGTCCTGCCTAATAATAAAGATAAGCTACAAACCGGGGCTTGCTTTGTGCAGTGACTGTCTGAGCATAAACAGGGATGATAAGAATGACCTGACAATCCAGTGCAATGTAGGATTTGCCTGTAATTGTTCTGCACAAACTAGCCCTAAATACACATCATGCAAGTGTAACATTGCTGTTGAGTGACGTGTTTTACCCACACAAATCTATGCTTTATTTTACAGGCTGAGGATTAGGAAGTCTGCAATTTTCTTATCAGAAAAAGAAGGAAATGACTTTACTTTTGACCTCCCTGATACCTAAAGATTTTGACTTTAAACGGGGCTTCCTGTAACTTTATCTGTTATTTAATGACTCTCTAGCACTTCCCCAAACAAAACAAAGACCAAGGAAGGACACTAGGAGATGACTATGATATCCATAATGTGCCCTTTATTTTAAAGCCTTATAAATACAAATTAGCATGTCAGAAAGGAAGGACTTTATTAACTTTGGCACAGCAAAGTCCAGATCATGTACTCCATGAATAATGTTAGTGTGGAGCCGATTAACTACTGCTACTGTACATACCTAGCTGTAACATGTCAGGGAGGACTTTTGGTGCTTTAAGCAGTCTTGGCATCAACATCATCTGCTTCTCTTTATCTATTTATAAATGAGAACCTCAAAGTAAGGCCTAATGTGGTGAATCAGTGTCCAAACACATGATCCCATTTATGGCAAGCCTATTTGCCGCTTGTCCCAGAATATTGTTTACCGGTGGCTATATTAGAAGCTCCAGTATATCGCTGCAGTAGACAAAGAGTTTGTACTATCATTTGACAATTACGTGAGACAGAATGTAATTAAGTCTTTCAAACCAATAAGTCATTATTTAAGCCTTGGCAGGTACAAATAGTAGTATAATTTTCCCCATGACTTGCTATTCAGTCAAATACTTTAACGCAGTGTGTAAAAATGTAGTGTGAAATCCTGCAGCTTGTAATAGTATTATACAAATTGAGTCAATCTGTATTTCCTTAAAATAAGAGTTAAAAGCAGCAGTTACCAACTTGAGGTTTAAGACCCTCTTTAGAAATGTAATCTTACTAATGACTCTAAAAATTGTTAATTATAATTGTCAGAAACAGCCCGAAAATGTAAGTCTGGACCTTGTGTGTGTGTGTGTGTGTGTGTGTGTGTGTGTGTGAAATTTTCTTAGCTTAAGTATCATTGTGCCTATTAGGACTACACTAGCAGAATTTAAATGACACCAATGACTACATGAATTAATGTGACTATTTCACTGAAATGTATAAGTCAAATCATACACATTTCTTTCTTCCGTTAAATGAACAATATTCACGATAATTTATATACTAAGAAGCTTAACAATGAGTGAATACCATCATTAGCTGCAAAATACATTAGTTTTTATCACTGATAAAAAATATCTTATAATGTGCACATTTTTTACTCTCCGCTCTTCTTTCTCTTCAGACAGGCCAATCTAAACGAGGCAGCGGAAAGGCAGTACAAGCGTGCAGCCAGCCTCAGACCAGATGTAAGTACCTGGACTGGTAGGCCTGTTAGCACTTATCATGGAAATGCACACACACGCCTGCACTGTAAATTCAATTTACAACATACTATGTATTACCCATCATTCTGACATTACGTTATAGTACTGTTGTTCCTGGCAAGCAGTGATAGTGCTGAATATGAAATGGAAACTGTGAAGTGGTACCTTTATACAACCAACCAAATTCCAAGTGAGGAAAGAGTTTAGTGATTCTGTTGTCTGACACTGAAGTTACACTCTTAGCTTCAGAGTAAATGCTTGATCATAACATTATAGTTAAACAGACCAAGCTTTGCAGAGATCATGTCTCTTGATGTCTGCACAAGTGGTTGAGGAAGTTGGGAGCTGTTATAGCCTGTCTGTCTGGTATACCTCAGTCACTTCAAAGGGAAAGGGTGCATGGACCAGTCTGTGGAAGGTGATTTAGAGTTATAGGAACCCCTGTGTTGTTAGATGAGGTCTGAAGGAGCTTCCTGGAGTCATTTATTATATTAGTGTGCTTACTGATGCCTTGCTCCGTGACTTATGTTCAGTTGTATGAGAGGGTTAGACCTCATCCTGCCTCCACTGCATTAACTGGTGTGAGTCTATAAGGCTACACCTTTTATAGCAGTGTTTCCCAACGTGTTTGTCTAACACATTGTGCAAACGTCTTGGGCCAACTATTATTAACTTATAATTAATTCCAAGTTAAACCACTTAACACTGATCTTTGCCTCATCCAAGCAACGAAAGGATGAGCCAGTGTTGTGTCTAGACATAGCAGACATCTTAGCAAAGAACAAATTTTAAATTGTATATTTAGGTACTTTGCTACTCAATCAACTGAATCAAGAAATACCTACTTTGGTAACAAAATTTGTTAATATCTGTAATATCTAACCCTTAAATGGCTATCGAGAATGTATAAGCTATTATTTCAAATTGATCAATCAAGTGGCAGTGAGATTTTTCCATCAATCCAGATAAAAACTTCTGAAAACAAATATGCATAAACACCTTCAAAATGACTAAAAGCCTCAACTTAGAACTTATTCAATACAAAATTTTGAATGGGCACTACTGTTTAACAGCGGGGTGCATGTGAGCTTTTAAAGTCCTTCAAGAAACCTGGAGAACTATTTCTAAAGACTTTTTAAATAAATTAGAAGAAAGTTTGCCTGTTAGAGAGTTCAGGCAGTGTTGAACAATGTTAAATAATAAACGTGGTCACAGTGCTGTTGCTCCACAGTTTCGCAAGTTAAACACAAGTAACTTAGAACTGGTAAGATTATCATATATGACCTCGGAAAACAAAAATGTTTTATTATGTTTAGTTCTAACTAACCATGAACTATAAATGTTTTTATTAGGAAGTTGATATATTTTATGGTAGTTAGACATTTATGCAGCTTGCTGGCTAGCTACATGCTAGCTGCTTCTGCTTTCTATTTATGACCTTTACTTAGTTCGACCTTGGAGACTGACTCGCATATCAGTTCTGGAGACTTATTTTAGCTAAACAGTTTAGGTCTTATCCACTCCATTCAGTTAACAGTTGGTCATAATATAGCCAAGTCATGTAGCTAACCCTCTTGTATAGTTTCCATTTAGTCGTATATCAGCTAACGTATCCTTTGCCCTAGCTAGTTCTCTAACTTTGCTGAAAATGGAGACTAGTAATATAATACCTGTGACCTTTGCTCTAACAGCCTTTGTGCTTGTTATTCCTACAAGGAATTTCATTTACGTTGTCTCGTGTTCCCATATTGGTGTTGTTCCTGTTACTATGGCCCTTAATTCTTTACTTTTAGAGAGCTTTTTAAAATAAGCTAATCTGACCTACTGCCGTAGGGAATATCTATAGGCTTGGTATTACTATTTTATACAATCTGACACTTTTAAAGAGAAGGACTGCCTTTTTCTTTATATCCTGTTTAAGCCTTAGAAGCTCAGTCAGATCTTTGACTAGAAGAATACTGGTTGTCCATTTTAATTTGAAAAGCTGTGTGTTTACATTTTGTTCTGTAAGAAATATGTTTCTTCACTCCCAGTCATTATAATTCAGAGTCGTAAAGCCTTCACATGCACTTTCAAACACACTGAGGGGCTCTTCTTTTCATTTTTCAGGACTATAGTGCCTCTTCTCTTTGACATTTTCCCTGCACATGTCTGCTTAGTGAATGACAGTCTCTCAAATATCGGCTTAATCCAATAGCTTTCAGGTCATGAAAGATTCAGCGCTGGCTTTACGTGCTAAGAAAAGCAATGAATATGTGCCCCCAGAGAAAGGTGCGAGGGTGTTTTTCATTTTACACACTAAAACGCTGTATTTACCCACTCAGAGATTCATCTCAAATATAATGTCGAGTCTGAGCAGAACAGGCAATGCTTCCAGTGTGTGAAAATTGTATAATCATGACACAGTACATGTCTTGCTCCCAGCAAATCAAAAATTATGATACAATGAGGTTACGTTGTAATTTGTATGCGCTTAAGATCATAATCCCTCAAGATTTCAGTGCTGGTGGATGTGGCTGCACCTGTCATTACTGTGGTAACAGTGAGTGTGATTTAGTACTATAACAAATGTCCTTTGAGCAAGAGAATAGAACAGAATATGCTGGATAATGTGATCATATTTCACTGTGGCTAAAAGGCCTCGTCTCAAAAGCTGTGGATCAGAGGTCGATACTTTATGTTTCGTCACAGAGGGTAAAAATACAGAAACTTTTACCCTCAAAACAGGCAAACTGCCTGTTTTCTTTCTTCTGTCCAATTCTATTGTCCCATGATTGGCTTTGGTGTGATTTAATCCTGGCAGTATGTTGCATATTGCCCTGAATAACAAAGGAACCCTCATTAAGAGTAAGAGTAAGTATGCCTCTCCTGCCTACAAAATTCCTGTATGGGCAAAAACTGAGGAGCTCTGAAATATAACATTTAATTATAATTATTGTCCTTTTTTGTGTAGGTGAGAAAAACAAAAAGTTAGCTGTATAGCTGTTTTCCTGTAAAAAAAAGCATTAAATAATCAACAGCTTCCCAACATTCCCAATGCTTTAAATAATCAAGCTCTGTATGTGTACATTTGTTGAGTGCGCTCACAATCACTGAGAAGTGGAATGTAAACAAGTGAAAAATCCATGCTGAGGAGAGGCAAACAGTTGTGTTCATGCTGGGAAAATCTTTTGATTTACTTTCCAAGTTAGTAACAACATGTCATGCAGTGGGGATGCAGTCCTGGGAACAAGGCCAGGCCTGGGCGATTAGGTGCAAATGATTTTTAGGATGAGATATGGGTGTATTTGTTAGTTACGGATGGCTATGACTTAGATTTGGTAGATCCCCACAACTGGACTGCTTTTCAGGGTCATATGGTTTCACTTTGCAACTTAAAAGTATGGCATTTTAATCAAGAGGACTCCAGAAACACTCTTCTCAATGGGTTTGATCGTGCATATCACAATAAATACTGAGCCCTTGCCCACACAAAATCTGTAGCTACCTTTTTGTTTACTGCGGCATTGTTAGAGGACATACTCCTATCTATTTGATCTGTACAGAGAGATTGCGTTCTATCTAATTTAATGGGTATTTGATTTTCTTAAAGGAGTGCCTAAAATAAATTTCACCAGAGCCCTTTCTTTAATCTACCATCCAGACCTGGCAAGCTTCCTAAATTGTGTATCTCACATCATTTTCAGATGCAGAAATAACAAGGGCAGGTTTAAAATGGTTTGCCCAAATAAATACAAGGTCAGCACTGTTGCAAAAGTACAACAATCCTGTATCTTATCACCCTCATGCCTAACATCAACTGCTCCCTTCTTTTTTTTTTTATCTGTTTCTTCTTCCAGTACCCAGCTGCTCTGATGAACCTTGGTGCCATCCTCCACCTGAATGGGAAGCTTTCCGAAGCAGAAGCCAACTACCTGCGGGCTCTCCAGCTCAAACCTGATGATGTCATTACCCAGTCGAACCTGCGCAAGCTGTGGAACATCATGGAGAGGCAGGGACTCAGGACTAAACGCGCGCTCGGGTTGCAGAAAGACGATGTTTGAACTCCTCCCTCACTGATGATGTCATCTCCTTCAGAGATATGAAAGAGCTGGTGGCTCAAATTTCACTAAAGACTATTTCTTTAGCGATTCAGCTCGCAGTGCTTGTGAAAGACACTTTGAAGGTTTGAGGGCTAGGATTCAGTGGGCATGTGCTGCCTCACAGTATGCCATATTGCCATATGGTAGCTCAAACTACTAAAACAAACTTCTTTTGCATACATTTTTTATAAAATGCTATGATGTTAAATATACATTGAAGTCAAAAGCAAATAATATGAAAGTCCCCGAAAAATTCTTTAAGGTCTCAAATATCAGCTAATTGTTAGTTGATATAATTTAAACATCTGGCATGATTTAGAGCACTTGATTTAATAAGAGCATACATTCAGGGGTTAATTCTTACAGAATAGATTTTAAAGCGTCAGCACTGATGGGTAAATTACTCAAGTTGTTTCATTATATTAGCTAGTTTAACTGAAAGATGGACTTCACTTCCACAGTTGTACATGTCAGATTCTATTTGCAGGTCATAGGGAGAACTACTGTGTATGTGAAAACTTGTATAAAGTCTTTTGTTGTTCCCAAAGGAGCAAGTGATGTCACTTCAGTCAGTGCTGATTGAGGCTGAAGACTACAGGTGTGAAAGTTGAAGGAATTCTGGGTGGCAGGAGTTACAAGGAAGCAAGCTTAACAGACCAGAAGCATCTCTGTTTAAGTTTCGCTGCTTGTGGCGCGAAATTGAGTTTCGACCAAATTGTTGTCTGTTAAGTGCATTATGGGCAATGTAAGCACCATTTTTTGGTTGTTTTGGACAAGGAAGAAGGTCTTCTTTTGCTTAACTGCCCAGTTATAATGTTGTAAGGGTGCAATCCTAAATAGGTGGAGTAATTTTATTTAATTTTTGTAAAGAAAGGAAAACGAAATCCCTGATGGATTGCTCAGGATAGTCTAGCTTTGAATTTGCCTCCTAACACACTCAATTAAACATTAGAAGCATGCAAGTGCATAAACATTTTCTAGAACCGCCTTCAGATAAAGTGCTGTACATTGCTCCAAGCACATAAAGGAATAGGTTTGGGCATAATGTACAGCCAAACAGGTCACTGACGATTGTTTGCACGTGGTGCATTTTAAATTCTCGTGACTGTAATGATGAAAAATTCCTCAGTGGTGCCAAAGCTTGTACTGAGTCTTTACACCTCTCGTGCCAAGCAAGAACTTTTCTTCACTCCTGTGTTCCTCGTGTCAAATAAAGATGTTACATTTCATGTGATCAAATTTAATTTATTAATATGTTATTTTCTTGTGAATATGCCAACACTGTGCCGTTTCATTGTCGTATCTGCCCACCCTTTCTCATTCCTCCCAATAGATAGGCTACAGTAGGCAAAATGACAACTATATTGAAATGGTTTCACATGTGTATTTTTGTTCTCTCTGCTCAGGGACATCAGGTTGTGATTCCTGTCACAGAAATAGTTTGTGACACAGAGAGAGCTTTTAAAGAATTTTAGAGTTTTATGCTTTTTTTTCCTGATGATTGTGATGTTTGGTTAAATTAAAGGAAATGTGTAGCTTAAACAGTGTTGTGTTTTGTAAAAGTGAACCTTTTTTCATAATAAAAAGATGATTTTTTTTATTTTATTTTAGTGCTCCATAATGTTAATGTTGTTCAGGATGCAAGTCAAAAGCATAAATTTCAGACAGAAGTCTGTGGTCACAAGGATACATAAACTCACCCTAGAACCAGGGTGGAATGATTATACAGCATACATTTTTCATAATAAAAAAGGGTGAACAAGATTACATTTATTTTGGAATTTTGTTAATCCGCACAGGGTCAAATGTATACATACAAGCTCAAATACATGCATACTTTTAATCAAATCTTTTGATAAGTGGTACGGAAGGTTCTACAATATCTTTTAATGTGATAAGGCCTATTAACTTCATATTGGAGATCATGATTGACTACAACTGGTAGTTTCTCTTTGCCAGAATAAAAAGCATTTGCTTGATAGCACTCATTCGAATGACCAATACTCAGAACATTGAGAAAGTCTAAGGAACTCAGTGAAAAGCTAAGGAAATTTGCAGATTTTTACAGGGTGGGAAGGGCACTTGGAGCCATTTCTAATAAGCTGCAGATTCCAAGATTATCAGTTTAAACAATTGTGTGTGAACATTTGTATGTGTCACCATTTTATTAAGGTCTGGAAGAAGACAGAGACTGTCATCCATCAGATGAGAGGTTCCTGAACATCTTAACCAAAGCCTGCCATGAACTGGAAACTGCTGGAACACCAGTGTCCCTGTCCACATTGAAGTGAGTTTTACATCGCTGTAGACAGAGTGTGCTGACCAAGACACAAGGTCTTGCTCCAAAATCAACACCTTCAAGCTCAACTGAAATTTGCAGCTGCCCACATGGACAAGCCAAAGGCCTTCTAAAGAAATGTTTTATGGTAAGGCCACACAAAGACTCACCTGTTTGACCACAGTTGCAAAAAGTAAGCTTTCAAACCTGAGAATATGGTACCAACTATCAAGCACGGTGGTGGTAGAATAGAATGGATAAAGCAGGCTGACATTAAACTTCTGGAATAGCCTTTGAAAGTCCCAAACTCAACCCTACTGAAAATGTGTGGACTATGTTAGGAAACCAACCAATTCAAATGACCAAGAAGAGTGGTCACATATCCAGCTACTATTTCCAGAACCTTGTTGATGGCTGCCAAAATTGGTTGGTTGAGGTGCAGTTTGCATTTAACTAAATATAAGTGGGGATGCCTGTATATTATTGGACTTGCATGTATAATTTTGACCTTGAGTGGATTACAGAAAATCCAAAATAAATCTAAACATTTGCACCTAATTCCTGTTTTTTGAAGTCATCAAAGATCTATGCTGTACACCCTGGAAAAAGAACAGCTCAAAGAATTCAATAAAAATTAATTACTGTGACATCCATGTAAATGATAAATGTATGTAAACTTCTGACCAAAACATGTTGCTTAGAGAGCCAGCATTTGTTTGCACCCAAAAGCACAAACCATGAATGCAGTTTCTGTGCATCTATGGATCTTTGTATCTCTTGTCGCAAGCTGAATGCTGTCTCTTGATTTAAACAGCCTAACCAGAAGAAGAAATTTACAATTATTACCAATGTTTGCATTGTATCCAACCTCAACAAATGTCATAGAAACACATTTGTCCAGAACACTAAACCTTTCCCCTAAAAAATGGAGTCACAATATGAGTGTTAGCTCAAGCAAGTACGTACCAAGCCCCCGAGGCTAGATTTGCACTTGAGCTGACAAGACTAATTAAAGACAGAGCTGGTATAGCAAGACTAGTGCGAAGTGTAATAAGTCTTCCACAAGTATTCTGAGAAGTGACAGGTTAGTACTATATGTCAGGATGCTGGTATATAAAATGCCATATGAACAGCAGCTGAATACAAGAATTACCATAAAGCATTAGGAATGAAGATATATATCAATAGCATTCAGCCATCAGGGTCTTCTCTTGTGTAACCAACTGCTAGTTTAAGAGACAGGCACCCTCTTGGAGTTGTTCCTCCATTATCTTAGTTATGCTGCTTCAGGCCCCTGCTGCTGTGGGATCTCCCACTGCACCACTCCAGTCTTCATATTTATTGACTCTGTGTCCACTCTGTGCTTTTTCTGTACATAATGCTTGTCGTGAAGTTGCACATTTCTGACCTGCTGTTACTGGCATGACCAACCTTCTGTGGCCCACACAACACTAAACACAATACTTTTAACATAGCTGTATTGTATGTTTGTTGCTGCCATGCCAGATATGAAATTTTAATCATGAGTTTGATTAAAAATGCTAGTTTTAACCTTTGTATTGAATTAATTAGTTTGTGTCTCCTCTCCAGGCTGTACTTAGCTTCCATCTGGTTTGGACCCAGGAGCTGCTAAATCAGTCCAGGGCCCTTGTGAGCTCTTCCTTTGCAGTGGTGGGGGGTGGGGGATCGTATTTTAGGGATTTTCAGATTATAATTTCTGCTTTTACTCAAATATATTTTGGTTTTATTGTCTGCACTTTTATTTTAAACCTTTAGTTGACTGTTTTGGTGATAAACTGTGTTGTTATAGGTCATACTATCCAGTATTATATGGTATGTGCAATAAAACCATTAGGAGCTGCAGCATTAGAGATACACATGAATAAATTTATAATTATGATCAGTTAATATCATGTGGTTTTTGGATCTAAATAATATGTATATTAGTCTGACAAGTGTCACTCCACATAATGAGCACTTTTACTTTTGATACTGGACAACAACCATAGATAAACAGACTTCACATATAGTTAAAGTACACACTTTGCCTCATGCTATGCTCAGGACATACTGGTACGGGACAGTAGGAGCAAACAGTTCCTATTGCAACACTTTTTTGGGGGGGGGGAGTAGATCATCCAGGAGAATGCTGGACAGTCAGTCAGCAGGTGGAGTTTTCCTCACTCCCAGCTGGATCATTGCTGCTTAGACCGGGGCTTGCAATATGGCAGCATCAGCTCTCCTTTTTATTAATGGAATGACCATGACCACGACATGCCCCAGCTCAGGTAGCTCCGGGACCATCTCTGACATTCTGAAAAGGTCAATGTGATAAATAAAATAAAATAAAGCTAAATTAAGTTTTTTTCATTTTTTAAAGAGCATCCAAGACCAAAATAGAATTATCAAGTACCACATTCCAGAATTTACTCCATCTCATGAAGACTCTCAACAATGTCGAGTATTTGAGAACTGAAATGTAATTTTCTCTTCAACCCTGTTACCTACTCTTGGTTTCATTAGAAGTGAATAGTGCCACAGTCTCAGTCTCTCCCCTCTCTCACTGACACACACACACACACACACACAAATACTGATCCACTAATTAGAGTTGGTCTTTTCATAAACTCAACATGTTGATATCATCTGATCAAGCAGACATCAAAGACTTTGTAATCACATGCCAGACTCTCTGAGCACACCAAGCTGTAAATATTTAAGAGGATATCAAACTTGACTCACTTATTGAGTTGAATGAACTCAAAGTCCTAGTTTCTAACATTTTAAAGTGTGCATTCCAAGTTAGCGTAAGTCTGTGAGGACATATTTTGTTATGTAATAAGAAGAATAACAGCACAGAATAAAGTATGTGCTTATTATGTGTCGAAAGACATTAGTGTTGAAACACCATCTGCTGGATTGAATGAGTCCATCATACCCAGAGGACCAATTAATTCATGTCAAATAGTTTCATGAGCGCTGATGACCCGGCTCTGTCTGGGAACAGGTCCATCCAATTAGGGCACAGCCACACAAACTTACCAAACAATATAAAATTAATTTTTCCCCGTATGTTATTCAACAAAAAATGAAAAATTCTTTTACTTCTTATGTCACACTAGAATTAAAAATCTGACTCTACAGCTGACAAATCGGCCCCTGTCTAATTTAGTCAAGGCCATCTGTGCTTCTTACTGTACTTTACACTCAACCGCCAATTAACTGTAAGAAACTGTTTGTGTTTCAGGAGATGAAAGGGATTCACACATGAGGGCTGCATGTGTGTGCGGGAGGTTCGATTATTGCCAGATATTTTGGGAGCAACAGCTGGAAACACTGTTAAACTACTAAAAACCACACTATGGGTATGAAAATGAGGCAGGGTCAGATAAACGGTTTGACCTTCTCCACTTCACCTGGCAGCAAACATATGGGAGTAGGGGAAAGGCACATGGGCAGTTCCTTATTTTGTGTATCAGCAAACTGAATTTCATCAGTATTTTTAAAAACGTGCAATAATGTCAACAAGTTGTGCTTTCCCGCCATAAATCATTAAACCACTAACACATTTTTTGTTCAGTATTGTGAGCAAATAACTGTAATTTGACATCTTAATCAAAAAATGAAATAATAATAAAAATATTGTTTACTGTTCTTAAATTGGTAATTTAATTTTTTTTTTTAAAGATTTAGCATTAAAAATAAAATTTTCATTAAAGATCTTGCACATATTGATAGATTACCATTACAGAAACCTTTTTTAAAAAAAGATTTAAGAAATTTTTTTATTGAAGACTTAAAAGAATATATAACACTTGTTCTGCATAAAATGTGATCCCTGTGATTGATGTACAGTATAGTATCTCTTTTTAGTAACCTCTTTTGTGTGGCTATTAGAAACTCGCAGATATGTCGGACCTTTAAGGGGGCACAAGTCAGAAATGTTGGAAACCAAAGGTCTAAATTACATTGAAAAATCCTCCAAACTAACTAGTAGCCCAATTTTGCAAATAAATGTAGTGGAACGGAAGGATAAAGTTGCATGAAATGAAAAGTTAAGTACCTTAAAATTGTAAATCTAAATCTGGTAATTCAGTTAATGTTCTTTCCACTTATAATAGTAAAAATAAACTGCCAAGAAAAACTGATACATCTAATGCGGACCAACTGATGCTGACCTGTGCCAAGAATGAATGAAAACTGTATCAACAGCAACCTCTCCTGGCAGTTTTGGTAAACTACAGCTAATCATTTTAAGCACGTGTTTAACAAAGCAGAGGGTGTGTGTAGAGTGGGGGCATGACCGTTTATGTTTTATTTCATTGAAACTTCTTGTTGGCATGGGGGAGTATTTGCTTTGGGTGTGAATGGAAAATGCTTGTTGTGACATGTATGGTTATAAAAATATACAGCATATAGCTGTGAAACAGGTTTTCAAGTGACGTTTCTGTTTCGTGGTGAAACAGAAACTTCTATAATGAACGCGCGTTTCGTAGCCTTAACTGTACCAATTTAGAAATATTATAACACATGTAATGGTGAGTTCTTTCACATAAGGAAGATTTTGTGCTTAATGCTGTTTTACTGCTCGGGCAGATGGGCACAGATGTTCTCTTTGATATATATTGATTGTGCAGGTTTGGTTCTCAACATGCACAGCTGGCAAAATCTCACAAAATGAATATCTGTGTATAGGTTACTGTGCTTATAGCATGAAAATATTTAAAATCTCAATAGACTATTAACTTTTCCGATGTCGTAAAATAAAAATTCTCCTAGAATGAGACATTTTTTGTATAATTACATGACAGTACATTTAGAAAAAGACTGAACAGTATGGTTTGTTTGGAGTTTTTTTTCTGAACAAGCCACAAGACCTCTGTAACAAAGTCCTTTGGACAGATGAGACTGAAATGGAGATGTTTAGCAATATTGCACAGCAATATTTGTTGAAAACACCCATCCATCCATCCATCCATCCATCCATCCACTTCAGCTTATCCAATTCAGGGCCACAGGGGGGCTGGAGTCTATCCCAACAACAAGAGGGTGAAATTGGTGAAAACATATCAATACAAACACCTCATACTAACTGTTAAGCATTGTGGGGGAGGGGTGATGATTCTGGCTTATTTTGTAGCTACAGTATATGGGACCCTTGCAGTCATTGACTCTGTATACCAAAGTGTACTAGAGTGAAATGTGAGGCCATCTGTCCTCCAACTAAAGCCTGGTCAAAGTTGGGTAAGTGCAACACTACAATCCCAAGCCAAGCCAAATCTACAACAGAATGGCTAAAAAAGAGAAAAGAATAAAGGTTTTCCAGTGGTCTAGTCAAAGACCAGAACTCAAGGTGAATGAAATACTGTGTCGTGACCTTAAGAGAGCTGAACATAAATAACTGCCCCCAAACCTCAAAAGTGAAGGAACTCTGTAAAGAAGAGTAGGTCAAAATCTCTTCACAATTTCAATTTCTTATGTGAAAGACTGACGGAATCAAACAGAAAATTATTACTTCAAGTTATTGCTGCTAAAGATGCTTCTAAAGTAACTGAATCATATGTTGTTTTTCCACATCCTGCACAGAGCCCTATAAAAGCTTTTTTGTCCACATATATGTAAAACAGATGAACAACAACAAGCTACATGAGCTTAGAATTTAATTTCCTTAACCTCGCACATGTTATTTTAAAATGCTTGCGAATGTTATGTCCAGCACAAATACAAACATCAACATCAGAACAGGAATAAACACACATGCAGACTTTGATTTGGTTCTGCTGGCGTATTTATTTATTTATGAAGCTATATTATTACTAAATTAAATAGAAATAAATTAGATGGGAATCTACATTACATGACCACAAGTATTATATTCAACTATTCTAATAATAAGCAGTAGCACCTGGTAAGTAAACTCATTTTTAGTAGTACTTCTGATCCAAAGTAATGAAATGTAAAGATAACTTTGCTGACTGATTGTCTTGCTGAAAACGACCTAGTTTATTGCAAATTTGTCAAAAAAATGTTAAAAATGTTGTCAAAATGCTGTAAAAACTTCATCGAAGCCATCAGGAGTTATGCTTGAAATGTACCGTTTGAGGTAGCCATGTTGATCTTGCACATGTTGCGCTCAGCTGTACTGAATCACATACTCCGGATATATTTGATTTGGATCAAAAATGACAAAAATATTAGGATGAGAGACATCATCAACACAGCTGTCATGCAAGTTTTCGGGACTCCCATGATCGGGTTTTTGGAAATGAGATCGTCCAACAACTGGTTTTCCAGTCATCACCCGAGCCAAAAATATAATTTTAGTTTTTCCAGAGTGTACACGTTGTGTTTCCCCACCATAAACTGGCAGTGGTTTCGAGCTGCTCTTACTGTATCCGTCGGCATATGCTGCATATCTGGCAAAATAAATTCCTACGTAAAAAAAGAAACTTAGATCAGCTGAGAAGAAAAAAGAGAGAAGAAATGGTGAAGAGTTCGAAATTCAGATTTGCACCTTTATCAAAACAATGAATTTACCTTTGCCATATGTGCTGCCATGTTGTCCAGCTAACCGTACATCAAAGTTATACTTGCAAATGTAATCCACATTTTTAATATCGGTCCCATGAAAGAGTTGTTTCTCTTGAATTTCTTGAATGCCTTGAATCCTCATCAGCTGTTTCTTTTTCCTTTGATGCAAATAGAAAAATAATGGTAATAAAGAAAAGAAATTATTAACAAAAAACATAGTGTAAAACTTAACTTACCTGCAATATAATTCCCAAAGATCCAAATTCTGTATCCTGTTGATTGACAGAATGGTTTTGCCCAACACCCCATCAGTCTTTACATAATGTTCCACTGTCTGATACTCGGGGGAGTGTTCACTCAGAGGGATTAACTTTAAAAAGTATCAGAAACCAGTTATTGCTGAAATATCTGCGGTTTTAATCTATGCTTCTAACTGTATTGTATATTTGTGCTCTAGCTGTAGATATTTTGGACATTAAGTAACATTTTTGTCACCTGGTATGGCGATTCGGGATCAAATGATTCCCAGGAAGGGAGGCTGAAACAGGAACACCTGCGGGAGGAGAGTTAAGTTTCCATTGTGCTGAAACTTTCACTTTCATTTTGATAGAAACTATACTGACACTAACTTGTAAACCTCACTGCTGTTACAATTGAGAATATAAAAATTGTACCTTTTTTCAGTGTTGTAACTCCTCTTGATTCTTTTTTGCCTCGTTGTGGTGAGGTCTGTCAGTAGCATTTCTACACAGAAACACATGTATTAATCTGAGCCAAGTTCTTAATGTGTGAATGAAGACTGTGAGCATGAAAATGCGCAAAATTACCAGAGAAATCAATCCTGTAACTGAAAGAAGATGTGTTTAAAATATCCTTGGAGTTTTTCAGGTAAAACGTGTCAACATCCTCACTGCTAAGGGTGAGATTGTGGTCATCCTACAGAAAAGGACAAGAAAGTAGAAAAGTAAGCTTTATTTTACAGTACATAACCAGGTAGTGTGGTCTAAAGAAATACACAAGTTACCTCAAACTGGTGCCAATGTCCACAGTCGGCCAGGTAATACCACCAGCAAGGGGTGTCAGATGTATCCATATCCTCTTCTGTATTTTCCCCCATTTTTTGTCGTTGTGGTTTCTTGTTGTCAGAAATGTAACTGATTATATCACAGAAAAAGGCTGAAAAATTAACCACATAGTGTGGTCTAAAGAAATAAACAAGTTACCTCAAACTGGCTGCACTGTCCATAGTCAGCCAGGTAATACCAGCACCCAGGGGTGTCAGATGTATCCATATCCTCTTCTGTATTTTCCAACATTTTTTGTTGTTGTTGTTTCTTGTTGTCAGAAATTCAACTGATTATATCAAGAAAAAGCTGAAAAAGTAACCTGCTTCCTCTCTATGACTTAACTACTGGTGTTTCTGACTCCTCATCACTCAAAGCTCATTCATAGACACACCTTCTACCTAGCCCTAGAAAACAAAGTAGATCACATGACACTGTATGCACAGTATAATTAGTTATCAGTCTTCTAGCCTGAAAGATGGTCTACAATAATTATTTTATGTATTTAAATTGAAAAGTTTATTAATTGTGACATGCAAATTACAGACATGTATAGCTTAACACACTCATAGCTGTGAGATGTTTTTTCCCCCATACATTTAATATAAATAAACTCAAAGTACCACAAGTGCACCACCTTGTGGTATCACCTTGTGCAGGTCGAAAACACATACAAACATGGTCATACAACTAATTGAACAAATGCAGACAGAAAAGTAATTTTACATTACAGTACAACAAGTGTGCTGAGCACATTTTTTTTAATTACACAAAGTGCAAAAATAAACCTGCATTATTCAGGTTTTAACATCAAACCCAGATGACTTGGAAATTAAATTCAATGTTGAATTGTTACAATTTTAAAAATTAACTTCATTGGAGGCAACACGGTGATGCAGTGGTATCACCTCACAGCAATAGGGTTTATCCTGCCTGGGGCGTCCCTGTGCCTTTGTGGCAAGGAAGTGGCGGGAAGGCCTGGCTCACAGTCTCTGCTCTAATTCATTCCAAAGGTGTTCTATCAGGCTGAGGTCAGGACTCAGTGCAGGCCAGTCACATTCTTCTACACCACACTCCCTCATTCATGTCTTTATGGACCTTTCTTTGTGCTCTGGTGCACAGCCATGTTGGAACAGGAAGGGGCCATCCCCAAACTGTTCACACAAAGTTGGGAGCATGTCATTGTTCAAAATGTCTTGGCTTGGTATGCTGAAGCATTATGAGTTCCTTTCACTGGAACTACCCCACAGCATCATCCCTCCTCAAACAAACTTTACACTTGGCACAGTGAGGTCAGACAAGTACCGTTCTCCTGGCAACCACCGCAGCAGCTCGGCCATGGAAATCCATTCCACGAAGCTCTCTATGCTGAGTTTCTGAGCCAATCTGAAGGCCATGAAGTTTGGAGGTCTGTGGTGACTCTGCAGAAAGTTGACAACCTCTGCAGCACTATGCCCCTCAGCATCGGCTAAATCTGCTGTGGGATTTTATGTGGCCTAAGACTTTGTGGCTAAGTTGCTGTTGTTACCAGTTGCTGCAATTTTGTTACCAATAACAGTTGACTATGGAATATTTGGTAATGAGAAAATTTCATGACTGGATTTGTTGCAAACGTGGCATCCTATCACAGTACCACACTGGAATTCACTGATCTCCTGCGATTGATCCATTCTTTCACAAATGTTTGTAGAAGCAGTCTGCACGCCTAGGTGCTGGATTTTACACACCTGCGGCCATGAAAGTGATTGGAACGCCTTAATTCAATATCTGCACTGCTAGGTGAATACTTCTGGCAATGTATTATATCTTAGGCTAATCTGTGATCCTAGTTTGGCCATACATGTGGATGTGAGTGTGAATGATTGATTGCTTCTCTGTTATGAACGTGACAGACCCAAAATAATTTAGAAAACAGATGGACAAACTTGGTTGAAAACCCCAATGAAACTCAGTGGTCAGAAAAGATGCACAGAAACGAATTGCTCAGGGACGACATCACACATTTTACATGTTTATGTCAATATGACACAATTAGAAACCCTTTCATGGAAAGGGCGGAAAAGTGCAAGATAAAAAAAATGCAGAGGTAGGAGCGTTTTTATGACAAAAACATGAACAAAAATCCATGCTTATATAATACATGGTACTACTAGACACAGATTTTCAGAACATGGTGCAAAATGAGTGAGCAGAGCATGTTCTTGGATTTATAAAGAAGCATATGTATGGCACTGTGGAAGTAGAGGGAGTGATGGAGCCGGTGGTCGGATATTGCCTATGATCTACAGGCTGCAAGCACCACTCTTATTTTATCTAAGCAAATGTGCACACATATTCAGTAAGCAAGCATAGACTCAGGATTAAAGATAAAAACAGCACAAAGACCGTCTTCGGTTAGCATTTTTTAAGTCATGGAAACGTTCTAACTTCTGGGTCCAATTACGTATGCTGTACAGTATACAATTTGACACAAAGTCCTTACTGTCTTTCCAAACTTCTTCAAAGGCACTTAGATGACCCATGCTCCATTCAGCCATGGAAATGAATTATCCTGTCATCTAATTTCATATCCTAGCTTTTCCAGCCTTTATTAAAAAAAGTTGGTATCATTTTCTTAGGCATCAGTAGAACTCAATCAGATACTCTGGATAAATCTGATTACTGTCAAAAATGACATAGATCTTTGGATTGGCCATATCATCCACACAACTGTCATAGAAGTTGGTGAAACTGGCATCCTTAGAGGGTGGTCTGCAGTACATTGGATGACCAACTGTGTATTCTCCAACAAGCACTCTGGCCAGGAACATGGTCTTATAGGGCGGCTCACTCGCAAATATCGGTGGTGCGAGTCCATGTCTCTGTAAGGTGGTGTTGTGTTTCCCTGTGGTGTGACAGAATTTACTGGAGTATTTGGCATCGCGGGCAAAGTAGCTCCCTGCAGGAAAGACAAGAGCGCAATGTTAAAACTGGACAAAAGGAGAGTAGCGAAGTCTTTCATGATACAACATAAAAGATCTACCTTTGCCATAGACATCGCCATGGCTTCCTGTGAGCCGCCAGTCAAAGTTAAATGTACATATAGCTTGTATATTGCTGTGTCCCGTGCCATGAAACAGCATTCGCTCCTCAATATCCAGTGTTCGCTTGACTTTTCGCAACTGTGTTTTCTTCCTTAGAGGAGTACCAAGGAATGACAACATAAAACAAATAATGACTTTGATACTGCATGACTGTACAAAGTTTGATCAGTGAAAAGTTCAGCAACTTTTCCCATGAAGAGCAAAATTTTAATTTTGCCCCATCTATGAAATTCAGGATTTTCACCTTGTGCACCTCTAGATCACTTCCAGTACTGCTGCTATTTTTAGATCATTTCCTGAAAGGCCTGCTTGGACCACTTGCACACAGTACAGAAAGCAAACTTCAACTAAATTCACACGCATTAAACAGTTTGGAAATGGCTGTGGGCTGTCAGCTGTGAAGATGAATACCTTGTACCAATGCCCCTAGTCTCTAGCACTTGTGGCTCAGGTGGTAGAGCGCATTGTCTACTGACTTGGAAGGCCAGTTGGTTGATCCTTGACTCCTACAGTTTGCATGGTGAATTATCTTCGGGCAAGATACCGAACCCCGAGTTGACCCTGATACATCTGTCGCAATGTGAATGTGAGAAAGGGCTTAGGTATAGATAAAAGCGGCATATGAATGTATGTGTGAACGACACTTGTAATACAAAGTGCTTTAAGTACTATTTTAAGCAGAAAGGCGCAATATAAGTACCATTAAAACAATAACAATAATAGAAACTGACCTATGTGGTTAGGAAAAGACTTTTTTGACATTTGGAAGATGTTTCTGGAGCTATTAAAGACTGGGGACATTGAGGAACTGGAGAGAGAGAGTGAAGTAATGAAAATATGCAACTACATTTGGGAATGTATACAGTATAGACTATCCTGTACTTTTTTTTGTATTTTATTTTATATTTTTTTAAATTTCCTTTAGTATTATTAATATTATTTTTATTATTATTATTATTATTATTTTTTAATTTGTTTTTTGAATGTCTTGTGTTCTTAGTGCTTTCTTACTGCCATGTGTTCAAGGTGTTAAAAGTGTTGGATGTTTATGAATACAAAATTCAATAAATATGTTTACAATAAGAACAATAATAATAACAACAGTACAGTAATTTATTGTGTGTTGACATGTTAGGATGTGCTAGCAAGTGAAAAAAAACCTGAAAACAGCTTTTGTTTCTGACCCAGTCACCTTGCACTATATTCACCTCGTGGGGAATACAGGTAAGCTTGATCTAACAATGTATAGAAAATATGTACAAACGTGGGCTTCGAAGTGGATAAGGTTCCGGTTCCACTGAATGGTTATTATCAAACAGAAAAAAAAGAGTCCTCTGCCTTTTCAGAAGGCCGGAATGAGCAGCCAGCTCAGAAACTTCCCAATCACAAAGCGTTTTCATCATCATCATCATCATCATCATCATCATCATTTATTTATATAGCACTTTAAAAACACACCTGGTAGACCAAAGTGCTGTACAATACTAATATGCACATAGTAATAAAAAAATAAATAAATAAAAATAAGAGGTATATGTATAAACTGACGCCTTTTAGTGAATTAATTTGTTCAACCACATAAACTTACAAGTGCATTGTGAATTCGTCCCACGGGGTCAAACTGGCATTACATTTCTGGGACATTTTTGAGAAAAAATTTGGCACAAACACCCTGAACTGTAGCAGTTGCCAACATGCCACTGCATGCCCACACAGCCAGCACTGTAAAGGCAGGAGTTTTACTTCCTTTGCCCTATTCAACAGACTTTGTTTTCCTTTATAAAATGAAAATTAAATTACATTCAAGTTGAAGAGATGCCTTTTTGACACAGTGCAGGTGATCCAGTGTGAATTACAGATGCATACTGGAAATTTCCACGAAGCGATCTAGAAGTAGCACAAGTGCACATTGTGCACAGGAGACGAGCTTGAAGAAGACGTCGGCTAAAAGGGGTGGATTCATGGAATTCAGTTCAATTCTTTAATTTATGCTAAGAAAAAAGCCAGCATCTTTAATGGAAATTTGGGAAAACTAGAATTTACATTTTTCCCAGTGTCACTAATGGAATGCAATGAAGTATAATTAAGGCAGTACGTACAATGAAACATTTTTCCTCACAAAAATGTAGAAAATAATATTCTACCTGCAGAAGAACTCCCATAAATCCAGGTTCTGGATCCTCTGGATGGATTTAATTGGATGATCCATTGTTCTTTCATACAGTCTGGCTACTTCTTTAAATTCATATGTGTCTCTGCCAAGCTGGATGAGCTGCAAAGGCAAGAAACACTCACATAACTCTACCTTTTTCTGCAGTGTGTTTCAAATATAGATATATATCTATATATATATTTTCCTCTTTTTCTCTCTCATTTGCAAATGTTTGACCTCAGGCTGAACAAAGTTGGGAACTTCTGGACTGACAAAACACTGCATACAATCACATGCACACCCTTCTAAATGTTTTGACCAGTCTGCACTGTTTTTGTAAGAACCCCAAGTCCATGTCTTTGATTTTTGAAAATAAAGCATAACGAAGTGTAAGAGTCTCAGTGCTTCTGTAGCAACTGCATAACCTTTTATTCCATGTTTGTCACTATTTTTACATCAGAAATCAGAAGAACATAAAGGTATCATCTCAATACTAAAAATGTGTGAACCAAGCTAAGAGGAACAATAATATGTGTTTCCGTACTTCTGTACTCACCTGATAGGGCTCATCTGTGTTTATTCTCTCCCAGTGACAGGGAACAGGCAAAGCGAGATTATCACAAATAAACCTGAGAGGATCAACAAAGGAGAAGAGTCAGTAAACAAATCACTGCATCAGAATGAGAATGGATGTGTTTGCTTTATGCTCAGACACAAAAATAATTCAACGCTTGCAAAAAAAAGAAAAAAGAAAAAAAGGGGGGCAAAAGGCAATTGTTCTCTTTTCTTTTGTTAATTTCATTTCCAGGATTTTAAGGACAAGAGATGCTTGACCCCTAAACTTCCATTTAATACATGGTCTTCTTAAACCCCTTTAACATAACTTTTCCGTGATAGCAAGTAAATAAAACCAAAATATAAAAAGGCTCTCTGGATGTACACTCAAACCATCAAATCTTACCTAAATCCAGTTGCAGAGTGGAGGGAGCGTTTGATCGGCCGTTGCTTTCCTGTTGTTACATTTATCTGTCGCATAACTGTTTGGGGATTTAATGACAATTAAGTGTTCATGTGCAATTTCTTTAACAAAATAAACAACAGAAAAACTAACTCATCCTCAGTATAGAACTGATGTGACGTGATTTCCTTTAAAGAAGCTTTAACACTCTCAGCCTGGATAAAGTACCTTTAGAATTACTTTAATTAACTCATGAGTTTGCACCTGAGAAGTCCAGTCTGTATGTGTACTTGGCTGTGTAAAACTCCATCACACCACGCTGGTTCCTGTTGTAGCACTGCTCAATCTGAGCGCTGGTCACAGAGCAGGCTGCACTGGGATCAATCTGACAGGGAAATAAAAGGAAAATAAGAGTTAACCAGCCAATCAGTTAATTAACACTTAGTTAAGAGACTTGATTCTTTATTTAGGTCAAAGGCTTAAAATTTATCTGAAAAAACATCAATTTTTTGGTTTGACTTAAAGCTCATCTTATAAATCGACACTTATATATTTGGTGGTTTGAGCTACTGGTGGGATAAATAAGACAGCTGAGTGTAACTCGCTGTCAGAAACTGATAAACCAGGAAAACACATTTTAAATGTGTTCATGGATTTTTGATGCATCATTGTTAAATTCCTTTTAATTGCAGTTTAACACATAACCTAAGTAGTGTTTGGAAATGAGAATGGCAGTTTGCTGGCACATGATGGCCATTTTTGTGCCTCCCTATAATCAACCCAAGGCAATGTTTTGTTTTTTTTCCCTTTCTTTTTCCTATAAATGTATTGATGATGAGCTAAAGGGGGGAATAAAAACCTGCAGAGTCTGGCAAAATACGACCAAAGGAGGGGCGATATGCTGGGCATACAGAGTAAAGCCAGTTACAAAGTCTGCTATTGTGTATAAAGTTGTGGTATCATGTGAACTACCTCAAACATATGCCACACTCCACACTCAGCCAAGTAGAACCAGCACCAGTTGGGCTCTGAGGTGTCCATCTCCTCAATCTCAGTGGACTCCTCCTCTGACGATCTGATGGCTAACATAGCTAAATCTGAAATTAATAAGTGAAAACACGCCAACACACTTAGGCAAATAGCAACTAAAATACAAGAAAGTATGGGGGAGGGCCTAAGGTGGTGTTTTGGTCGTCAGACAGTCCTGACGTTGAGGACTTGTTTTTAGCAACGGTCGTGAGAGCATTACATCCTGTAAACAATTTCATACAATACAGGAAACTGCCATGTTGAACTAAGCTATCATTAGCGGATGCCGCACCCGACTCATCTCAACTCTACTGGTGTCTTACCAGTTTTCAGCCTGCCTCTGTCCTTATCGGAAAACAAAGCCTTCATACATGATCAACAAAGCCTCAGAAAAATCACAGGTTCCGTCTAAGCTTGGGGGACTGACGAAAACCATTTTCGTTATCCTAGGCGTTGTTTACTTTTATTTCCCCGTTCGTCATACACTCCACGTCAAAGCGTAGACGTCATGTAACTCCTCCCTCCTTGACAACGGGACACTGTTTCCCGGAGTTTGTCCTGACAGGCGCACTACCGGTGCAATACTGTGCAATGTGATACGGCTCAGGTGTTTTAAAGTTACAGACGCGGTAAAATAAATAAATAAATAAAATAAATTAAGAGGAATGTATGGAAACTTACTTACTAAAGTCATTACCCCCCCTCCCTAAAAAAAATAAAACAAAAATAAAAAAATCGAAACGTCGCTGTAATAATCTAAAAATCGGGGGTAATAATTAGCTCAACCTGTCATTTTTGACTTATTTGTTTTTCAGTGCAGTCAATAAAACAAATAAATTGGGTATTAGGTAAGCTAAATAATGACGGCAATTATTATTTTTGCCATGTATACTCAAACCATCAAAGCATTATTTTTTCTTGGCACCTGATTGTCTCGTACACTACAGAACCAATTTATAATTAATACTTTTCAAACATTAGCACCCTTGTTATCATTTCGGACTGTGCTTGTTCGCTTAGCTCATGTAGCCTATTAAAACGCTGACATGTTTTTTTTAGTGTATTACACATCACTGTGTAGATGGCACAGATGACAAAAGAAACTGTTCATAAAAACCAGAGGAATGAATAATACATACATATATTTCGTATTTTTCTTCTACTCAAGCTGCATATTCAAAGTCCGGCATTATTAACTTTACTGTTTGACTAGCAGTTATGTACAGACGATAACACAGACAACATAACAACAACGCATACGTACATGCAACGTACAACCAGCTACTACACATATATATATGGTGGAAGAATTTGCATGTTATAAAATTAATTCCTAAAAGCTGTGTCGATGTTGATAATCATGGTACCCTAGGCAGTTTATAGCAGCATAATTAAGGCCGCTAGAAGTTAGGGTCCAAACATACATAGCTTACGCTAATATCATTATTCTACGATAATACACAATCGTGCATAATTTTATTCCATCTGACGACAATAAGTGCAATTTCTGCAATTACTTGTGCATAACACACTGCACTGAGATGGCTTTTGTGTGCATGTTGTTGAGACGTTTGAGTAAAATCCACGAGCATTTTCGTAGGGATGGCACATCCAGAGCGTGTGTGGCTACTTGTCCTTCAGGACACACCCCTCAATAGAATGAAACTTTTCTGCAAACTTCGCTCATACAGTCGAGGAATTTCACTGTGGCGCTCGCTGCAAGCTCACTGGTAAGTTGCATCAATTCAAATCTCCATGTGAAACTGGAGGAAACAATTAAATGCTATTTTTGTGCCTTTATCTCTTTAGTAAGCTTTATTAGGGCGAATGTGAGGCTCATCAGTTAAATTACAACGCTCATGATTTATAATTGCATGCATGCAAGAACGAGCTGGGGGAGAATATAACAGGTATGCCATGATATTTATTTAAATGCTGTACAAAAGACAGAAAGACCATGACTGAGGAAACAACCGGGAATGTTCCTGCTGCAGACTCTGAGGCAGATAAACAGGCTCCTGAGGAAGGGGCTCTGTCGAGGGAAAAATGGGCCAACAACATGGAGTTCATACTCTCTATGGCTGGTGAAATAATTGGCCTCGGAAATGTTTGGCGGTTCCCCTACCTGTGCTTCAAGAACGGAGGAGGTGAGAGGTTGGGTTTGTGGGAGAGTTTTTCTGATGGAAACATTCAACTAATAGATAAGGATTAGGAGGGCCTTCATTAAAAAACAAAAAACGAAACAAAACAAAAAAAGAAACCCACTTGCTGATGAAATAGTTTGTGTCTATAATTTTAGGTGTCTTCCTCATCCCCTACTGCGTGTTCCTCTTCTTCTGTGGCATCCCCGTGTTTTTCTTGGAGACAGCGCTGGGACAGTACACCAGTGAGGGTGGGGTGACTGCCTGGAGGAAAATATGTCCCATGTTTCAGGGTAAAAATAAGGCTCACATTTAGGAACTGCATATTTCTGACAGCGCTTTCTTCATGGAAATTGCAAAAACAATAGTGTAGCAGTTAGCAGTAAAGAAAGTCACATATACAAGGCTAAGTCTATATTTCCAAGCTTCAGATCCAGTAGCTGACTAAGGTGTTATCTAACTTAATTACATAAAACAGAGGATTTATTGACCGTGCATGGTGCTGGGAATTGCTTTTGTATAATGTTTCTGTCTTCTTGTCATAAAAGAAAAGAAGACAGCAGCCAAAAATGTCCTTTAACTGTCTGAAATGTCACTTGTCCTCTAGGGGTGGGGTTTGCGTCCCAAGTGATTGTGATCTATCTGAACATATACTACATTATTGTTTTGGCATGGGCTATCTTCTACCTAATAAACTCCTTCAAAAGTCCCCTGCCCTGGTCTACATGTGACAACTGGTGGAACTCTGGTAAGAATGCTTGCTTAAACCCATCTGTATTTGATAAGCAGGGATTTTTTTTTCAAGACTTAAGAGAAAACAGCTAACATTCTCACTTTTATCCCTCTTTCTTTAATCGCTGAGACTTGTGCCACAGTCGCATGAGCATCTTTGCAAACCCCCAACTCTTTCAGGCCGGGTCCAACTGGTCATTCTTACACAACGTCACCTCAATGGACTACTATGAGAATACAACTTAGTAAGTTGCAATTTGTTTTTCTGAGTTGTACAAATTAACTGTCCCCACTCTGTCTGCTCAACTGAAATTTTTTTATGTGGACTTGAAAAGAGTCTGACTATGAAAAGCTTAATAGTAATCATGGGATTAAACAGCACAATAGCATCTCTGGAACGCACCCATGCTTTACAGTAACATCTGGAAAGCATTCATGGCACTTGCTCCACGTTTTGTTATGTTACAGCCTTATTCCAAAAAGGAGTAAAGTCATGTTTTACATCAAAATGCTACACACGACACCCCATAATAAAAAAATGAAAAAAGTTTGCTTGAAATTCTTACAAATTTATCAAAACAACCTGCAGCTCTTTGTTGCATGACTTCCCTTCTCTCTCCCCACTGTCCTGTCTATCTTCACTGCTCCACAGTCCAAAAAAGGTAAAAATGCCTATTTTTTTATATGTCATGGCATTTAAAAAAAAAAGTTTTTAACAAATTTGCAAGAATTACAAGCAAACTGCTTTCACTTTGCAATTATGAGGTATTGTGTTTAGCATTTTAAAGTGAAAAAAATAATTGAATTCATTTTGGAATAAGGCTGTACCATAATTAAATGAAGGACAAGCGAAGCACTGTGAATACTTTCCAGATGTACTGTAAATGTTTTTCAGGGTAGGAAATGCTTACTTTCTCCTACCTTGGGATAATATAAGGATAACATGACGGTGAAAAGCAACCCAATAAATCTAAAGGACTTGTCAAGCTTTAGTTTAATGTCAAATGTTTGAAAGGTGCCACATTTAAGGTATATTTAATGCAATGTCTTCTCTACATTATTATAAGCACTGCTTTGGATATCCCTTTACTCCTCTTTGATTGGACATTTTTGTGATATTTCTTACTAAAGTGGACCTATTTTTCCTTATTTTCTGACACATAGACCTCACTGATGCCTCATCACTTACACCTGTTTAAATGGTCATTAATGTAATTATATAACAGACCAGTCACATGACAGGAACTGTCACTGGACATCTACAGCAGTTATCTCTTGTTGATGCTAGAGGCTATAAGAGAATGGCCAAGCTGCTTTGAGCTGACAGCAAGGCAATGGTAACACTGTTACTTGTTACATCCAAAGTGTGCAGAAGAACATCTTTGAACAGACAACACATTGAACTTAAAGCACATGTGCTACAGTTGCATAAGACCACACAGGGTGCCACTCCTGTCAGCTGAGAACAGGAAATGGAGGTTACAATTTGCACAGGCTTGCCAAATTTGGTGAGCCTGTGCAGGCTATTGTTGGTGGCATAACTTGATATTTTCTTGGCACACTTGGGAGCCCTTGGTACCATCTGAGCATCAGTTAAATGCCACAGCCTTACTGAGTATTGATTGTTGACAATGTTCATCCCTTTGTAACCATAGTGTACCCATCTTCAGATGGCCGCCTCCATCAGAATAACACACCATGTCACAAAGCTCAGATTTTCCTAAACTGGGTTCTTGAAGATGCCAGTGAGTTCACTGTACTTGAATGGGCTCCACAGTCACCAGATCTCAATGCAGTAGTGCACAAAAACTCACTTCACCCTTTAAAGCCTGTTAAGATCCCAGTTACCTCTGTACAGAAGTCTGGACTGGGTCTCCATTGAAAGGGTCTGAGTGTCTGATCCTAGGGGTAGTACCACAATAGTTTAGATGATGCACCACACTACCAACCCTGAATAAGGTACAATCAGTTTTGCGAGCAAATTTGCTACAAAATTTACTTTGGTGACTTGGACAGGTGGGCCCAGGGATCTGTTAATTCTTAAAGGCTAGAATAACCTATAAGAACCTCACAAAAGTAGATGTTCAAACTCATACCCAAGTTTTACCTTTTCATTTAAAAAGAAAATCAAAAAGGGAATGTCCACATAATTAAGTTTAATTTCAGATGGGATACTTTACTAAGCAATTTAACAAGGGCAAAGCAATCAGCTCATCAATTATTAAGAATAAAATCCTTTTAAATTTTAAACATTTCAAGAAAAGTAACACATTTTAAAATATAAAACAATGAAATCTAAACTGTTGCTAATAACTCATTACCAGTTTTGATGAGGCTTTAGTGGAGGACAGAGAGAACACCCTGGCTGTAGAGGAATTGTTTCAGAAATTCTTTCTGAGGAGGTAGAACCCATTACAATGTTCCCAAAACTTCCTCTAAGTCCCAATCTATGATTCCGGTAGTAAGCAGAGCAAATCTCAAAAATAGTGAATCCATAGTGGGTTGGAAAAAGAAGGATAAATCCACTGAGTTGTCTTCTAATCTGCTCACTTCAACGATGGCCAGAGGAAAAAACGCCTAATCGTTATCTATAGAGGGTTTTTATACATCCTCTGAGACAACCAACATCCCACGTTAACAACCAACCACCTGGTGTGATGTGCAATCACCCGATTTGAGACATATCAGACAACAGACAATTATTTAGGCTGGGTCCTTAGATGCACACACAGAGGTCAAGGCCACATCTGCACAGAAAGAGTGCGTGCGCACACACACACACGCACATGCAGAAACAGTGTGGGTTGAAAAGTTTAAACATTAGAATTATTACATTTTAATAATTATATTCTTAGTTTTTGATTAGATTTCCGATTACAGCAAGAATAACTCAAACATTTTGTTTGTTTGTTAGGATGAAGTAAAGGCCTTTAACAAGTCCCATTATGATAAATATGGATTATTTCAAACTGCGAATCAGGCAAAGCTACTCTAGTAGAGTTGAACAATAAAAATCTGAAGCCAAAAATGAGTACATAAGATCCACTTAAAATTAAAAACACATTTACTATGAAAATAAACGTGTTTGTGGTCTTTATGAAACTGTTAGATTGTTAAAGGACTATTTGAAATTAGTGTTTAATTTCACCCCTCCTTATACACTTGTTTTTTTTTTCTTTCCAGCAATGAAACAATATTGATGAGCACGTCACCAGAAGAGGAGTTCTGGAGGTTAGAAACTCACTCATTGCTTTATTTTCCTTGAACATTAGAAGAGCTGGACAGTCACCCTCCCTATTTAGCTTGTCTTTGGGTGGAAAATTCCTCAGCAATAGCTTTCAATGCTTCCCAGATATCAAAAGATAATTGTAAGTTAGAAAACACGGTGTGAATAGTGAGCCAACAGAAGGTGAACCGAGGCCACCCAAATAAAGCAAGCAGCCAGTTACATTCCTAAAAAGACATAATAGCACTGAATAATAGCATTTTTATTGAACTTCCAACTCTCATTCAAAGTTGTTTGCTCCTCTCTCTTTTAGACATGTTGAAACATGGCTGTCTCTTTTCACATGATAACCTCCTGATTTTGTGTGAGAACAAATATTGGGAAATCGCTCAGCACTACAACTGTGCTCCATAATGAAAACAATATGTGCTCTTTGCTGTGCCCATTTATAATGTAAACCGTATCCATCCAAAATAAACAGGGAGCAGTTTCAACATCTGTATTCATGTTGAGATGCTTAGTGCTGTTCTTTTGACGTATATATGAGGATCTGTTTATTTGCAGTGGGAGAAGATTTTAAGAATGGGGGTTTTAGGGAGCATTCATCAGCATTTGGAGAGCATGCATGTGTTCATGTGTTCTTACATGTCTCTTTTTTTCATAGTAACCGTGTGTTAAGAATATCAGAAAACATGTCTTTGGGTAAGATACATTGGGATCTGGCTCTGTGTCTTATGTTTGCCTGGATCATATGTTACTTCTGCATCTGGAAGGGAATCAAAACAACTGGAAAGGTAAGCATTTCCTTAACGTGGAGGATATCAGCTGTTAAAGCTGTCCCTGTTAAAGCTTTATAATGGTGTGCAAAGCGATGTGTTACATTTTTCTCGTTTGGTCGGTGGGTAAGAAGGGATTCTCAGTCTGCAAAAACATGTAGCTTATAAACCCTTCCCTATTAAAAAGGCAGCACAAGCTGTCAGTCAGCACTTTTAGCTTGCTTGTGTGATATCTGAGTATTTGTGACTGTTATCTTAATATTAACCAGGAAATATGTATTTGATGTGCTGTAGAGACAGATATTACCCCCACTCTTCTAACAGCATTTTACTCTATGCTTCAGCTCTCTTTTTACAGACCCCAACTCTGCTTTTTCTGGCTCAGGCCTACTGTTCTCATTAACCTCACTTCTAGCCGCAGACTTTTATCCCTTTCTATTACATGAAGACAAAACAGCAATAAAAACCAAGTTAATGACTACACGGTATAAACAGTGGAACACATAGCAGTGTACGAGAAGTGTTTTTCCTGCAGGAGGTGGTGGTGGCAAAAATGCAGTTACAAAAGCAACTGCCAGACAGTTGCAGCTTATAGCTGCGTTTATTCTAAAACTAATCATGTGCAACTTTAAACCAACGAATGAGTGTATGAGAAGTATGCAAAACTACAACCTGCGTTTATATGTTTGTAGGTGGTGTACTTCACTGCTACATTTCCCTACTTGATGCTCTTTGTGCTCTTCATCCGTGGAGTGACGCTCCCAGGAGCTGGAGAGGGCCTGAAATACTACCTTAAGCCCGACTTCACCAGACTTAGTGATCCAGATGTAAGAGCTCACTCTGATTATCAAATGTTTATGTTGAAGTGTTTGGTTGTGGAATGCAAAAATCACAAACACGGCACACATTACGACCACCTTACCATCATCTAAAAGCCACAGTGTGAAGGATGGAGTGAGAACGAGTTCTCCATCTGCACTGAAAGTCACCAACAACCAGAACATCATCTGTCTATCTTCATTTCTCAACACAACACTGTCTGTTGGATTTCTCTCCGCTCTAACAGGATGAATACAGGGTCCTGTTATCCTCAGTTATGCACCCCTCCCCCTCCATTTTCTTTGCCCTGACTTCTATTTCCGGTCTCAAGACATAGCCTTAACAAGAAAAGCAACCCAAAGATGATCTTCAGTATGACATATACATCTTCCTCACAAAGGAGAGTAAATAAGGGCCTGAAGTAACCTGTTTAAATACTATTTTTACCTTACAAAAAAGTATTTTTTGTAAGCTGAGTCAGTGAATCTAATTTATATTTGCGTTTAAACAGCACACTTAATGTTCATTCTGTATTTTTTAGGATGTTCTGTCACTACGACACTTGGTTGTTCGGGTCCTGCAGGTCCTCAGCCCTTTCCACCTGAGTTGGAGCCCTTTGGTGTTTGCTTTTATCGGTTGTTTTCTCAGCTCTCTCCTGTCCAGTCTTTGTCTGTTTGGCTCAGTTGCTGTGTTACTATCTCATAAAGAAGAATTGTGTAAATCAGGGGAACGATCTGGTCATGTCACATGTGAGTTAGAAGACAAAGTATTGCTACCCTTGTAGGAACCCAATAGCCCCAATGCAGTGTGGGAAAACGTGTGAAAATAATGTTTTGGAGAGGTGCAGGTGAAAGCACTTATAGTTACAGGGCAGATTTATGCAGTGCCAGATGGCCTTAGAAGCAGATCTAGTTGTTCTAGTTTCTAGACTTATTTTAGCGTGCGATTGTCTGTTTTCACGTGCACTGCAGAGGAGTGGTTCAGTTCTGGCCCACATCTGCGGTCTGTTTATTGTGTGAATGTGTCTCCTTTTGTCTCCGTGTCAGTGTGCGTGTTTGAATATGTACGCGGAGAAACTCAGAGGACTTCAAAATATCATTAATTCTAGGGACATAACAGTTTCCTCTTTGTCCAGAATAAGATGTAAAGATCATTTGCCACAGTCTCAGACTTCCATTTCTGACCCGAGGCAGGGAATAAACCAAGCCCACCACTGGGTCAGAGTAGAGGCCTGTATATTGCTTTGGAGCCTTGCCAGGTCTATCATGAGCAAGCCAGAGCTGTGGCGTCTTTAATGTTATCCAGATGCTGTCACGACTGTAGCCTGCAGATAGACAATAGTGAAAACAAGCCTGCCCACACCCACAAGCCTCGACGTGCACGCTCTGTCATGTAATTTATGACAGGGTAACAACAAAGCAGGAATATGCAAATGCTGTATACCTGGGTAATTTATATATAAAACACAAAAAACAGCTCTTAATCTACTGGATCAGAAATGCCTTCAGTTATTTTAACAATTTCAGCTTCAAAACATGTCAGAAATCTTGTCGCTCTCCAGGTGTGGCGTGATGCAGGGACTCAGGTGTTCTTCTCCTATGCTGTTTGTCAGGGAGTGCTGACGGCTCTGGGGAGCTACAACAAATACAACAACAACTGCTACAGGTCAGCCTCGTCAAAGGCAGACATCATCACATTTATTGTTTGCGGGGTTTTTTTATTAACATTTTGATAGTTTTGGGTTGTCTCTCTATCCTGTTCCAGGGATTGCTTGGCCCTGTGCTGTCTGAACAGTGCCACCAGTATCTTTGCAGGCTTTGCTGTATTCTCAGTGCTGGGATTCATGGCTCAGGACCTTAACATTTCACTGGAAGAAATTTCAGCTGGTGGTAAGATAATTGCATACTTGAAGGGATTAAAATAGAGTTTCCTAAATAATTACCTGATATATTATTCCTGTAAACATGCTGTGTTTAGTTTTTGTGTGTCAAAGTTTAAATTCATCCAATGCCCACAAGATGTCACTTTCTGTTCAGATAGAGTCAGAGGGTTGTGATGCTGTTTTTTTTCTTTTTTTTGTCTTTGGTAATGAAGTGCCTCAAAAGATGAGCAGATACAGTTTTTCCCACAAAATGACCACTAACTTATTTGTGTCTGTCTATAATTTGTTTAATTTTTTTGCATTAAATCCGGGATTATTTCATCTCTATGAGTCCAAACTCATGTACCGCTTAAAGCTATGACTTTAACAACGCCTTAGAATGTGTATGGCATGTTTTAACAGATGCATTCACGTTCTTCTTACAGGTCCTGGTTTAGCCTTCATTGCCTATCCTACAGCTCTGTCGTTGCTTCCTGGTTCGTCCTTTTGGGCTGTGCTCTTCTTCTTCATGCTCCTTTTGCTCGGCCTAGATAGTCAGGTATTGTATGCAATGCACAATACCCAGGATCAGATCAAAAAATCAAAATAAGCTAATCTTCAGTTCTGTGTTCACAGTTTGTGTGTGTGGAAAGCCTGGCCACAGCCCTCACAGACCTGTTTCCACGTTATCTGAGGAGGCCGCGTGCCAGAGAGATATTGGTTCTGGTCATCGCTATTGTTTGCTTCTGTTTGGGGCTGCCCTTCATTACTGAAGTAAGCTGGATGTGCATTATCAGCACTTGTTCAAATAAAGTAGGGAAGTGAACTATTCTGTTAAGGTGGCGTATTCTCTAGTAGTTAAAGCTTTTTCCATTTCATGATGCATGTATAGGTTTCTGATAATGGTGACATTAAAAACAGCACAGGAGAAAACAGCCCTTCTGACAGTTTTATCAGAAGGGTTTTTTCAATTTTTCTCTACTTGTTTCAGGGCGGGATCGTCCTCTTCCAGCTGGTTGACACATATGGTCCAAGTGGAACCAGCCTCCTCTTTATTGCTTGCGCAGAGACCATTGTTATTGGCTGGGTATATGGTAAGTTATTGGCTCTAAACTAGTGCTGCAGAATTTATCCATGCAGAAGTAATCATCTTCCTGTAAGTTCTTTGAATCGTTTCTGAAAGTATTTTCCTCTAAATGTAAAACTGTTTTTGCATTAAAGCGTACTAATTTAGCTCTTTATTAGTAAGATGACAGTCTTCTATAATAACCTAAATAATGGGAATATGTGATTTATCGATTTATCTTCAGAATATCAACATCATCAGTACTGCAGTACATCCACAGTAGCTAGAGAAAGGAACTTTATTATAACTAGTTAGCTTATGCAATTCATACAGAAGCCTTTGTTTCATCAGCATAATCGTTTTATCTCTATCTTTATAAGCATATCTTTTAGGGACCAACTTTGAAACAGTTGTTGGGGTCTGTCCAAAGTAAAATTAAAACAGCTATAGGACCAGCATTAAAAGTGACATTTTAATGATGATGCAGGGATAAGAGTATTGTGCGTTTATTTATGTTTAATATTATTTAATTTTACTTCTGCTACCGCACACGGTAAAAGCTAGATAACTTTTACCATGAATGAGGAATGGGGAATGGAGTATATATAACAATGTTCACTGACAGTGAGGCTCACT
Source organism: Oreochromis niloticus (assembly GCF_001858045.2). Taxonomy (NCBI): domain Eukaryota; kingdom Metazoa; phylum Chordata; class Actinopteri; order Cichliformes; family Cichlidae; genus Oreochromis; species Oreochromis niloticus. The sequence continues at coordinate 12,131,118 of NC_031981.2, read as the reverse complement.
GACTATCATTATTCACTTTAAACACAAGTACTGTGTAAAAGTCTTGGGCCACTCCTCATCAATTTATATTTTGCTTCCAAGATGCCAGACGTTCTTGTAATTTTGTAAAGTGGTTCCTGAGCGATAGTTCTCCAGGCTTTCTTTGGACACCAGCTCATTTTCACTCAGTTTTTATACCTGACCATTTTCAGAGGTATGTTTTTTTTGTTTGTTAAGGCACTTAACACTGACCTATAAATCATTCTAGCCAAAAACAAAAACCAAAACGCATTTTACTCAAGGGATGAACATGTGTTATGTCTACACATAACAGACAACTTAACAAAGAACCAGTTTTAACAGGCTAGAGGCTTTTTTGTGGTTTGGGTGCATTTTAGCCAGTGGTGTTGAAGATCTTGTCAAAATTGAAAACAGATTTTGCAGAAGAAACACACAATGGAACACTACGTATCAGTCAAGATTGGTCCCCAGAGCTTGGATCTCAGCATTACTGAAGCAGTGCGGGATTGTTGTGAAAGAGATCATCCAACAGGCAAAGAAAAATTTTGAATATCCTTCAAGAAGCCTGGAGAACTATTCCTAAAGACTACTTGAAGACATGATAAGAAAGCTTGCCACAGTGCCACCAACATCTTTGCCAGGTTCCTGACAAAATATAAAGAAATAAAGGTTGGCTCAAGTCTTTTGCACAGTTCTGTACACACTCACTTACGGCTTTATTCAGGCACGCCTTTGGGGCCCATCCCTGATTGGGCCATCCCTGATTGGGCCCCAAAGGTCACAAAAAGTATAAAAGCCAGACTTACACTCTCTTTGTGATTTCATCTTTCTTGTTTGTGCTTCTTTCACTCTGGTGATAGATAATGCTCCCAGCACTGCTCTGATATGTCACCACATTTGTTTTTTGATAAAATGTCTTCTCTGTTGGAGTCTATCACTTTGAATCTTACCTTTTGCCAATGCTGTATTTTCTAGTATTTTTAAAAGACACATTTGACAAATGTTGTCGTTAACTGGTGCAAGCAGATCAGTAAATGTTACTGCATGCACTTTTGATTAATGTTGTAAGTCATATACAAAAGTGTCATGACATGATCGTATAGCTAGTTATTAAGAATTATCACAAAGTCATTAGTATACAATAGATCATATCTTTTGTCTTTTTTCTGGTTGATTCTCAATTCTCAGAGCCTCTGTATTATATGGATCCAGGCAATTTTCTTTCATGGGACTGAAACTAATTATTACTGAAAAGAGTTTTTCAATTTCCTGAACTGCTTGTTCTTTGGTATTCTTATACTGTGCTGAAGCACATGGAGATATGGATGAGTTTCTTTCTCTTCCCCCTTTTTTGTTAGCTGTTTATCCATTCAATTGGCCTCCCTTATTCTTCAAAGTGAGTTTACACAGTGTTGAGATACTCAACACAGCATAGTGCGAGGACACTCTCTTTCTGCCTCCGTAAAGCTGTAGTTAGTTTCAAGGTTGATTACTGTATCATTCATGGAGCTGTGTCTGCCTTCCTAAGTAGGTTTGGCAAATTCTTCAGCTATTATGCATTTGCAAAGAAAATCAATATGTGGATGTCTTTCCATTCTGCAGATCGTCTACTTTCCAATCTCATAGAACTTTCCTCCTGTTTTTAAATGTCTCTCCCTCTTTCGGTAGCAAATGAAGGTGAGCTGCTTTCTAATCTTCATCTCCAATTGAACTCCTCCTCCTCAGCTCCTCATTAACGTATACACTGCTGTCCCATGCGTTGTCATTTTCTTCTCATTTGGAAAACTTCTTTTTTTAATACAGTTGTTTTGAGTTTTATTTCATGATGATTGTTGATTTGTTTGTTTTTCTTTCCCCTGCCTTCCTCATGTACTGAATCATCATAGATAAGCATTTGTGTTAGTGACGTTGTATTGCAAAATCCAATGTGACTGGATTTTTTATAGTCTACTTTTATAAACTGTAGTAATTAGCATATCAAGATGTATTGATACTACTGGGGAATATTTATAGTAATGTGAAAAAGAAAGTTTCCATAAGTAAGTTAGTAGAGTCAGGTGCTGCTAATCAAATGTCAGTTATTAATTGGAACAATGTCCTTTGACAGATAAGACCAAAGTGGAGACGTTTGTTCATAATGCACTGTGCCAATCTTGTGGGCGATCGTGGCTCAAGAGTTGGCAGTTCGTCTTGTAATGGGAAGGTTGCCGGTTTGAGCCCCGGCTCCGACAGTCTCGGTCGTTGTGTCCTTGGGCAAGACACTTCACCTGTTGCCTACTGGTGGTGGTCAGAGGGCCTGGTGGCGCCAGTGTCCGGCAGCCTCGCCTCTGTCAGTGCGCCCCAGGGCAGCTGTGGCTACAGTGTAGCTTGCCATCACCACTGTGTGAATGGATGGATGACTGAATGTAGTGTAAAGTGCTTTGGGGTCCATAGCGACTAAGTAAAAGTGCTATACAAACACAGGCCATTTACCATTTACCAATCTTAGTGAAAACCAAACATAGCATATCATCACAAACATGTTATATCAACTGTCAGCACGGTGGTGTGGTGTGTTGAGCTTGTTTTCGTAGCCATAACATCTGGGCATGGCACATTAATTCCTTCCACTATGAACTCCTCTATATCAAGTACTCCACAGTCAACTGTGAGTCCATCAGTTTGCCAAAATTGGGTCATGCAACAGGACAATGACCCCAAGCACAGAAGCAAATCTACAAAATGGCTCAAATAGAAAGGGAACAGTGTTTTGGAATGACTGTTTCAAAGTCCAGGCAAATGCTGTGGCGGTACCTTAAGAGACCTGTGCATAAATGACTGAAGTGAAACAATGTTGTAAAGAAGAGTGGACCTAAATTCTTGTGTGAGACTTAATGGATTCCTTTAATACCGTATAAACGACCCTGCTTACATCAAAGTAATGTGACAAGATTGATTTCCAAACTAACAATTTAAGTAACTATTACAGCTACAGTCATGTAGGTAGAAAAAAATAAATAAATTTAGTCCCGTGAAAATGGAAGTAGATGATATTATTCATTAGCTTGTAGAACCACTTTTAGCAGCGATAACTAGAAGTAACTGTTCTGTATGACTTTAATAAACAGTGTGAGTAGGGTATACCATATGTATGCATATGGTATATCCAGGACAGAACTAATTTGTGATCATACGTTGTGTTTTAAAGCTGAAACAAAAAAGTAACTAGTAACTATGGCTAAATGTTGAAGTGAAAGTAAGTTATTAAGATGAGGCTTCAACTTCTCATTGTATTCATGAAGTGCCTTATGTGTTAGAGCAGTTCCTGTAAAACTGAAACAGTTCTGTTTCCCTTGCATTGCTGTGCATGTTACAGGCGCGGACCGTTTCTATGACAACATTGAAGACATGATTGGGTATCCTCCGTTCCCTGTGCTGAAGTACTGCTGGCTGTTCTTCACGCCGCTCATTTGCGGGGTGAGTCTTCACTCCTGTATCATATCTCTTTAATCTGATTCATTTGCTTTGTGCCTTTGTTCTGTCTTTCACACTGGATCTCTGCTTTAATGCCAATTTCCTCTCATCTTTTTATTCATATTCATTGTTTTATACCTGTTACTAATTCTGACAACCAGTTTTAGGTCGCTTTACTGCACTCAGATTACATTTGTCAGGTACAGATACAATTGTTGGGGCAGTGAACTAACTGCCAGTGAACTCATGGACTATGTATAAGAGATGGACATATCCTTTATGACATCATCCATTGGTTTTTGAAGTCCCAAGGTTAACGCTTTCGCATCAGAAATTAACCTAACACTTCAGTCTTTATCAAGATAGTATAGGGTAAGGCTGGCTAGCTTGGTTAGAGAAATTCATACTCTTTCAACTGTGAAATACACAGACTAATAAAACACTAGTTTTTAATTTTACGCACCAAAAGCTGGAGTATAAAGTTCTTGAAAATTCTGTAATACACAGGAAGTCATATTATTTATTGTATTCTTCCACAAAAAAAAAAAATAATCCAGAAGGCATCACCTGCACAAACATGAGCAAGAGATCCAATTTAATCTTCTCATGCTTTTACGTGAACATCATGTCATTGCAGGCATGTTCAGCACAATGTAATTTCAGAGCTGGAGTCAGTGATTTTATAATCACAAAGCATCAAATGAATCTTAGAAGACAATGAGACTGTGTGAAATCTCCAGAGAATTATATTTCAAGTCTGGACCTCCCGTCTTCATGGAGCTGCAGACCGATTTTCAGCTCACGCTATGGTTGGCCTGTGGTTTGATTCTCTGTCACAGCTTTCAAAGTGTTGATATCTGCTGCACCAGACAACTGTTTTCAGCTCATTGAGCAGTCACATGTAGTCACACATTTGGTGATGTGTGCTGCGCCTGAGCATGTTTAATCCTCAGTGCAGTCCTTTGCATTATTGGGATGGATGTGTTCTATGCCTTGACCTGCTTAAGGAGGTGTGTCCAGTCACTGTTGTAGTGGGATTGCTAACATAATGCTATACTGCAGATAAGATTACATTCATTATTTAATCAGCTACCACCACAGTGTATTTGCTGGCAGCTTGTAAGGTCCAACTAACAAAGGAGTCAGTAACTTTCTTGTGACACAAAGTGGGCAGATTAAGGCAGATTAAATGGAAATATCAAAGTGTTTATTTGATTTTTTCATTATCTTTTTTTATTTTTACTTGAGAATAAAATTACACTTTCAAAAAAGCAGTTAGCTGGTTTTACTTGTGCCCATTTGGTTCATACAGTTAGGTCTATAATTTGTTGAACAAGGACAGTTTTTGTAGCTTTTGCTCTCTCGCCCACCACAGTGGATTTGAAATCAAACAATCAAGATGTGATTGAAGTGCAGACTTTCAGCTTCATTTCAAGGGATTTTCCAAAACTATTGTATGAGCTGGTCATACAATATTTTCAGCAGCTAAAGGAAATTGGATAAACTAACATAATTGCAAATATAGAGATTATTTTTAATACTTGGATAAAAAATCCTTTGCAGTGAATAACTGCCTGAAGTCTAGAAGATATGGGCATCAGCAAGTGCTGTTTCCTCCTTTGAGGTGAAGCCACTTTCAGTTGCTTTTTGTTTGGGGGTCTGTCCGGCTTCAGTTTTGACTTTAGTAAATGAAAAGCATGCTCTTTTTTGGGCTGAGATCATGTGACTGACTTTGTCAGTGAAGAATAAATTCTTTGCCTTGAGAAACTCTTGGGTTGCTTTTGCAATATGGTCATTTGGGCACTGGGGGGTTTGCAGCATTTGGCTGAATCTGAGTCCTATAGACTTCAGAATTCTTCCTGCTACTTCTATCTTCACCTAACACTTGGTTATTCAGTTCCTCTGGCTGCCATACATATCCATGCCAAAACATTAACTCAATTGGTATGGTATATATGGTATATATGATATGGTATGCTTCAGATAATGTTTGTTCCATTTTCTGTATTTTTACCTTTCTGATACAAGCGCATTTCTTCTTTTTAACCTTGTAATGGCAAGTGTAATATAAATATATGATATTTAGTTTTTTAGAGCTCTACATCATTAACGGTATCCCCCCCAAAAAGAAAGCACATTTTTTTAAAACAATAAATAAGATTAAAAGGCCTGATGTAGCAAATATGATACAAATTAAAACTTACATATGCAAATTGATATTTTATTTTAGTTTTTTAATTCACAAAAAAGCTTGTCATTGTCACCCAAGTAATGTAAGCATCTATAAATGGGGAACTATGTATAAAAATGGCTTTATTTCCCAACCAGATAACAAATCCCCTTGAATTAAAGCACAAAGTCTGTACTTTGATTTCAAATCTACTGTGGTGGTATACAGTGGCAAAACAACAAAAAAGGTGTTTTAATCCAACAAATAATGGACCTAACTGTAAATTAAAAAACTAATTCTTCCACTGACAGCCATGTACTCATATAGATGGATAGGCCAGTAGGATGTTAGGACCAAAAACAGAGCTAAAAGTGAGTGAAAAATTGACTTACATTTGTAGAATCACCTGAAACATGATTCCAAATGAATTTTAATCTTGTTTCATCTATGCTGCAGCGGTACCACATTTGTTCTGCTGTCTGTCCTTCTAACTTGACTCTTTCCTATCCCCTAGCTTACATTGCTGTATAACCTGGTACAAAGTCAGCCTCTTGTTGTATATGGTTTTGAGCCTGGCACCTGGGGAGTCACACTGGGCTCTGTGCTTGTTCTTACACCCCTGATATGCATCCCAGTATTCATTCTGGTCTCACTATATAGGGTGAGTGAAATCAAATCTTCTTGTATTTATTTTTTCAACTCTTCTGTATAAGGTGACCTTGAGTGTTTCAAAAGGCATCTAAAATGAGATGTGTTATCACTATAATTAATTTTTTTTAAACAAATTATTAAATAGGATAAAGCTAAAGCATTATTTTTCAGCACTTGTAAGATTCTTCTCTGGTGTGACTATCTCATTACATTAATTGCATTTCTCTAATAACAATCAGGATCCAAAAAACATGAGTACACCATCCAGTGACCTGCGCCAGAGTCGGCCACACAACCCAGCGCTCACATTGTTTAATTATGTCATAGTCAAGGCACAGGGGCAGCCAGACATCAGGGTGGACTATAGAGAAGACAAGCTGGTAATGGAAGAACCTGGTAGTGCTTGATGTTTGCTGATGAAACTTTATATTTTCACATGTTGAGAAAAAAAATATATTCCTTTTATATAAATGATTATATCTTAAGGTTCTTCAGGGGTATTTGTTTGTTCTTTTGCTAACATGAGTTTTTACCTTACTACTCTTTTGCTTATGAATAATAGAGTCCTGTGTATTGTACATGTACCTGTATACCTCTAATCCTGCATACTGTAACTGGATTAAAAGAGCACTCTGCTCATTTAACATTGTGCTTTTTGTAACACTCGTGGAGTCATGAGGAATAATAGTTTAGCTTATGTATAAATTATCCCCAGTGACCTGCACCTCTCAAACACCAGCACCTCAACTTTGACATGCAAAAATAATGTGCCTTGTCACATTAAAATATAATGCATTAAAACACTCTTAATTTGAGTTCTGGTCAATTTTTACCAAAAAAATGCAAATTTCTTGTCTTCATTAAATGCAATATACACACAGAATTGTCACATCCAGTGAAATTAAGGCCAATCGCATTGAATATGAATTGTTTGATTATTTTACTGTACAAGTTTTTTCATGAATTTAAAGGTTGCTATTTTGTAAAACATTTTTTTAATTTTTGAAAACATTGTAATCTGTCAAATCAATCAATAAAAGTGGACAGATTTGGATGATTTTGTGTTTTATGTGGTTGTAGCTTGTGCAAGCAATGACAATATAACATATCAACGCGCTAAATATCCCAGTCTGTTCTATGCAAGTCAGTTTAATCAATTAAACTCATGTTTCCTGTTTTGTATCAAGAAAAAAAAAGCATTACATTTATCTTCCTACCGTGTTTTTTGTCACGCATGTCTGTGGTTACAAGAAGGCAATAATGCAGCGTTGATATGTGATGGCACTGGATGTGTGTGACTAGCGAATGTGCTAATGCTCTGTCATAATGCCATGCTCATTCATCTGTGTGATCCAAACTGGCATTCAATTAACTGACAATTCCGCCCAGTTGTCTTCCACCTCTCGTCACCCTCAGTCCCCCCCGCTCGGCCTACACTGACATAAAATGACCCTCACTCCTGAGTGTCACTCAGCACCAGATCCCCGCAGGTCTGCACTCTTAGTCACCCCACTGTACACCTTGTACACCTATAACTACACAAAACCCACCTAACCAACGTCATCATCAGGTAAGCCTATGACACCTCCGTGGTTGGGCTCATCATTGATGGAGATGAGACTGCGTAGAGAACTTGTCCCACTGGTGCTCAGAAATTAAACTGAAGCTGAACGTCTTTAAAACAAAAGAACCACTCCCCTCCCAATATGAATGGAGAATCTGTCTCCACCTTCAGGTTTCTGGGCACCCACATCTCCATCAATCTCATCTGGACCCACAACACCAACGCCCTTGTAAAGAAGACCCAGCAGCGGCTGCACTTCTTCCATCTGCTGAAGAAGAATAACCTGGACCAGAAGATGCTGCTGGGCCTCTACGGCTCCTCAGTGGAGAGCATGCTCTCCTACTGCCTGGATGTGTGGTTTGAAGCGGCCACAACTGAGAACAGGAAGCACAGGGTAATTAACACTGCCCAAAAATTAATTGGCTGCCCTCTGCCATCCCTTGAGGCCATCGCCAGATCCTCCTGTCTCAGGAAAACCAGGACCATTATAGGTGACCCTCGCACCCCGCCCACCACCTGATTATTCCGCTCCCCTCTGGTCGGCGCCTCAGGTCAATCAGGTCTCACATCTCCAGACTCACAAACAGCTTCTTTCCCTGGGCCATTCAGACTGTCAATAAATACTATCCCCTCACACCCCACCCCTACCCACTCACCTCAGCAATTTCAGCCATGGTCTGAGTAACCCTCATCACCCAGACCACTCACACATGGACTCTATTCAGACCAAGGCTTTTCCTTGCATTACTTCCACGAACATTGCAACTTGTTCTCTAATATGTGCCTTGCTCTTATTTTTGCCTCTCAGTGGTTCTAATCTTGTAGATGATTGTTGCATATTTTTATCAATGCATTATTGATAGATCTGTGCTTGTTTTAGAAGCAGAGAATCCCTGAGGCTGAATATAGAACTATAGGTTTGCAAGTGGTGCAGGACTTCCTGTATTTATAATTAGATCGTCAACCCACAGGGCTTTACATAATAAGCCACTACCCCACTGTGACACTGAGCCAGAGCCACTGTAATGGAAAACCTAAACCCCATGCCATGGATGCCAAGAAATGACTAGATCATACCCCCTACACCCCCACCCCTCGCCCCTCAAACACACACACACACACACGCTCGCACACACATGTCAAAACAAATACAAACACATCAAGGTAAAAGGCTGGGAGGTCTTTAACAGATGACATGGAAACATGTCACACTTTAAAACAACCTTTAACCAAAGCGAATGTCTGCCTCATCAACATAGTTTTCTATTTTCATAACATTTGGAGACTGATGAGAAACAGATTTAACAATGGATTGCTAAAATCATAAACAGGACAGAACTAGAGGGCCTTTAATTCAGTGTATGAACATTTCCCATTTGACCTTTTTTTTCTTGCTGATTGATAAATGCTGACAACTTAAACTCCATGTTTCCAAATTTCATAAAATTTAGGGGAACCAAGTTTAAAAACAGGGTTTTCAAGTGGAATGCACCTGTAAGATTTCCTGAGAAAATTCCTGCACCTATTTCCCATTTTCCTAGCAAAATCTAAAGAAATAAAGGATGGCTTAAGAGTTTTGCACAACACTATGTATAGGATTTTAAAAGCAGCTCTGTCTTGAGTGGTTCATCCTGTCAAGATAGCCTCCATGTAACTGTTAGTTTCAGACCCCTTTAAAAGAACCATTGGCCTCTGTCCGGTCCTGGGCCCCTTTCCAAAAAGCATCTTAAGACAGAGATTGTAAATCCATTTTATGAAATAATCACAGATTAACGAGTAGTTCGTGTCATATATGGCTAAGAGCATCTCCAAAAGGTCAATAACCCTCAGGATTCACTGTGAACTACAGAATTCATTTTGGGTTTTTATCGCTTTATAGCCAAGGAAAGTACTTCGGCAAGGAGACATCACTTGAAAGCAGAGTTCGAGTAATAAAAGTATTTTGGCCATCAGACTGCTACATAGCTGAAGAAAGGAAATAGGACAGGACCCTGGAGTATCTACACTCCAAGCTGACTGCTGATGGAGACTTTGGACGAGACTCTCTGAACATCCAGGATAAGGTGAAGATGGAAAGGAGGAGAAAGGTTTCACGAATGATGGTCTGAAAGTAAGAATGACTGAATAGTAATGAGTTTTAAAGAACAGGGATCAGAGAAAGTTTAGCTCTGGGAAGGCAGGCATGATCATCTTTGGATCAGAGTAGTGAGGATGAAATTAGTAATGAGGGGAGTGTGACACTGTGAAAGATCTGATGAGCGAAAGAAAAGCGCAGCAGGAATAAAGGTAGACGTGAATTAACAGATCTTCTTTACTGAACTTTGGTGTTATAACTACTAATAATTTGTGGTATGTATCACACCATTTTATACTGCAACATTACTAATAACATTACTAGCATGGGAAAGAATCGCTGTAATTATTAATATAACATCCATGCATTTTTAATTGCATATAATTAGTCTGATGAAACCAAATAGAATAGATTGATTTCATAACTGATTAAATTATAAAAGTCTTTTTATAAGACGTGTTGTTTGCTAAGCTGAAATTGACAATGTTTAAAACGCAAAACTGACTGCTAAAAAAAGTTTTGTTTCTAACTCTACAGCACTTAGCAACTGGTGATTGGCTGCGAGGGCCTCCAACGACCACTCCTCCTCTGCATAGTGGGTCCCCGGAATGACCGGCTTATGTTGATCTTTCTGACTAGCATGGCCACCCCTCATGCAACTTCTAGGATTCATGAGTTTTATTGTTATTCCAGCACATTTATTCACATGAAGTGAAACAAAATTCCTGGTTAAGGCCAACAACCACAACACACATCAATAGTAATACATATAAAAACAACAATTTTTACAGTGTAGTATGAATAAGAAACCGACTAATGTACACACAAAAATCAAATAAGAAATGAAAGGCAGTTTCCAAGCATCAGAGTTGTATGCAGTGGAAAGTGCAAAAGTTATTTGTGGCTGGGGGCAGCAGAGGTTACAGAGGATCACTACAGTTTAACAGTCTTACAGTCTTGAGGAAGAAACTGTTCCTCAGTCTGGTGGGTATGCTCTTGATGCTTTGCAGCCTCCTGCCCAAGGGGAGGGTGGCAAACTGTGTGCTGGGTGAATAGATCCTTTCATATCCAGGAGGCTCTTTTCCTGCGTCTGCTGATGAAATGTCTTGAGCACTCCCCCTTCATCTTCAAAAAACCCTTCTTCATAAGGTTTTTCCGAATCACTCTTACCTACCTTCACCTACTCTCATCTATGGGCATGAGCTCTGAGTAGTGACTGAAAAGAATGAGATTGCGGATACAAGCAGTGGTAATAAGCTTCCTCTGAAAGCTAGCTGGGCTCAGTCTTAGAATAGGGTGAGGAGCTCCGCCATTAGGGAGGGGCTCAGAGTACAGCCACTACTCCTTAACATCGAAAGCTGGTTGAGGTGGTTCGGCCATCTGAATAGATCTCTCCTAGGCCCCTCCTGAATGAGGCATGTCCTACCAGGAATAAGCCCTGGGTGGAGGTAGCCACGAGAAAATCAGTAGATGGATGTAAAACGCTTTCTTCTAAATATATATGACATTTTCGAGATGAATGACGTTTTCAGTGGCACATGCATCATTATGTGTCACATTTATAGCTGTCACTCTCTGCCAATGTATCTTCACTGATGTTTAATGATGCTGTTGATTGCTAGCTTTGTTCAGAAAAAAAGACAGAACAAAAAAAAAAATAATGAAAATAATCTCTGGCTATCATTCTTAAGATAAAGGCCACACATCATGCATTATAGTGGCAGATTTCTAACAGAATGAGCTGAGGTTTTTAAGGCTCTTTACCTTCTTTAGGGCTTATATGGTACATGATGATCAGTAGTGCAAGGTCAAACGCATTTGAGACACTTGCAAAGATAAAAATGACTAAGCTATAATGGAGGAATAAAATTAAAACGAGGCTGTGATATATCTCCATGGGGGACAACACACTTTTTAGTGAGGACTGTGAAACTGTACTGGATTCTGGTATCAAGAAAACTGTAAATGCAGACGTGTCATTGGCCTCCTTCACTTCTCTTATCTGAAGTTCTCTTTCACACAGTTTTTCTTTCTGACTCCAGGAATGGAACGCTCTTCCTCTGTGTCTTACAGTCATTTTCTCTTTTCTTTGTATCTTTTCATCTCACTCTCCTCTTATCTACCAGGCACGGCTGCAATATATCAGCTTTTCCATTTTTATCTCACTATCTTTTCACTCTGCCTCCCAACTCATAGCTATACCTTTTCTCCTCTTCCTTCGCAGAGATTGCTCTGCCCCTAGCTCGCTCAACTTTCATCTTTTCACCCTTTCCCTCTCATTAACACAATCATGCTCTCTCTGATGTGCACCTCGCCCAGCGTTTGTCCTTAACCCGTGGAAATTTATGCGCCGTGCATCGTCTTGCTGCAATTCTGGATGAAAATGTTAGTAATATTAGCCTCCCATCTATGCATGCCAATCGCCTCTGGGTGTTCCTTGCTTTATAATAACCCCCGCATCGATTCACAGACCACGGCACGTGCTGAGAATTAAAGGCAGATTGCAAGGAGGCCTCAAAGACAGCATTTTTTCCCCTTAAACTGTTATTGAGAAGTGTTTTTCATATAACTGAGCTGAACTGAAACATGCAAATCTACTACTTTGATGATATAATGGTTCAGCACTTGAGTTGCAGTGGTTGAAATTGCCTCATGCTGCATATAAAAATATGAAAGGATAAACTGTATATAGATTGTCTTATTACTATTTTGAACACTTTTATTGGGGCTCATTTCACTTCACCAACTTTGCTGTTGGTTTTTGTTAACATGTCTCTTATTAGGATAGAATATGTGCTAATATGTGAATGTGAGTAATGTATAATGTATTGTTATTTGGCACCAAGCAATGATGTAATGTAATACAAATGGAATAGATATACCACTGCCATTTACTAACAGTAAATTGTAATATATAATACATATATAATAATAAGTAATATATTCAATTCTATTCAGTTTAATTTATATTGCTCCAATGCACAACAGCAGTCACCTCAAGGTGCTTCATATTATAAGGTAAAGACTCTGCAATATTACAAAGAAAACCCAACTATCAAATAGCACCCTATGAGCAAGAACTTGGTGACAGTGGGAAGAAAAAACTTTCTGCTTTTTAAAATAAATAAATAAAAAACTCCTTTAACAAGAAGAAACCTCAGGCAGAATCAGGCTCAGGGAGGGGCAACTATCTGCTGTGACTGGTTGGGGGTGAGAGAAAAGGGAAGAGAACAATCTCAGAGTGATGCTGAAAAGCACAATTTTAATGATATTGCACAAACCAATGAGAAACACTATGCACATCATTTTTTGAGTTTCCCTCCTTAAACTGGACAGTAAGCACATAAGTAATGTAGCATGTGCTAATTAGCACACAGCTCAAGGTACAGCTGAAGCAAATGGGAATGTGCTTAGCTTCACTGTATGCCAGATAGCACAAACCCCTAAAAATATAAATACACTTAGGTTTACTGGAGTGTGTTCATGAATGTACATTTTACACAAAAATGATTTTAACCCGTAGCCTTTGAGGGTGACTGCATCACGGTGTTGGTGATGAAGGCGATGTTCCATTTCAAAGACTCCTTCTAATATAGCCTTCTTTTCCTGCACTTCAAAGGATACATGATGGTACCACTTGGATTCATAATCAACTATGTGTCTTTAAAAATGTTGCACCAATCCATGCGTCCATTAGTGTTTCATTTCAAAGTGAACTAATTCTGATATTTCACTATCAACCAAAGCTGGGAACATTTTTTACAAAGGCCTGATTTCTCAGGTTTGTTATGTGTGAGTCATTACTTTGCTTTACTTTCCTGCAATGAAATAATGCTGAGTCATCACAGAGACAACCACTTAAACAGAATAAATCAGTACATCCTTTATCTATTGACCCCACAGGATTTACTGCAACAGAACGCTGTCTAAAGAAAGTTTCCAGTTTACAGAGTTTAACTTTTTTGAAACAGCACACATGATTTATTTTTGAATTGTATATGAGCCATTTATCAGCTTTTTGAGAAACAGTTTGTCGCTATGGGCACTCATTAAGTGGTGACAGGAACAGTGCTCATACATACAAATGACTTTACCATTGAAGTTTATCTAAACAGAGTCAGCAAATGTCTAAAGTACCATACTCGATAAGGCTGCTGTTAAAAGATTATAGATTTCCCATACTGTAAATAACACGCATAAATATTTGAAGATGCTCAACAGTAGCTATAAGAATATTGCACTGAACTGCATTTGTATTTGTGTTAAAGCCCAAAGTACTTCTGTTTCAGAAAGCCAACAAGGACCACTGCGGCACTTTTATGGTGATAAACTGTACTTTTGGGCAGCATGATAATCTCTGCAAAACGTTAACTTCTCCCTTTATGATTATGAAGTGTTTCCTCTGTGTTTTGCAACCTTCTCTGCCCTTTTCCTCATTATGTCATTTAAAAAGAATCCTGATATTTATTTTATTATGAAAAAGTGTGACTAAAATTAATCAAACTGTAAAATAATCCTAACAACTCTGGTAAAGACAGCCCTTTTAAAAATGTATTTACTTATTTTTTATATTCAGGCTCTGTTGTCTACATAATCGCTCTCAATTATCTTTGGCAATAAATGCCCTGGAATTATAATTAGGCTGCACTGATCATGGGGACGCTGTAAACAGATTGATGAAAATCAGCTTTGACAACTCCAATCCACCCAGTTATCATCATGTGGGTCCACATGGGCAATAAACCACATCAGAGATTACGCTGAATCTGTTCTTGATGGCAACAACTCACTATGGGTGTAATTAAGCCTTAATATGATCTAATCTCTCACTTTTGAAACCCTGAGTCTATCAGCGATCCTGATCCACCAGCAAACCATCGGGCATTGTGGGAATGTTCATTAGTCACTGTAATTGGCTGGTGATAGAATATCTGGACCAGATATTAAAGCCAGGAGGTTACCTGCCAGGAGAAACAAGAAATTCACATCTCTTATCTAATTCCATTATTAATAACGGCAACAATGTTTTACTGTCACTTGAGTAATTAAAAAGACAGTGTAGATAACATCACTCTATCATTATTATAGCCTTTTTGTGCACTTTTGAGGACTTCCTTTTCCAATAAGAACAAGGCATATAGATACTAGATCCTAAAAAGCACACAAACAGTCTCATATATATATGTATTTAAAGAAGACACTCTTGCTGGAATGAGCAGCTGACCTTAATATATATCATTACCAATTTTATGACTCTCTACTTGTGCTTGTAAGCGGTTTATTTAAGATTCATTGTGGGGATGAGCTTTAATAGCAGAATGTGAATTTGTGAACGTGCCTTGGGTTGCTGCTTTACTTAAAGATGCACTCAAAAACTGTTTTACTGCCATGTTTTACTGAAGCAGCAAGCACGTGATGTTGTGTATTTTCTATATAAACAATGGTCATTTTTCAAACTTGATGCAGAAACTGATTTTATACACCCCCTGTGTCCTACAGCCCCTTCAAGCGAGATGGATTGCAGATGGATATTAGGTCACTTTCTGCATCAGTTTGGTCAGAGTCTGATACTGGCATGACCACATTTGTGATCATACTTTTCCAGGGTCTCTGCCAGCAGCCATTGCTGGATTCATTTTCCAAAACTCCATGAGCTCTTTCACTGATCAGGCCCTTCTCTGTTGGGAAATACCATGGTAACGGCGCTGGCAAGAGCTGACCTTGGCCATCATAACAAACACATATGCATAATGCACAAACACACACACTGCTGCTGCTGCTGCTAGAGTTCCCCACCAGAGCTAGGCAATTGACATACTGTATCCCCCATGGCCACGGGGCCTCACTAGTCAGAAGTGAACAGTAATCAAAGTAGACACACAGGTCGAACTTTATTATCAACCACTCGATACCAGCTGCAAGTCCTCCAACAGACAGCACACAGGAAAGAACAATTTGCAATATCAGACACAGGGCATGGAGGACTGGTTTGAAGCTTTTCAACTTGATCCTTTTGGATGCTGAAGTGAAGTTTCAGAACTTTAAGACTGCAAGTGTGGCACACTGAAGCTGATGACCTGACAAAGGACGTGAAAATCTCGTAGGTAGGATGGGATTCATTCCCTCTCTTTCACGCTTTGTTTTTCACCGTTTGTCAGATAAACAAGCTAAACTGAACTTTTTTAATGGCTGATTTTGTAGTTGCTGGGGAATGCTAAACCTTTGTGCTAATGCACACCAAAAAAGCTGGCATCCAAAAGGTCTGTACTGTCAAAAAAAGAACAAAAAATCTTTGAGATTAAATGGATAACATCCTCAAAGGGAATGTCTGATATTTTTATATTATTCCTTTGCCTTTGAAAAAACACTTGTTCTCACCTAGACAACCATTTGAAAGTGAATATCTGATCATTTCATGGTGTTATGCCCACTGAAATCTGATTAAATTACATAGTGTGGAACATGGTACATTTCACAGCATGAATATTTTTTGTATCCATATTGATTACATAACATTTTGCTTGTTTTAATTTTTAAAAGACCCAACTGCTCGTTTTTTAATCTGAACATGTCACTGTGTGTACTCTTTATGATATTTAGTACACGTTTCTTAAAGTTTTCATCAACATCATCAAAGGCTAGAATATAAATGAGGCACCTATGAACTATGGCTTTCCATTATGTAAGTTAAAGTACTATGAAAAAGACAGAAAACATTAACTCCAATAACCAGTGTCACATCACTGAGGAACTACAGTAAAATGAAAAAACAAATCAGAGTTGAGCAGAGAATGTCTTGTTTTTCCAGGAAATATACCAGTAAACAGTGCAGTAATGTTAATAACCTCCAGCAATTGGCATAAAACCATTTGGACACTTTCTGGGCCAATCAATATTTGCAAGCATGAAACAACTTACACCCAGTGCTTAACCTTACCATAAAATGCTATCCAGGCATAAAGAGATCATTCCACAGCCAGTAAATGAAAAATTATTACCACTTTCTAACAAAAAAAAGCAGGTAATATTCGTTGGGCAGACAATAATGTGTGAGCATGACCGGCAGGTGTAGATAACAGTAGGAATTTCTTGAAATTGTCATCAATTTGGTATTTCGGTGAACGTGAACTTGGCTGTGGTGGACTAGAAAGAAAGGTGCAGCAGGTGTGTTGGTAGTGATAAGAACATGTAGTTCAGTCATCTGTGTGCTCTAATAATAGCCAGTGGTGCATGTCCCGTGCTTTTTTGTGGCTCGAGTCGGTATACCCAAGTATAGCACCTAGAACAAACTCTTTAAAATTATGCTTGTGTAAGTTATTTTAATATAGATTTTAATATTTACTCTATTATATATTATTGGGTGCTTCATTTATTTATTTATTGCAAATGTATTAGACCATCACCCAGGGTAAGATTTATCCTATAGCTGCCCTACATCAACATTATTGCTAATCTATATATATATTTGAGTTTCTGCAATGACTAACCCACCGGTATGTGCAAAATCACAAAATGTTAGTTTTAATGCTAAAATATAATTATTGTTGTTATCTGTGAATTTTCAAATGTGCTATTTTATAAAAAGGCAGAAGAAAGTAAAGCACTTTTTTTGGTTTAGGCTGTGAAATTACAGTTATTTATGTGCATTCCTGAAGAGAAAAATTTGTTTTAGCAATTGAATGTTAGGTAGTAGTACTCCTAGGGATCTATGGGTTAAAGTTAAAGCAAAGCAAGGCCTCTGTGAGCCTTGATCCTTCTAAGAATGCCGGGTTTGGTTTTCTTCCTTTTTTCTAATTCATATTTTCTGGAACTACAGATGTTTCTCAGTAATTTATGCGACAGCCATTAGCTTTAGTTTTCAGAGGCAGTTGCCCAAGTTCATAAAAGGGCTCTAAAAGACTATAAAACTGTTTCAGTGGCAATAAATTGTGAATTGAGTGGTATTTCCCTCCACTAAAATATATGCACCACAAAGCCACAAATATTTCCATTAAATAATAACAACAGCGACAAACTTCTTCTTCTCTACTTTCATTTTCAAACTTTACGTGCGTCCAGTGTCAGTGCATCATCCTGAATCCATCCAACTGAGATCCAAACCCAGCGTGAGGCACTCAACCGCAGAGACACTACAGAAAGGTGGCTTTCTGACCCCATTGGTCCACAGTGGTCCCATAATGGGGAAGACTGGGCAAAGTACAGTGGACTTGAACTCCCCTTCAGAGGTCAAACAAGCAGTTCCCTTTGAGGAGCTGGATTGTGTGGCGCCCCCTGGAGATAAAAAGAAGAATGTGGAAGAGCCTCCTGACAGGGGAAGCTGGAAGGGCAAGTTTGATTTCCTGCTCTCATGTGTGGGATACGCCATTGGTTTAGGAAATGTGTGGAGGTTTCCCTATTTGTGTGGCAAGAATGGTGGAGGTAAGATGTCATTTATTAGACCTTCAGAGTTTCTCTAATTCCTGTATACAAGATCTTACCAAATATATTTTGTTTGTCTGTTTGATGTGTTTGTATCAGGGGCCTTCCTGATCCCATACTTTATGACACTGGTGTTTGCTGGGATACCGCTTTTCTTCCTGGAAACAGCTCTGGGACAGTTCACTTCAGTTGGAGGACTTGGGGTGTGGAGACTAATCCCTATGATGAAGGGTAATGTATAAAGGAAAATACGGATTTACATTTCGTTGTTTACATTTAAAATTCACACATATAAAGTCTGAGTAATCGCATCCCTTTGTAAGGATGATGAGCATTGTAAAAGCTGTATACATCAAAAATCGGCATTATTTCTGTGACTGAACTTGTTCCCATTCTGTGTGACCTTAATTACCTGTACAGGAACTTCCAGAGTCTTCTTATTCCTCAATCTTTCCTGCTCCTTTCCATATTATCATTATTATTATTATTATTGTTATTATTGTTATTATTATTATTATTCACAATTATTTTTGACATCTTTCTAAATGTGAAATTGCTTGCTCTCCTGTTTGGGGATAGCAATAACACCATTGCCCCCACACTAAAATAACTCGAGTGAAGCACTTCATTGCAGATCTTCAGGCAGCAGAGACAGCAACAATGCCAGTGAGCGTGGTGCAAAGCCAAAAGCAACTGAGCATTAGAAACAGCACAATGACAACTCTGCCAATAATAAAGATGATGATGAGTTACACCATGTTAGTTTTACTCTGTCACGCAACATCTCTGCTTTTTAAAAATTGTTAGTAACTTGTGTATCTTTCCCCTCTTCCTTCCTTTTCATTACATGCAACCTTGCATGTTAGCTGACCTGTAAAACATTGTACTGTGCAACACTGACACTTGTTTTCCTTCAGGAGTTGGTCTGGCTGCAGTTGTTTTGTCCTTCTGGCTCAACATCTACTACATTATCATCATTGCTTGGGCGCTCTACTACTTATTCAACTCTTTTGGTTCGGTATGTTACATAATCAGTAGCAAACCTGCAACACAGAAAAGAAGTTGTAAACACTGTCATACATGCTAAGTTGAGGCAACCTGTGCTTATCTTTGAATCCAGCATTTCTGTAGCAACTTCATTAGTTTCTGGCCACAAGTACTAATCTCTGTTATCTCATATTCTCGTCTCCAGCAACTTAGTTTAGGCTTCAGGAATTATCTTTGTCATTGACTTTGTCTACTTGGTATCAAGTGAGCACAGTCTACAAATTTTGGAACAATTTTAGAACAATGTTCCTCAATATAAAACTGTCAAGACTTTGAATATCTCATCATCTATAATCCATAATATCATCAAAAGATTCACAGAATCTGGAGAAGTCTCTGTGTGCAAGAGATAAGGTCAAAAATCAGCATGAGTACCTGTTAACTTTGTGCCTTCAGGAAGCATAGCATTAAAAACAGGCATCATTCTGTCATAGACGCAACATCCTCCGCACTAGCGAGTAGAGGGACCATCTGGCTTGTTATTAGCACTAAGCCTGCATCTTGCCAGGTTTTTGAACTGAGCTAATATTGCCAATGCCAATTAGGAATTGGCTACAAAGGCACTGTCAGTGCTAAAGGATATATGCAGGTTACAGAACAACATAAACTCCTATATCGATGAGCAAAATAAAAACAAAATATGATTTACGAGACTTTATTTCTGTTTTAGTTACATTTTACACAGTGCCCCAACTTTTTTGGAATTAGGGTTGTTGGTCTTCATCAGCTGAAAAAGCTGTAAAACTTATTAAAATAAGAAAAGATAAAAAATATAATAAAAATTTAAAAGTTTAAGTTTATGCCCTGTTTCACATTTTCCAAAGCCATCCAGTGGGCCAGACTGGAGTCTTTGCCAGGCCAATTCTTGCCCCTGGGCCTTATATTTGACACCTCTTCCTCCATTTATTTTAAAAGTTGATGTAGGTCCAATATGAAACCTGCTAAGTTTATATTAATCTTATAGATGTTGGACTCAGTTTTCTTTTATCCCATTTTCCAGACATACTTTTGCCACCTCGTCCATAAGTAAGGTTATTTAGGATTTGTTTACCATCTTTCTCAGTGTGCAATGGTTTTCTTTCTCTGCATTATCATTCTGCTTTGGTATTTCTCTGCATGACTGGCTGCCTTTAAGAAGCCCGATGGCAGAAATTTAAAGACTTTGCAGGCATGAGTTTCTTGTACTGGGAAAAATACGGAGCAGGAAAAAATGGGTTGTCATTGTTGTTCAGTGTTTTTAGCTGAAGGTCAAAAACAGACTGAGTTCATTAAATGTCATTTTCACTGTTGGGTGGTTTGCCTTTCTGTCTCTGTCACTGTTTCTTTTGTTTGGGAAAGTCTTTGTGGTGCTGTCTGTGTCTCAAGGAGACATGTTTTTTTTTTTAATTTACAAAGTTTTGTGTTAACTCTGATGGTTTTTTGTATTGGGATACAGGTAATATATTTTGCAACAGTGAGTTTGCAGTTTTGATGATTTGTCCTTCTAGAACCTGTTTTTGTTCATGCATACTGTATGCTGTGTATGCAGGAGCTGCCTTGGCAAAGCTGTGATAACCCCTGGAACACGGAAAAATGTTTTTCCAACTACAGTCTGACAGACACCACCAACTTGACCAGCGCTGTCACCGAGTTTTGGGAGTAAGTTAATACGAGATATTCTGCACAAGAATGTATAAAGAGGTATATCTGGAAGCTCTTGGTGCTTGTCTCAGTCTGGATTCAAACAATGCCTGTGTGTGTTTCTGAAGGCGTAACATGCACCAGCTGTCTAATGGCCTGGAGGAACCAGGAGAGCTACGCTGGCCCTTAGTGGGCACTCTTGGGCTGGCGTGGGTTCTTGTCTACTTCTCAATCTGGAAAGGAGTTGAATGGACGGGAAAGGTGAGTCTCTCTGCCCCAGTTTCTGTTAATTCTCTTCTTCTGTGTTGTTTAGGCTTTGTGTTTTCATCAGTCTCAGACCACTCGGTTTACACTGGCCAGTATTTTTATTAGCTCCTCTTTCTGCCTCCCACCCCCTGAATATTAAAGCTTTAATCATGAAAACATGACCAGACTTTGAGCTTTTCATGATATAAACCTGATGTTGTTGTTGTTGCTTGAGTTAGTGGGCAAAACCTAATAAAAGGAAACATGAATTCAGAGATATTAAAAGTTGAACATTTGTATTTTTTTTAGGACTACTAGCTGCAACAGGCTATAGAGTTGGTACGTTTGGCATATTTGAGTGTGAGATGCAAACAGTGACATGAAAATAAAAAAGAAAATCTTCATTTTTTTCTTATCTGACTGAAGCACTGATAAGCTGAAAATTATGTTTAATTTTCAGTTTTTGTTTAAATGTATTTAAATCTTTTATGATTTCCATCTCTCTGTTTGAGTGCACCTTCTTTCATTACTAAGGTTTTGTGTATCTGAATATAAAAGCTAACCTGGTCCATGGCAGATCATAAAGTTATTTTAATAAAACTTAAAAGGAAAAACAATGCTGCATATATTACAAAGTGTCATTATTTATGCCATTTTTATTTTATATTATATAATGATGCAGAAGCTGTGTGTGAAAAAGTGCACCCACACTCACTCTCTCCATAGGAATTAAGAGGGTAAGTAGAAGCCAGGTACTGCTAATCACATTCAATTGATTAATTATCAGCAAGTATGTGCAAGCTTGTTCATGAGTGCAAAACATTCAAGACAGTTGCCAGTCTTCCCAGCAGTGGGCCTAGCAAATTCAATCCAAGGTCAGATGGTGCAATTGCAGACAAACTGCATAAAAACCCAAGAGCTACATCTCAGCCTTAGTTAACATTTTAAATGTTAAAATTCATAACAGCACAATTAGAATAAATGACTGAAAGAGTTATGGCAGTACAGCTTAGTTACATCTAAGCAAACTACAAGATTTCTGGAACAGATGAGACCAATATGGAGACGTTTGGCCACAATACCCAGTGCCATGCTTGGCAAAAACCAGACAAGCATATCAGCACAAACACCTCATACCAGCTGTCGAGGACAGTAGTGGAAGGTTGCAGCCACAGGACCCCGGGCATTTTGAGTTGACCCTGAACTCATTTGTATAGCAAAATATTCTAGCATCAAACGTAAAGCAATATGATAGCTAAAGCTTAGTCGAAAACGGGGTAGTTGATCCCGAGCACAGCAGCATATTTACAACAGAATGTTTGATGTAAAAAAATCAAGGTAATTCAGTCGCCAAGTCAAAGTCCAGACCTCAACCTGATTGAAGAGACTTTAAGAGAGCTGGGACAAAATTCCTTCACAATGATCTGAGAGACTGAAAAGTCATACAGAAAACCATCACTTCAAGTTATTTCTGCTAAAGACGGCTCTATAAGCTACTGAATCACTGGGTGCACTGTTTTTCACACACTGCTTCTGCATTTTGGTTTAGTTTTTGTTAAATAAATAATGACAGTTTAATATGTCATTTGAGGCTATTCATCTAACACCGCATTTAAGAACCAGATCATTGTTTAGGATGTCCTGATATCTTAAACCTAAGAACTGAGAGCAGGTATGCTTTCTTTATCACCATCACAGTGAAGACAAATAAAAATCAAAATGTTATAGAGACAGTATTTTTGTCTGCTGTCATTTTTCTGTGCACATCCAATCTCTCTTTTACCATTTTATTCAAATTGAAATAGAAATAGCTTCAAAATGTAAGATTTGACTACTGCTGGATAATTTAGAGGTGATAGAAAAATCTTCACTTTGCCTACTGCCTGGGATTTCAAATTATAGCAAGTAAAGTATATGAGCAGAAACACATTTACACATTCACCGCCAGGGATAATTGGATTTTAATGTGCGGCATCTGAGAGCAGTGAGAAAAATGAATTCCCCAAAGGCCCTGGCCTTGATGGACATTACCAATTAAGCATAATCATTATGCACAAGAACTGCGGGACACATCCTACAGATCTTTTGGCAAAGAGAAACCATGGAAATATTTCAGTAGCTGCCTCTTCTGTACACTGTTTTGCATCTCTTTTGATGTAATTATTTAGAGCAAATACTGTGTTTGCAACTGTGATAATTTGAAAAGCAAAGCCATCTCAATATCTTAACAGAAATGTATTTAAAAATATGCAAACAGCATACTCAGTCCTATAAAATGTTTTAGACTTTTTTTAAAATTTTTAATTCTCTTTCATTTAAATACTTAAAAATAAATCATTCTGTCTTTCAGGTAGTGTATTTCTCAGCCACCTATCCCTACTTCATGCTGTTCATCCTGTTCTTCAGGGGGGTCACACTCCCTGGAGCCATAGATGGGATTCTCTTCTACATTACTCCAGACTTCAATAAGCTCGTCCGATCTGAGGTTCACAGTTTGCACAAATCCACATCTAATCACCCACGCATCTTAACAAACAAACACCAGTAATTACACTATCTTGTCTCACAGGTGTGGCTGGATGCAGCAACTCAAATCTTCTTTTCATACGGACTGGGCCTGGGATCGCTCATCGCATTGGGAAGCTACAACTCTTACAACAACGATGTCTACAAGTAGGAGCAGGAAATCCAAAGCGTTGTAGAATCCTCTTTTGTAGATGATGCACAGACAGTGATGTTCTTTTCTTCTCTGACTGATGTTTTCTCTTTAGGGATGCAGTCATAGTGTGCTGCATCAACTCTTGCACCAGCATGTTTGCCGGATTTGTCATCTTCTCCATCGTAGGCTTCATGTCGAACATCACGAAGAAACCCGTGCACGAACTGGCAGCATCAGGTAAAAGTCATATTTTATAACTTATAAGAAATTGTTCATTATTCAGATTTGATTACTTCTGGATTAAATATTTTTAATGTACATATTAGAAGTTATTAATAGATATGAAGTTTGAAACTAAAAAAACATTTAAAAATAATAATATAATATTGCTTTCAGACACAGGCCATCGGTGGTCAAAGAGAGAAAAATATTTGATATGGTTTTACTAAATTAAGCACGAATTGCTACTATGTGCAGGTTTAAAATAATTATTCTCAATGATCGGATGGTAGGGTCAGAATTTAGCATATACAACATGAAAGCACAGATTCATCGTGCTTTGCATCAACAGTTCCAGCTAAATGCTAACACCTTAGTACCAGCTGATCATGTTTAAACGGCGCAGCCTTCCTGAGTACTTTTTCTGACCATTTATGACCATTTCTATATATGACCTCAGCCATCTTCTGATTACTGCTTGCAACACGATTATGTTCCATGTTATGAAGTTTGAATCACCATCTCAAATGGCCTGCGTAGTTACCAGATCTCAATCCAATTGATTGGTCCAAGTTGGTGCAATCAACAAATCTGCACCAACTGTCTGATGCAATCAAGTCAGTATGGACCAAAATCTGTGAGGATGTTTCCAGCACCTTGTTGAATCTATGCCAAGAAGGATTAAGGTAGTTCTAAAGGCAAAAAGAGGTCCAACTAGGTATTAACAATGTGTACCTAATATAGTAATTCATATAATGCTATAAGATAAAGCATTTGTAATTTTAATAATTTGTCTCGTTTGCAATATTTAGGTCCAGGGCTGGCATTTTTAGCGTATCCTCAGGCAGTCACACAGCTTCCCATGTCCTCTCTATGGGCCATCCTGTTTTTCTCCATGCTCATGATGTTGGGCCTGGACAGTCAGGTACCATCAATCCAGATGTTGTAATAGAGATATAACAGCTGATTAATTGGTGATTGCTATAAGTTTTTAGATGAACTAAACTAAGATACTGGTGCTCTCTTTTAATAACAAACCACATTCTTCATGTCATCGTGTTTTAGTTCTGCACAGTAGAGGGCTTCATCACAGCTCTGATGGATGAATATCCCATGGTTTTGCGAAAGAGGAAGAAGATCTTCATCCTCATTGTCTGCCTCATCTCCTTCATCATTGGCTTCTCTAACATCACGCAGGTGCTGCACGAATTCTGCATTAGGTCACTATAAAATTAGCAAAGTAAAGAGGGTTTTAACCATTCACAGAATGCGTATAAACCTGTTTAATATTATAAGAGGACGGTCTTGAAACCCAGCTCGTGTGAACTCTTGCACATTTTTCTGACACAAGGAAAAAGAGCTCTTGCATTATGCATAATGACAAAACGATCTCACAACAACCTGCGGTGTACTCTCATCATGCATATTTTATTCAATGAAGAGAAGGATGGTAATATTTGGTCTCTAAAGTAGTTATGCGTGTTCCTGTATGTGTGTTGAAATCTCCTAGGGTGGTCTCTATGTGTTCAAGCTGTTTGATTACTACTCCGCCAGTGGGATGTGTCTGCTCTTCCTCGTCTTCTTTGAAACCATTTCCATATCCTGGTTTTATGGTAGGAAATCCATTTTCTTTTCATTAAAAAAAAAGGATTAAAGCAAATATTGCAATGTGAAATTAAATGTAACCACATTGGTAATAATTTGAGTCATTCTGGACGAAGTGTAACAAATACTCCAGCATTTAAATTTCCTACTTGGCTGTTCAACAGGAAATTACATCTATCTGCTGCCCTTTCCGTGATAAATCTCTGCCATCTTGGCTTCCCTTTTTTTCCCCATCATTATGGCTTTGTTCTGGCAGTCGCTATCTCCTCATTAACACCCACACTCCCTTTGCCCTCCTCTCTTTATGCCACAGGAGCTGAAAGATTTTATAAGAACATCGAGGACATGATCGGCTATCGGCCATGTGGCTGGTGGAAGCTTTGCTGGATGATCTTCACACCTCTAATTTGCTTGGTAGGGGAAAACTGATTATGGATTTGACCTCTATGACCTTCACCTAGAGGTGCTTAATTCTTTAAATTTGTAATTTTCAGTCAGACTTTGTTCTTCTGTAAGGAAATCTAGGGATCCATCAAGCTAAAGCAGTAGCCTTGGGTAGAGAATTGATCTAATTTGTATTCTAATTTGTATTTGACCTCATGGACGGTCAGGTCCTTTGGGAAATCTTGCAAAGTCAATCCTGTATTGAAAAAGAACACTGAGGGAAATTTGGAAGAAATTGCAAACCAGACAATGCTTTGATAATCTGATTGTCTAAGACTAAGCAGGATGTTATTTTAACCAGGAACACTGTTGGATAGTTTGTCTGTTGTCTCATGTGGTCTAAAAGAAAAGCTGATGACAATTAACCTTGGCTGGACTGTTAGCATGCTAACTCATGCAAGTCAAAAAAGTACACATTGTACCTGGTGAACGTAGGTATTTCAGCAGGTATTTTTTTGAGCGGGTTAGCATGCTATTAGTAGTATTTTGCTCAAAGCCTGGCTAAGTCTAATGCTGCAAAAGCCCATCAATCTACAGTATGTGCAAAAATCTTAAGTCAGTGCTTGTTTCTATATATTTCACATCTAAGGAGCTAGACCTTAGTGCCATTTTTGAAAGTATTTCAAGTTTAATCTCAAAATTTAAACTTGTATATGAAAATTTTTTTGTTTGTTTGTTTTGTTTTTTAAATATATTTGCTTCCATTGCGCAGCCATGTTTTCTGAACGTCTGTTTTGGACTTTGGCTTTAATTTTCACTCATTTTCAGTTCAATCTTTGTACCTGATCATTTTCAGAGGAATTCGGGTTTTGTTGTTGCTTGTTAAGACATTTAACACTGACTCATTAAAGAATAAAATTACACCTGACAGGGAATGAAACAAAAGGCATCCAACATCCAAAGAAGAGCTTTGAATGTCCTTGAAAAGTATTCCTGAAGACTACTTAAAGAAATGAGAAGAAAGTCACCAAATACTTAACCTTAACATCGCTAGACTTTTTTTTTTTTTTTTTTTTTTTACCTTATTTGCTGTATATCTATGTATGTTTGCACATGTTGAATAAATTCCTGCAACCATCTCCCATTTTCCTAGCAAAGTCTTGGCTCAAGACTTTTGGACAAAACTGCTAAGCACAAGTTTCCTGGCTTATCTAGACCCTCAAGTTATGAATAATTACTGCACTGGAGTATATTGATATATGAATATTATAATTTTATTTTGTAGGGAGTGTTTACCTTTAGTGCCATTGAGATGACTCCTCTCACCTTGGGGAAGTATGTGTACCCCCTGTGGGGCCAAGCGATTGGCTGGCTCATGGCAATGTCCTCCATGGTACTCATCCCAGGCTATGTTGTCTACATGTTCTGCAGCACCAAAGGCAGCATCAAACAGGTACAAACATCTTACATAACTCTCTCAGATTCTGATTTAAATCATCTCAGGCTAAAAGAAAATTATGCAATAAAGTGTTGAAAAGAGAATATACAGGTAACACATGAGATTAAAAATAGAAAAAGTCCTGGAAGGCTGAAGTTCATATCTTATAAAGACTGTAGTTATTCAGGAAGAACAGAATGGATGGTTTTTGCTCAAGGCCGACATTATTATTCTGGTTTTAGGCAGGAAAGTATATTTTTGAAGATGTGCACTGCTTGTGACAGTAAATATTTACAAAGCAACTTTACGTCTCCGCTGCTGATTCCTGTGAGATATTTGTAACTTCGAGCTAAAGAGCATATTTTGTTAACTTTTTACATTATTCATGTGTGAATGTAAGTACAATTTCACCCAATACTCTCACCTGGGTTCAAATCATAATCATTTAATCATATTCTGATGTAATTGATTTTTTCTTTCACATGTCCAGCGTTGGCGGAGGATGACAACTGCCCAGGAGGATGAAAGGCGATCAGGGCAGGATGAATTCACACACACAGACAGCGTGGGTGAAGCACCTGTCTAAACCTTATTGTTCAAGCTAAAAAAAAAATCTGTCTGCCAGGTCTTAATGTAGTTAATATTGGAAGTTAACAATTTGATGGATGGATGGATGGATGGATGGATGGATGGATGGATGGATGCAGTATTGTCTCTGGACTACAGTGTCTAACCTTCCTTCAACTTGAATTGAAGTAAATAAATAAGATGAATAAGTATTTTTGATATAGATATAGTTTCCTTTTCAGTAAAACTTATGGCAAGCAAGTGAATGATACAGGTCACAATAAACCTGTATACAAAGCCCATATGTACAATAAACCATCATGAATGTAAATCCACATGCTCTTCATAAATTGCAGAACAATGAAGGCCTTTGTTTATAACGTTACTGCAGATTTAATGAATATTGTTGTACTGTGAAATGGAACTGTCTGGTAAAACTTGATTTCAAGTATAAAACTCTATTAATGGGGAACCCCAATATTTCATTTAAAGAACCAACCAACCAGTTACTGTGATGTAATTATTCTCAGCAACACTGTATCGCTTCAGTTGTCTGTAGGTCACATTTATCTGAGCAAGACCGAAAATGAAAAGTAATATTTCTCATGATAATCTTTACAATAAATAAGGAAATCTACACGTTATTTAACATATGCTGTTTTTCAGTTAACACAGTTTTGAAATACCTGTTTTTAGTTTTTAATTATGTATATTGAAGTTAAGTATGTATATTGAAGAGTTTGATTAAAATATTAAAGAACTGTAAATATAATTGTTTTGTTATATTCATGCACTGTCTATAAAACGTGGATGTAGGTCCAGGAACTGAGAAGTGAAGCCAATGTGGAAGTGCCTTAAACTTAAATTCATTCACCTGACCAGCAGGGGGCGACTACTCTGGTTACCAGAAGAAGTTTGATTGTTTAATTTTTATTATAACATTACCCTGTTATTCAAGTAAACACTTTACTAATGGGTTTATGGTTTTAACCACTAGTTTTATGTCTTGCTTAATACAAGATAGTGTTTATTTTGTATATAATGGTCAAATTTAGAGTAAAACAGATGGTAAAATAGGGTGATGTCAAAAATGCAGAGGCAGAAGTCAACAAACTAGTGGGTTGGATACATCCATATTTTATAAACAGTCTATGTTTGTATTAAGTGTATTTTTAAACTATGAAACTTTTCATGATAAGTGTTTTCAAACTCTGTTTTATAAGGTGAATGTGAAAACCATGCATCTAAAAAAGAAAAGTAAAAGAAAAGACACTCTTTTCATCTCCAAAATTGTGTTTGGTTTTTAAAAGCTTCATTTTATCAATACATAAAAAAACACCTAATGCTTAAGTATTATTGTAAAACTTAATTACTACAAGGTTTTCTTTGGACTGCAACTTTATGATCTGTATTGAAGATATACCCTGACATTGCTTCAGTGTTCATGTTAATAAAATGTATACCACTGGCACTTGGGATGTCAATTCTTCATTTCTCATCAGCTAATTAGAAGTCAGTAACTTCAGTGTATACAACTGTGGTCAGAACTTTACATATACGCCTCACAGTCATCCGTGTTATTGTAATTTAACTGTTTTTTATTTCCAGGGTGGATAGATTTTGTCTTCTTCTTATCTCTCATTTTTGCCTACATAAAAATTATTTCCTTGATAACAATCATAGGATTGGCCAATACTCAGGACAAGATTCTGAATTGGCTTTCCCAATTCCCCAACATCAACCATATTGAAAATGTGTGTACTATGCTTAAAAGCTCGGTTTGTACCAGGAAATGAATGCATTTAAATGAACTACCATTTCTAATAAATAAATGTAAATTTGTCCACACAGCTTTTGTTTTCAAAAACATTAAATATGGTGTATGAGCCCCATATTACCATGACATCCATACCTGTGAGGAGTATATGTAAACTTCTGATCACTTTATTAAGGTAACTACAACTATATTTGCTTTTTCTCTTAAAATCACTTCTTTCTAAAAATGTCATCAACATGTCCTTTTAACATGGCATTAATTCAAAACAAAAGACCAGCTCAACTTTTCTGTATTTTACTTTAGTCTCCTGCGCAGATTCGTGTTCTGAAATTGAAATGAGAAAATGCAAATCGACATTCCTTGCTACACATCGGCACGTTCAATGTGCTGCAGCATAGCTCAGCTAAGCAATTCCTGAGAGTTCTTTACACTGTGACACTAAGGAAGGTGCTACGATGCAATACCTCCAGCACTGGCACCAGTCATGATTTCTGGTGTTACTTACAGTACAGCATTGCTTTATTTGCTTTATTTCCATGCACGGACATGCTGGTCCATGCGGTTTGCATATTTGCAACAGATATACGAAGATCAAAATTTTTGTGACAAAAACAAGATAATTTATAATGATAAAAATGTCTTCTTTTGCTGTCTCTTGGTGTATAAAAACAATGAGGTATTCATACCCACTCCCACTCATGCTGAGCGTAGTTGCAAGTCTGACAAACCAGGTGACTCCTGTTGGCCCTCTTTTGCTCTCCCCAATAATCATGGTACATATCTTGCTATTTTGCTGCCGTTCTCAAGCTGTGACACCAACCACTGTTCTATTCACTATCTCTTCCTTGGCAGGTAGTTTACTTTTTCAGAGAAAACACCTGCTTGCTACTGAAAACAATAAGACTCAATAATAAAGATAAGTTCCACATGGTGTCATAAAACTGAAGTCAAACTTACAGTATGTGGATTTACTACTAGAAGCAAACACCTCACATAAAAGTAGTGTTATGATTCATTGTTCCATGTATTCTTTAGCTATTGTATTACTTTTCATAAAACTCAAAGTAGGAGGAAAACTATGCGTGCGGGTTTATAGTGTGTAAAGGTAAAATGCTGTGTTGTGTGATGTGTAACATTTCAAAATAAGCATTTTCCCGGCAAGTCAGAGTATACTGATCTTGCCACTGAATCCAATAACAAAGCAAACCATTGTGATGAATAGACTTAAATCATCTTTAATTGCATGTTGATATACCGCAAAGACAGGGAGGGTTTTAAAGCCAACTGAGGGAGATGATGGTTCATGTTGCACTCAGTTTCCACCTGTCTATCCATAAATATTTCCTCTATTTGTATTTCCTTTACTAGTATGAGCAAACACAGTGGTGAAAAGCCAGACAAGATTCACATGTCATTCATGAAGCAGTGTACTGGTATGGCAGAGCCCTTTTGTGAGTTTCTTCATGAAAGGTACCCACTACTGCACTTCCATATCATCTGCTACACTCCCAAAATGCTACATTAGTTTCCCTGCAAATGTAAATCTGTCATTTTCAGTGCGCCTCATATTCATGTTTCTTGCACACGCAGCATATCTTTCATCTAAAATGTGCAACCATAAAGAAAGGGTCATAACATACAGAAATAAGACAAAACAAGCAAAAATGGCCATGAAAGAGGCATTTGATTTGCCTCGAGGCACAAAAACATATTTGCCCAAAGAAGCCATTCGTATTTGAAGGGGTGTTTGTCATCGTAAAAAAAAAGAATAGAAATCCATGTCTGTTTTTTTTTTTTTTTTTAAATTCCACCACAAGCTTTCATTTTCATCATGACAAAAAGAAAAATTTTCACCTCCCACAGCAAAGTCAATCATGCACAAATTCCAGATTTTTGGGAATAAGGGTTCAATAGGCTTTGGAACTGACATGCATGAGAAGAAAAATCATGTAAAAATCAATCAATCAATAATTTCTGAAAGGTGATTCAAACAAATAAATCAGCAACCGTACAATCATCATCAATCAAGGTAAAATTCATAATAGTAGAATAGTTTCTAAATTTTATTACATAACCTTCAAAAGTTCATTTCTACAATGTAGCCAGTAAATGTGTTAAATGAATCATCACAGCTCTTGATTCATTTTGAAAGCTGTAATTCCTCTCATTGTGTTATGAAATAATAACAAAAGCAATTACGGGGATAAACAGGAGCGAGGACGGATTTGTTTACAGGAAAGCTAGGATGCTACTGTGAGTAGGTCACACACACTCATCTCTGCCAATCACAACAACAGACAGCTTTTTTTTTGTTTATTTGGGGGTTTTTTTGTGCAGCCGCTGTCTTTTCACAGGGTGACATCCTAAGTGGAACAGGACAGACAGATGAGATAGAGACCTCCCCGCATTGGCTCTGTGATTATAAATCAACAAATCACACAGATGGAGGTCAGATGAGAACAGAGTTAACTGAACATCCATTTCACAGTACCTGGTGGGGGTTATGTATAAAACATGAACGCATTCAGGCTAGGGCGGTCGCTGACCTATTTCAGAATGACGGATGCGTGACAGGGTGATAGCAATTTGAAGAGGCTAAAGGTAGCTTGCTTGTCCTTTCTGACTCTTTGAATGTGGTATTTACAATCTAAGCTGAGGTGAAATAGACAGAGATCAGATAATGCATTCTTTTTTCTCTCTCCCCTCCCTTCCATTCTTATTTAAAGCAGGATAGCCAACAGCACAAACAATACCACTACTGCCAGCTTTTGCAGTATAAGCTCCATGTAGTTTTTTGCCTTTTTGAAAATGTCAAAATGAAAGGTTAGCATGGCAGAGAAAACAGTCACAAGGATCTGGAACAAAAGCTGGCAGCCGTACCGACGTAAAGAGACAGCGTCTGGATGTTTTGTGGGTGGACTCTGCCCGACATTTATCCACCGACGGGAAACACACAATGATGGCACAATGGCAAATTAAAATAAACACACATCTCGACATTTAAAAAGTGTAGCGTCCTAACAGAAATTCTCGGGTGAGTTCCTGGAACAAAAAAACATATAGCGACGACACATTTGATAACCGATGACAGCATATCGTGTTGTTTTTTTCTGTTTTTTTTTTTTTACATCTGAACCTGCTGTAGCTTTAGAGCCATTTCAGATGATGAGACATTTTCAAAATGTTGAAAAACAAGACAAAACCTTTCCTCCATCAGCTGACAAAAGGGGCAAGAATTCCTGGAAAGCCTTAATAATGTTAGACATGAAGAGTAAGAGACAAGCATCAATCAACAGAAGCATCCTAGGCTAACTTTTTTGGCTCGGCAGCAATCTATATGATTGGTTGCCTTTGGTTCTTGTCATCCTTCACTGTAGAATGATCTATGGAGAGCAACAATTGGGTGAGAGTGTTTTCTGAAGATAGAGAGCCACAACACAACGGAGGAGCGGATGACAAAGACAGCTTATCGGGAGAATGTCATTTTTGCTTTTTTTTTTTTAAATTCGAGGGAGTGGAGAAGAAGAGAGAAGGCCCTCCATCACATAAATAAATAAGCAACAGCGCAAATGGGTAGATAACTTTTTATGAAATATCAGTTTTGCTATTCTTTTTTTTTTTGTTTTTTTGCTCCTTGAACAAGAAGCCTGAAACGACTATTTTCTCAAAGCAAAGGAGTAGTGTTTTTTTTTTTTCTTCTAGCCCTAGCATTTAGTCAAGTGCAAAGAAGTCAGTGTTTAGTGGAGGCATATGTATTTTGGCACAGAGTTTCAGTTAAGTGTCAGCTATGCGCACGTGTGCACATACAGCACAGTAGGCATGAGGCTTGGGATGATAAAAGCGAACAGAAGCAGATCCTTGATGTCTTTCCATCCATTACAAGAAAAACTTCAAAAGATTTGAGGGATTGGTGTGTTTCTGTTGTTGTTGATAAATACTGGAACTGGAAGGAATCCATCCATGAAGTGAATAGCAGTGAGTTTTCTCTAGAGTTAAAACTGACAAAAAGTTATAGAAATTTGTTAAAACTACATAATATTTCAAAATACATGTGGAATCAAGTAAAACTTTATATACGCACTATATTTCTTCTTATCTCTTTTAAAACCTTAATTTTTTATCTTTTTTTCCTTAAATTTATGCATATAAGTGGGATTTTTATTTTTTCATTATAGCTTCATCTGTATATATATATGTACAATATGTACTGTTAGATAGGAAGAGAAGTGATAGGGTTTATGTGGAAGTATGTGTCTGTTTTTCAGGGAGAAAAATTTGAATTCATTTATTTACACCATGCTCCGAGAGCCACTTGGGGTCCGGTGTAGACTGAGGCGGGGGTCTGGGGGTATGTACTGGTGCGGGTGGTTGTAAGGTGGAGGCGGGGGAGGCAGTGGGGGCTGGTGGCCATCGCTGCCGTGTGAGCCGTCTGGCGAGCGGACGGGGGTGGACATGGCGGAGTGACTAAGCTGATGGTGGCTGTGGTGATGGTGATGCTGGTAGTGGTGGTGTGTGGGCGTTTGGCTGAGGAAGGCCTCCATGCGTCCATGGCTGCTGTTGTCGAGCATGATGACCTTGACAATTTGCTGACACTGGATGAGCGCCTCAGGCCGCAGGTCAGCCATGCTGACACAGGGCTGGTGGTGCTGCTGGAGGGGGAGATGATGGGCGGGAGTGCTTGCTGCTGACTGCAGCTGCAGGTGCTGTGGTGGAGGCGCAGGCCCTTGGGTTACCCCCTGGGGCCCCTGCTGGAAAAGCACCTCTCCCCGGTGATTAAGAAGGGCCGCGCTCTCGGGGCTCCGAGCCATGCTGCTGCTGAGCTGGTACGTCTGAAGCCTGTTGTGAATTGACACCTAGTTTAGAAAACAGCCAAGAGAACAGCATCAAATGTTATAAAACTGGTTCCTCCTCTACAATCCGTCAAGCCCTCTTTTTCTTTTTTTGTGGGGGGAGTGAACGCACAGCACACACACACACACACACACACACGGGGCATGCGTGGGGGCTTAGGTGTTAAGGATCGGT
Organism: Oreochromis niloticus; assembly: GCF_001858045.2. Classification (NCBI taxonomy): domain Eukaryota; kingdom Metazoa; phylum Chordata; class Actinopteri; order Cichliformes; family Cichlidae; genus Oreochromis; species Oreochromis niloticus. The sequence goes on along the minus strand of NC_031981.2, from coordinate 12,096,201 downwards.
GGAGGTGTAAAATCCTGTGACTACAATATGCTCCCCTCCCTCCACCCCCACAGGTACTGGGAACAGTGCTGGATGCTGGGAACACCAGTGTGTGTGACTGGCGTCATTGGTAATAGTGGTGGGGAATGGGGATAAGAACGATGCTAGAGGACGGTCCCGGTGGTTCCAAAGGGGACACTGAGGGCCCCCGTGTCTCCCTTCCAAACCACTGTGTGGCACTACGGTGACAGCGAACACGAGGAGACTTGTGGGTCAAGGTAAGCAGAACATAGACCAAGGTCATACGAAGAAGAGGGAGAGGTGGAAGAAGAGGAGGAGAGGAAGTGAGCAGAGTGACAACCACAGACGTCCACAGGCAACAATCAATTAGAATGCAAACCTCCAGATGTCCCATTTGTTTCAGCACTCTGATTTCTATAGGCAGTTTCCCTCAGCTTTTTTCCCCTTTATCTCTCTTCCTTTACTTTCTTTTTTTGCAGCCTATTTACAGAATTGTATAACGTCTCAGAGTTAGGTTCAGCTGTGTATCTCTGAAAACATATGGGAAGAAATTCAAGGAACTGAGCACAATCTGAAATGCATACTGTGTACGGTGGACATAATTAATGCAAAAAGTACCCCGATGGTGTACTCATAAAAGTCTAACATTTGAGCGTGGAAGTAGGGTGGACTGCTAGACGAATCTTCAGTGATAGTTCTCCAGGGGTCTTAAAGGACATTGAAAGCTCTTATTTGGATGTTGGCTCCTTTTTGTTTTGTTCTCTGTCAAGATGATCCCACACTGCTTCAACAATGTTAAGGTTCAGGCAGTGGGGAGACCAATCCATGACTAAGAGTTCCATCGTATGATTTTTCAATCAGATATGCTTTAAATGCATTGGCTGTGTTTGGGATGATTGTCATACTGAAGCTATATATGAAAATGAAGCTATATGCCAATGAGACACATTTCAGAAGGTATTGCATGCTGAATCAAAATCTGGAGATCCCCAACACCACTAGCTGAAATGCAGCAGAACCTCCAGCATGTTTCACATGCAGAAAGTCACTGTTATGTCAGTCTCCTAACCTTGGTACATAGTAACTGGACTGGCGCTGCTTTATACAACTTGCCTCATTCACACCAGCACTTTTTTCTACACATGTGCTTTCTGTATAACAGTTACACAATTCTGTCAGGGCTTTGGTTGACCTTTTTCTCAAATATTTTTTCTGGACACGCTACGGGATATGCTAGGTTTTTGGCAAAAAGTACTTTGGGAATCACTGCAAAACTTTATTTTATTGCTCTCCAGGGGATAAAAGGCATGCGATATCATTGGAATTTTTCATGGATTCAGCTAAAGAACAAAGAACAAATTATGCTTTGACAGGCTACAAAGTGCCTAAAGATACCATTTAAAATTGGTTCTTTGCAGAATTGTCTGTTATATGCAGACACATGTTATGTGGTGGAGTTAGGTTTCTTCTTGGAAGCAAAATATAAAGAAATAAGGTATAACTCAAGACTTTTATTACAGTACATAGTCTACTACATGGAAGTGTATAATAGTGTATATTAACAATTTGGGACTTTTTACATGTATTTTGAGCTTCTTAACCACAGCACAACTATCTACATATCCTTCCAGTTTTAATTTTATATACACTTAATGTATCAATCAGAACATATTTTACCACCAAACCTCTTCAGAATGCTGGCTGTGTGACTATAATAGTCTTTGAAGTTGAAGTATCTTAAGGTTAGAAAGGTCTTACAGTGGTGTTCGTCCCTTCTTTTACAGCAGCTGGTGTGACTCTTGCGCAAACGAACTTCATTAACATTTTCTCCTTTTGAATGTGCCAAGAGTCACTTCTTCTTGATGACCATACAGTATCAGTAAGCTCTAAATCACTTCAGATAAAGAGTGAAGGATTTAACTGACTTTCTTGTGCCTTTCAAAAGTTTTTTTTTCTCAGTAAAAAAATAGATTTGTTCAAAAGATGGTCCAGATTAGTCAAAAATCACAAAAAACTCATTAGTTTAAGCCCAACATGATGCCTTTGCATGTGTCTGTACTAAGCACAAGTTTGTCTTTGGGCTCTAAAGCTACTATGTTGCAGCAGGTGTAATTAGAGATTTGGATTTTTACATCTGGTACTTCTACACTCAACAAGTCCAGCAGCTTGTCGCAAAAGCGACAAGAGGTGGCAAAAAGTCTTAGAGAGTAACAAATCCAAATTTAAAATTTTTGGCTCAGATCATCATCAGTAGCCCTGCGTCAGACTGGTAATCTGTTCAGGGTATACCCTGCTTCTCGCTCTATGGACCATAGAAAGACCTGCATATAAAAGCACACAATGGAACACTATCAGACATAGGTCCTCTCAGACCTCAACATTACTGAAGCAGTGGGGGATCATCTTGACAGAAAATAGAACAAAAGCAAACCAGAATCCAAAAACGAGTTCTGAATATCCTTCAAGAAGCCTGGAGAACTATTCCTAAGACTACTTAAAGAAATTACAACAAAGCTTACCTAAGAGAGGTCAGGCTGTGTTAAAGGTGTTCATTCAAGATATTGACACGTTAGACGTGGACAAACATTTTGACTTATATATTAAATTTCCATTTATTTTTGCACATGTTTAAATAAATCTTCACACCTATTTGCCATGTTCCTTGCAAAATATGAAGAAGTAAAGGGTGGCTCAAGACCTGTGCACAGCACTGAATAAACTTCCTTTTCTCTCGAAATCTTAAAGGCTCTGACAAAAACAAGATTTTAAAAACAACTAAACAGCGCTTTTATAACAACACAGTCGGCTTATTGTCACTGCTCTGAGGCAGATAGTAACGTTAGAATCTCATCACCTTATCAAATCTAAGATTAAAAGCTTGCCGCAGGATTTGGTATACTTAGATTTCTGCCTCTAGCATAAAGAGGCTTTTTTGGAGTGGACCCTCCTGGTTTTTGAGATAAATGTGTTTGGACAGCTAGTGGCTCCCCACCAGCCCCTGACATTTAGGCTACTGTAGGCTGCATGGCAGAGAGCAAGACGGCTGGTGAAGGTAGTTCAGACAACCATGAAGATTGACCTGAGGTAGAACTGACCTGAGGCACACAAATGGAAAAAAAAAAAAAAAAATGGAACGAGAATGACCTGAAGCCAACCCTGTACAAAGAAATGATGGAAAAAATATATTGTTGGGATTGGAGTATGTCCAAATTTACTACAGCTAAAATCTTAGTCTTATAATTTGATTTGCACTCTAATTTTTTCTTGCTAGTTTGTTGAATGGCTTTTGTATCACAAAGCACACTGTGGAATCTATAACGCCAATGATGTGACTTTCAAATTAAAGTGGTAATAGTTCATTATTATGACTATAAAGCATCTGATAGAACTTATCAATTATGTTTGCTTGAGCCAGCACCTGAGCAAAAGACATACAGTGTAACATATTACCAGTGGCTGTGTGGAATTAAACAGCCACTGAATATCAAATTGACCCCGTGTATTTGACTTTTCAATCCAGGCCTAAACTCCAGAGCCACAAAAAAAAAAGAGGCTAATAAAGGTCATCTGATGCTTCAAGGATGGTAATTGCAACGCCGCAACATACTGTGTAGTTCCATTTCCTGTGTTTCTTGCACAAAATGTTCACATGAGAGGTCCCCCTCCCCCCAGAGGTCTGGCAAAAGGGCGGGGAGGTGACCACTCCAGGTCAAATGAGCGTTAAAATTATCCGCCTGCATGCTGCTGTGTTAATTAAGGTCTCAATGCTGCATGCGGGTACACACACAGTAAATGCATTTCACACATGTCCTCAGCTTTCCCCAGCCTTTTTTTTTCACTTTCTTGAAAGGCCCCAAAGGAGTCACAATTTCTGCCTGAGCTTGTGAAACTAATTACAACCTATTTCTTTTTTTGGCTTCCAGATAATATTTAAGCCTGATGTGTTTTCATCGTGAGGACAACCTGCTCTGACCGCTGTGAGTGTATTAATTCTCCCGAGCCATCATATTTAATTTTTACACGACAAAGGAGTCCTTTTTATCTAATATTTTGTTTGATTGGGTTACCTCACATGCCCGCTGCACGTTACCCAGCAGCACTCGTTCTCTCACGCACTCTTCACCCACACTTGCTTGACGCTTCTAATCCTAAAGATACTCCTGAGTTTATCTTGTCCTACCTCGATACTGCCACTGCAAAGACTCTCACTGCACTCACTTACCTGTTGTTTGGGACATAAGCCTATTATTAGGCACTTACCTCTACTGCATTGTGTCCACTTCTGTCATCTATCTCCTGGTGTCCTGCAGGGGGGAAAACAGAAGGGAAAAAGGGACAAAGGTGGTGGCAAAATCACTCTTTTTTTCCAAGATAAAGATAAGGAATTTTAGACTTGCTTGAAGCGAGCATGCAATCAATCAGTATGCGGAAGAACTTCTAGAAGCAAGTGTAAATTCAGTAAACCCCTCTCTAAAAAGCAAAGGTACAATCAGAGCTTAGCATCAGTGACTTTTCATGGCAGGCTTTTGAAATTTTAAGGAATGGCATAAACAGCATATTTTAAGGATGTTTGCTACTGTAGAGCTAGTCTATAAACATCATTAACTTTACATCAATTGTAGTTATAGTCTGTGATGCTGCCACATCAGAATTTATTCATGTAACTGACCTCTTTTTATTGGAGTTGGGGAAGTTACCCTCCACAAAAAGCCAAAACTATTACTTATCCTCTCTTGCAAAATAGGAAAAATGTTAACAAAGTATAAATTTAACTTGTTACAGGTAATGCTAACCCTCCAAGTCATTACTGTGTTAAAATGAAACAGTCTGATCTCCTGTCTCTTTATCATAATGCCATGCAGGCAATTAGTTAGCCTCACACATTAAGAAAATGCTACTGATGTCAAGCTCTCTTTTGAGGACAAATGACATAAACACAAGATACAAGTAATGAAAATCATTCACCTAGAAATACCATCACACTCGCAACTGCATTCATGCAACTTTAAAGCTTTACTAATGGAACAAATGCATCCATCTTCAAGCTGTGATGCAGCATAGTACAAGAATGCTAAGGAAAGAAGGAAACAAGTGTTCCAGTTCAGATTGAGTGTAAGGAACTTCCAGAGATAATGTCTCCTGTGTTTTGGTGTTGCAGTTATTGAATTTGAACTCAAAGATGTGAAATATCCTATGGCTTGCAGTTATTGGGATGGCTATAGGACACAGGCTGTCCCTCTCTCCCTTCTGTGTACCTATGATTCAAACACACTCAAAGAGCCTCACATACTGAACTGCTGTCCGGAAGCCACCTTGTAACCTCATTCAGAAGAGTGCCCAATAAAACAGTGTTTATTATTATATGTCTTTAGCGTCAGCATTTTGTAAGAAGCATGAATAGACGATAAGAAGATTTTGGTTATACAACCCTATGTGTTCATGACAAATAAAAGTTTATTTTTAAAATTACTTAAAAATTAATGCAAAACTTTTACATGGTTTTTGGCTACTTTTTAGGATCTACTGCTGGATCTAGTAACAGCATAGTCGTATCTCGGTCAGTTACCCGGTGTTTTTGTGTTATTAATGGGCTTTGATTTCATTAGTTTCATTCTAGTCTCTTGGTTTCTGTTTCTGTGCTCCGTGTTTCTTGTTCCCTGTGTCTCAGTCAGTGTCAAGTTTGTGTCTTTGTGGATATCTCTTGTTTCCCGTTTTACTTTGATAGTCTTGTGTCTTGTGTCCTGTGTTCAGTGTTATGAGTTTTGCTTTCCCTCTGTCTTATTATGTCTGATTAGTCCCAGCTGTATTTCCACCTGTTCCCCATCTTCTTGTTATCCTGCCTCTGTATTTTAGTCCTCAGTCTTCCCCTGCTTGTTGTTGTCTTGCACAACTCCATGTGCTGTGTGAGTTTCTTTGTGTTTCTGGTTTCCATTGCTCTAAGTTCCTTGTTCCTAATTTTCCAGTGTTTCAGTACTTAGTTAGTTAGCTGCTTCTTTAAGTTCACCCTTCTGTTCCTGTGAGTCCTGCGTTTGGGTCCTCATCCTGCCCGCCACAGCACTAAACCGTGACAAGTGGCAACAACCTTAACCGATACACTCACTAGCCACTTTATTAGATACATCTTGCTAGTTCCAAGTTTGATTGTTGTTTGATTGTTTTGTCTGCAGAGCTGCCTTAATACTCCATGCCACAGATTTAGCAGGGGCTGGGAACTTTGGTCTATATTGACATGATAGCATCACACAGTTGTTGCAGATTTGTTGGCTGCACATGCATGATGGGATTCTCATCGCAAAAGCGATTTATTTTTTGATCTCTGGTGAATGTATAGCCCATAGAGTGCAAATGTTAAAGAAACCACTTTGAGGTGATTTGACCTCTGTGACATGGTTGTTATATGCTGGACGGGTGGTCATAAAGAAATGATAAAGCAACGATACTAATGTATATGTGGTGGTTAAACCATTTTCAATTTGTAATAAGGAGCCAACTGAAAAGAACCACACCACTACACCTCCACCAGCCTGAACCATTAATGCAAGGCAGGAACGAGCTGTGCTTTCATGTTTATGCCAAACTGTGACCCTGCCATTAAATGTCGGGGCAGAAATTGAAACTCACCAGCCCAAGCAACGTTTTGTTTTTTTTCCTATTGTCTAATTTTAGAGCCTGTGTGAACTGTGGCCACAGTTTCCTATTCATAGCTGACAGTAGCAGCACCTTGTGTGGTCTTTGGCTTCTGTAGCCCATTTACTTCAAGGTTTGACATGTTGTACAATCAGAGATATTCTTCTTTATTCTGGACTTTCTCTGCTGAACTCTGGCATCAACAAGGTATTTTTATCCAGAGAACTGGTTGTTTGGGAAAATCCCAGCAGATCAACAGTTTGTGAAAGACTCAGACCAGGCTGTTTAGTACCAATCACCATAACACCTTCAAAGTCCCCTAAATCACATTCCTTCACCATTTTAACGTTTGGTTTGAACTTCACCAGGTCATCTTGACCACTGAGTTGAATTGCTGCCATGTGATTGGCTGATTAGATAATTGTGCTAGCAAGGAGTTGATCAGATATATCTAATGAAGAGGCCAGTGAGTGTAATTCATATTATGGTGTAGAAAGTATTGTGAGTACTATGAATATTTCATTCTTTCATGATCAAGGGGAAAAAAAAGCCCTGTTACAAAAAAATCTAATTTGAATTCTCATTTATTGAGCTTGTATTCATTAAGTGTAGATCTAAGACCCTTTCACCTGGTTCTCTTTTTAAAATGAGACAGTTTCATAACATTTGGTGACAACTAGTAAGCTGTGAAAGAGAGAACTAGAGCTGAGAAGCCCAGTTTAGTTTACTTTGAGAAAGACATTGTTTGAGAGACTATACCCCATTTCATGAGACTTTGGAGGACTAGTAACTACACCTGAAACTAGGCGAGGCTTAGCAAAAGGTGATTTTTGCGCATTTACAGTCTTTGCAAGTATTGTGCGCATCTTAAATTACACAGTGTTCTTGATGTTAAATGCTACAGGTAGTGCCTAGTTTTTAAAGATATGATCAAGTTCATAAAAACAGCAGCAGGTAAACAAATTAACAGCGCAGTTGGTGTCTCTCCAGTGGGATTCAATAAGCAACAGTATGCACACACACACACACACACACCTGATGGGGAGCCCTGTTTACCGCGAAGCTCTAGCTGTGTGCCGTTGTTCTTTACCGAGTGTGTCTTGGCTCCCTGCTGCTTTTCCAGCTCCCCTGCAGAGAGCAGAAAACAAAAATGATCATCCTCATAATCACCGTGACAGAGAGAGAAAGGAAGTTGATAGACTGGTGGATGATGATGGGTAAGAGCAACAAAATTAACCAGGAACATTTCATCCTTCAAAAGCGAGCACATACACATACACACTCATGCACATTTCTCCTGTTGCCTCTCCCACCCACTCTCTTCTCCATTCTCAACACACACCTCTTCATCTCGCTAATTAAACTTCACACTTGATGGTAATTGCATGTCATTTCCAATCATCATGACTAAATGTTGTTTTGTTTCCAACACAACACTGCATTCTAATTTTGATGCTGAGCCACAAAACTGCCAGGTGAGACTTTGAGGGTGCGGGAGAACATGTCCGCATTCTGAGAATAAGAGATAAACGGAAAGGGAAAAAAAAATAAGCTCAAGTTCCACCAATAGAAAACAAAAAATACAGTCTTTATTTTCATTGTATTGAATCAGTAATTTACTTGGATGTTTCTTGTAAAGTCACATGTGCAATACAACATCTGCTATGACTGATGAAAAATCCAACAATAAAACGATTCCTTGGGTTTGAAATGTAGTTGTACTTTCAATACAATTATTATAGTGGCTATAATTATGTTTTTTTTTTCATTATTAAAACACTATGGCTCATTACCAAAGCATTATGATTTTAATATGCACTTTTCCGTACTTAAAGAGGGAAACTGTCCATAATGTAAAGTTGGATTTACATGCAGGACTATTCACTGTTTTTAATGTCAGTGATTTGTGTAACTTTAGTTAAACCCTGGAAAGACCAGTCTAAGTATCGACTTTACAGCAGTTGGACCAACCAAACTTAAGCCCAGCTATTTTAGGTGAATGCATGCCTGGCATTACAGCATCTTAACAATGCCTAGCAGCATGCATTGAGAAGATACTATAGATTGCTAACAATCTCTCACTGTCTTGATAATTTGCCATTAGCCAAACAGCTGTTAATATTTTTGCTGCTTTTGCCAATCTGCTTTAAGGTTTGGGGTGTTACGCATTCAGAAATGCTCTTTTGCATACCTTGGTTGTAACAAGTTACTGTTGCCTCTCCTCTAACCCTTACATCTTCACCACATCTGCATGCATTGAGTTGCCACTTGCTTGGCTAAATATATATGTGTACCTAAGATGTACCGAAGGTGGTTGGTGAGTATAAGTAAGAAAAAGCTAAAACTAAAAAAGTGTGCTAATGTACCTGCTGCCATTTGAGTTGTCAGCAGCTAATAGGATGAAACAGGATGATGATTTATGATGAACCATCAGATAATAAGAATTTTTTTCTGGAGGTTGCAAAGTTTAAGCTTAATGTAAGTACCTCAAAAAAAAAGCTAGATAAAGAGACAGCGAAAAGATATCAGGGACATTTTATTTTTAAAGGCGACAGTAGTAGGCATAAATTGAGCTACTCAGGGAGCCTCAGGATAATGAATTATATATAAAAACTGTCATGTTTTATAAGCCTTGAAAGTCAGCTTTAATATTTTTTAAGGCTTTATTTTGACAGTAAAGTATAATTTGGCTAAAATTATTGGAAAGGTGAAAAAACATGGAGAGTATGAATTGGACTATTGGAAAAGTGTTCAAATGTCATTTTTATTATTAAGTGGATTTCATTTTGAAAGTCCAGAACATGTAAATACATTCTGTTTATATAATAGTGGTCATAACAGGAACCACTAAGGCAGCCGCTACCTTTTATTATCCCAGTTAAGTGGTTTTAATATGTGTAAGCTTGTATTTTGAAGAATGCATTCTGATTAGTCTTCTTTTAAAGATGAAACAAAGTGTAGACTTTGTGTATCCATCACCAAGTCTGGTTGAAAGCGACAACTAAAAACATCTGATGAAACGCCAGTTTAATATTTGAGCTTTTGTTTTGAAAGTCCTGAAAATCCAGTGGTATTTACAAGCCCTGATAAGCAGTTTTTCATTTGAAAGTCTAGCAAAATTCTATTTTATTCAAAGTCAACAAGACTTTGAATAAAATTGATCTTACGGTGAACAACAGTTGTGCTGAATTGCATCAAAGCGTCAACAAAAACAGGACACACCGATCCCCACTGGATCAGCCATGATGAGTTTTAAATTGAGAGAAAGGGTGACACCAGTCCCCAGTTGCTATGGTGACTAAAGTCCGTAAAAAGAACAGGAGGTGTGACCCTACCGTCCAAACAACTGAGAGAGACACTGGAAGTGGGTCTCGAAGAAAAGTTACAAGTGATATCGGAAGAATCGATTCATCACGAGTGCCAGAGACTTCCCAAGTATAAAATACAAAAGTTTCACATTTGTATTGTGAAATTCCAGAACCTGTTTTATATTTATTGGCTATAAGCAAGGTGGTGGGAAAAAGGTGGGCTTTAATGGCATTTGTGAAAGTAAGTATTTTCTAGGTGATATTGCTACACTGTTCTGTTTTAAATCTAATTCTTTATGAAACTTTAATTGCTCCTGTGGAAAGAAATCCAAAGCCTTGTAACCCAAATAAACTTTGAATTATGAATATGGAAATCTATATGACAAATTGTTACCAAAAGCCATAGCGTACTATTCTCACTGGAGCTGTGGATCTTGGTATAACTTCTGTGGGGGGTTCTCAAAGCTGAAGGATGTCAAAATTTTAGGTGGAATAATAATAGCAATAATAACAATAATAATAATAATAAGATAAAATCTGACAGCTAATAAATTGTGAGCTTTAATGCTACTGACACACTCAGTAAGAATAATAATGCGAAGAAGAAGAAGCAGCAAAAATCTGATGAATAATAAGCCTGCATGCTTAATGCTGTTGCACTGGCACACTCAGTCAGTGTAACTTTTAGGTTGGGCTTAAAATTCTGTGTACAGCAATCTGGTATAAAACTGGGGCGAAACTAAGAAATTCTGTGGTGGCAAAGAATTATGACAATATTTAATTTACCTTTATTAAAAACAGCAGCAAAAGGGGAAAAAATTTCAAAGAGGGAAACTCGAAACAGAAGTGAGCTCGCCGCAGGGCTGTTTACTAATCTGCTGACAAAATGAAGCCCCTTGGAGGAAAACGATGGGAAGTTTGTGTGTTCAGGTGACAGCTCTTTCTTGTTTTCAAAATGTTTATCTATCACCACCTGAGAAAAAGTTTGTCTTTGCAAATATAATAAATGTGTCCCAACATGCACTCTCTTATGTTTTAGCACAAGTTATTCCAGCCTTTACACAGCTCCAAGAGAAAAATAATTTCCTTCTGTCAACACCTGCCTATCTGCGTATGTTGTTGCCTGCTCCCCCCTGGCTGCAGGGCCTCCCGCTCTATCGAGGGTAAGGCAACTGCATCAGAACCCAGCAGGGATCCTCTCTTTGAAGCCCACTGGCAGGAGCTTGGCAGCGGACACTCAGGTTGTCCATGTGTAAGTTGCAGTGACTCATTGTCTAGAGAATTTCAGGCGCGCACAAGTCCGAGCAAGTCAGATGCCTGGCTGCTTTGAGGAGCCCTGACCTATTTTCACCTCCGTATCATTGCCCCCCTGCAGTGTGTTTGAGCTGCAGTGCATCAGAAGGTTTTTTTTCTTTCAAAACACAGTCTGAAACTACACAAATGGGACACAGACAAGTAGTTTGCACATAATACAAAAAAAAGAAAAAAGATATATTGATTCTCACATCTAAGAAGATCTCTAACACCCCAAGATATGAAATTATTGATTTGGTGCAAAATGTAATAGCATTTGACCCTTCTTCAGTTGTAGGGAGTATTGCCACAAAACGAATAGACACAAAGTTGACGATTATACTCAAACACTCAACACACTGAAAGGCTTTACATCATTCCAAGTAATAACAACAATTAAATCGCTGTACTATGAGCACTGATTGAGTGATATGGACAATTTAGAAAGATTCTCACACTCGATGCGTATCTGCTCCATCTCCGTCACTTCTGCGATTGATTCCTTTAGGTCTTCCACAAACTTGAGCAGCTCCTCGGCACTTTGAGCACAGAAGTTTAATACCTGCTTCTTGTCTGATCCGAATGGTGAGAGGATGGTGATTCCATGGGGGTAGTCTGCGGAGTACATTAAACTGTTGAGTGAAAAGCATATCTAAACTACTTTCCTGGGTGTCTTAGTTACAAGTGTGATCATAAAAAGACTTCTAAAGGTCACTCTGAGCTGCAAACTTGGGCTTGCTTGCAAAAATGTCGTGCAGCATGTACTGAATGGGACTGGGAGAATGACATTTCCAGAAATTGAAATGCAAGATTGGTATAAAACTGATACTAGTCTGATGCTGTCAGAAAAAAATAAAAAGACTATTGTGCTTAAAATAAGCCCTTTAAGATAAAGCAACAGATTATACAGTCCTTGTTCGCTTCGAATTTCAACAGATATTTTTTCTGTGTGCAAGCTTGGAAATGGTACGTTTTAGCAATGACATATGGAGATATCAAGCGGGGATTTGTTTTTTCATACCAGCATTGTGACTTACATTCGTTTTCAAAAAGGTGAAACTGCATGCCAAGTAGTCCCATGGCTTTGCAGAAAGTGTAGGCCGCGGAGCTCTTCTTCTTTGGACAAAGCTTCAAGATCTGTAGAAATAACAACACCATGAGCCTTGTAGTAAACTGTTTGAATGACAGAACTGCCTATTTAATTCCTTGTTCCATGTTCTGAACATGTCCAAAAATCTCTGTCACAGAGATTTCCATATCGCATAACAAAATCAAAGGCAGTTGCGAAAGAACAAACTATTTGAACTTTTAAAAACATCGAGAGCGGATAGTCAATATTAATGTACGCTACAACCTTCCAAGTGTTTCAGATTGTGCGCCAGTGCTCTAATTTGTATTAAAAACAACAGCTTAGCAAGCTTATATCAGGATATATCGCGGATGTTATGGAACTCTTTTTTTTCCACTGAATGACCTTCCAGATAGAGAAAGATGAGGCAAATCTGTTTTCCAGCGCTACTGTGAGGCATAATTTACCAGGAAAGGCGTATTAAACCAATACATCACATTGGCACTTTAAACACTTCTTGACATTTTCAAGCTGCTGTAATAGGGGCCAAATTCAAAGAGAAGTCCCCTTCACTTTCATCCCATAGTGAAAATTTTTCAAAGACAACTTCTGTCCCGCTTTCAAAGCTGTCACGAGAAAACATCCTTGCGAAATATATCGCTCCGCTAACTTTTAGTGCCAAATGAACAGAATTGCACTGTGATGTTGGACGATAGCTTCTTTCGTCTTTTACTTCAAATTGGACTTTTAACAACCTCTCCTGCAGGTCCCAATTACTTTTATGCCTCCATAGAAAGTGAAGTAATATGGCTATGCTGCTTTTTGCCTTTCCTGTATGTTGCGGCATTTGACATAATTATGAGGGCAGTTAAATACATTGGATAGATAACTCCTATGCGCCTCTTAATGAGAACATTATGTCCAACATTTAAACCTTTGATAATTCCCACATCTGTATAACTTTGGATCAAATGAGTGGCTAATCTGTGCTGTCCTCAAGTGAAATGAAACTATATTACCAGCCTTTGAAGCAGCTCTGTAGAGGAAAGATCTTTGATTATTATTATTTGCTTACTATAATTAAAAGAAATGGCTGGAGACGCCAGAGTTATGAAATAACATAAAAAAAGACAAGCACTGCGAAAAGCTGGAACCAAAGTAAGGATTGTTGGACTGCAGCTGTCATAACTAAATAAGCAACTTCAAAGTCTGATTGTGTGCAGAAGAAGGAAAAGAAACTCTCAGGATGAGTATTTTTATACTGAATATCTCATAATGATTGTCAATTTAATAAAGTGTAAGGCTTTTTGTGTACTTACCACAAGGAGATCATTGAAGAGGAAGACTTCTCTCTGGTGTGCTGCTTGTTTTTGGGCCTTGTTGACGTCTGTCACCTCAAAAAGTCGACTACAGCACACTAGTCTTCTATGAGGGACAGAGAGAACCTGAATATGAACACAAAGGGAGACCCAGCCATCAAAGATCATATTAAAGACATTGATGGGATGCTTTAAAATAATTCAAAAAAATCAGAAAAAGACAAGCTGGAAGACCTAAATCAAAATTTCCTCCCAAAGCTAAGAGATGCAAGGCTGCTGTAGTAGAAAAAACTCCATTAAGCACAAAATGAGACAACTTAGTGACATGGACACTTATTTCTTAGTCTTAAGAGTACTTTGAAATGGTAATTTACAGCAACAGCTAAGAGAGAGAATGGTTATAAAGCTTAAGAACACAATTTGTGCCCTCTTGAGGAGAATATTTCCACAAATCCAGGTTTACATTTTAGGATTCTTTACTTAGGTTTTGTCTGTCTGAAGTTCGGCGTTCCCTCTTGGCAAAGACGAATCCCAGCTTAATATAACAATAAAATAAAACACCAAAAGCAAATATATTTTGTATGTTTTCTTATCTAGCACATATCTTTGCAATGCATTGTTTATGAGAGTGAGCTGTTGGCGTCTTTGCACCAGTCCAAACAAAACTCCTTTTTATTGCTAGTGGGATTATAACAGGTTTCTTAAAAATAAAAGATGAAGAAGACAAGAGGAAGATTCACTTTCTGTGTTCCAAATGTCATATTTTGTGTTTGTGTTCCTACAGTGATGGCTGTTCTGCCTGATTCTAGTAGCTGTGGTAGTCCTCAAAGAAGGATGTTTTGCCACAGGCTGCTTGTACAAAAAGAAAAAAGAAAAATATGCGTTGTTGCCAAATCCTGTTAGTTTTATTTCTGCAATATACTTCTTGTTGTTTAGTTACTGGATCCTACATAAGACAAAACTCTATTAACATAGATGGCAGCCCTGTGCTTACAGGTGTGGGTTGTTTTTTTTTTTATTCATAAAATGCTCCTTTTGTCTGAAAACGTTTGGCATCTCCTCTTCAACTAAGGTGCTTTTTCAAGTTTAAGCAGATTACACTGCAACCCCCCCCCAAAAAAACCCCCCAAACAGACTGCCTTCGGAGGAGTGATCTAATCATGTTGTCACCCTTTCACACACTTGTCTCTGCCTTGTCTGGTCCAGCTTTCTGTGTTCTGCAAAAATCCAAAAAGCAGCAGAGTAGATGTGGAGTTGATCCCTCTTCAGGGTAAAATACAAATATACACAGCCCCTGTGCAATTTTCCCTGTGTGCATTTCAAAGTTTCCTTCCCTCTGCTCTGAGAGAATAATTTGCAATGCATTGAGTACACACATAGCCTCTGTCTCCTTTTCTCCTGCTCTCTCATCACTGCAGGGTATACCGACTCGAGCCCAGCCTTCCACAGCCAGCCTGCTTTCTCATTATACTAATGTCAGAAACATGTAAAGACATCATTACCCTGAAATGCCTCTTGCTCATTCCCCCAAAAAAGTATTATTAAGAAACAGCTTGACAACAGATGCCAATATATTTATAGGCAACTGATTGACTTCAAATAAAAAAATAAATAAAAATAAATATAAAAAAATGTTCACATCTTTAGATATAAAGCTACCTCATCTCATTCATCAAAGGCTGTAATACGGCTTTCATCAAATCATCAATTATTTACTAGCTATACAGGAAAATTCATCATATTTGTGTGCCACATCCTTCTGGAGTAATAGTAGATAAGGCGTTTATAATTCAGAGTACAGAGACTGTTGGCTGGGTTATTATTTCAATAGAAGAAACTTTATTTAAGACTCGTTCTTTTTATAGCAGACGGCCGCCATTGGCAGCAACAGTCACTTCCAATCACAACAATCCATCATTGTTTTGGCTTTGACAGCACTCCCTCTGTCATCCTATGGCTACTCATCGATCACTAAGAGACACTTAAAGGCGTAAGCCGGAAAAAAAAGATGGAGGGAATACTTTCAAAGTCAATGTCATTTGGAAAGCAACCGCTATAATTGGTATTGAATTTAAAATTAATTAAAACATGAAGACTCACTCATTTCTTTTTGTGACATGGATGCACCAAGAAAGTTGGACCTTTTTTTTATCAGGATATAATCAAATTAATGTGGTTGATAACCTACAAAATATTAACCTTTTTTTTTTATCAAAAAATAAGCCAAAAGAAAAGGTAGCAGTGTGTGAGAAACTAGGTACACCCTTACATCTTCCAGAGGAATTAAGAATAGCAGCCAGATGCTGCTAATCAAATGTACTTGATTAAATGATCATCAGATGTGTAAGCACATCTATAAAATCAGAGCATTGGCAGTTTGCTGGTCTGGAGCATTCAGGTGTGTTTTAACATGCAAAGGAAGAAAGTTATCAGGAAAGATCTTAAAGAAACAAGTGTTGCTGTCCATCAATCTGGGAAGGATTATGAGGCCATTTTCATGCAAATTGATGTCCATCATTCTACAGTGAGAAAGATTATTCACAAGTGGAAAACATTCAAGACAGCGTTTAATGTTCCCAGAGTTGGACATCCTAATAAATTCATCCATGACCAAAGGTCAGACCATGCAATTCTCAGAGAAACTGCAAAAAGCCAAGACCTTTAACATCCTGCATCACTGAAAAATCTGTAATAGACAGTACATTGTGTCTATTTCATGCTTTGTCTCTTCAAAATGTGAAACGGACACACATGCAGAAGTTGCATAACTGCATGCAGAAGTTGCATTACCATCAGGGGGAGATAATAAAGGCAAAAGACATATGCAGTGCCTTCCAGGATCCTCAGTAGTCAGAAACAATTTAACTAAGTGGCTAATATATATATATGTACACACACATGTAAATTTGTTAATAATGTCTGTTTTTTAATGCTTTCCTCTGATTATTTTCATGTTGGCTTGAAATTAAATATTTCCCTCTGCTTTTACTACAGCTTACTGCAACTTCTGCATTTGTGCCCTTTTAACGATTCAATAAAAAGTGTATAATGGACACGGTGGATGGTAACGTTGAGCAGGTCAAATCTTTACAACTTTACTCCTCACATTAGCATGCTAACATTTGCTAATACAAGTGATTACAAAGCAGAGCTTGGGAACTACATCTGCGGGTTTTTAGTTTCGCTGCCACCCTTTTTCACTGGACAGCAGCTCCAGAAATATGTTTGATGAATTTCATGAGGCATGCTACAATATTTCAGTTGGGACTAAACCACTAAACCCAAACTGCTAGCACACCCAATGCTATGTCGAGACTTCACTTTGAATAAAACTGAATCTGAATTTAATTTTGAAGGAATATCTCAAGTTAACTCTAGTATTTGGGTGCAATGTTTGAAGTGTTGAAAAACCAAGCACACATGAGGAAAAATCTGTCTGTCTTTTCTATATTTCATTAAAAAATAAGACTGGGAGGCCTTCAGCTTTGATCGGATTCAAACAGAAGTCTCTTTATTGTTGCAGCTTTTAAAAACCCCCTTTCAGTGTTTCAAGCCGGCACAGACAGTACATTCCTATATGAATCAGTGTAATTAGTCAGTTATAAAGCTAAAGACTGCCTTTCTTTCTGCCAAGTCTACTGCCTTCAGACTTGTTCAGTCTGAAACAGACAAAACTGTACCAAGTGTCTCTGAAGTTGACTTTTAACTAAAGAACCTCCAGAGTTATGTTCAAATACATATTTCAGTTCATGTGCAATGAGGTTGCATTAAAGTCTTTTAACCTTAAACTGTTAAAAAATGAGTCTAATGATAGCGGTGGTTAATGATGTATCTAGCTCGCGTAATGACCTGAGGTAATGATTGAGCTGCTGATGAGACATTTAATGACTAATAAATGTGCTCTGTTAAAGCCACTAAGGCTAGGTGATAGTGATAAGAGCTTGACTAATGAGCGAGTGACTTGGCATGGAGTTAACAAGTGTGTCTGTCTGTGTGTGCGTGCGCAATCATATTCACATTTGGCAATCAGCTCAGTGACTACATTATGTGTCATTTTTGTGTAAAGTCACTCATCTTTGAGTGAATTAATCCAACTAAAAAAACAGAATCTATAGCAAGCGTTCACAGATATATTAGTGTGTCCTTACTGTTTTCATGCCTACGATGGACTGCTCAACCTTGGAAACGTAGGTGACATGGTCTTCATTGGAGCGCAGCTCTCTCTGTTGTATTCTTTCATAGATTCCCACCACCATGTCTCTGGGGATATCTGCTCCATCATCCACACCTAAGACAGGAAGAGGCTGATTACTCATAAATAAACACACACTTTACAACACGGTTGCTTTACAGGATATGGAGTCATTGCTCCATAGATGAACAGTAGCAGATGAACAAAAAGGGTGTCTATGCTGGCATAAATATAAATAGCAAAAAATGCAAATACTTTGTGTGCATGCTACATTTCTTTGTTCTGCTTCTTCATTTGATTTGTGCAAAAATTAGAAAGATGAATAGCGCTTCCTCGCTCTGTCCCCTCATGTGTCCTTCTGTCGCTTTCTTTTTTCCTTTCACTGTCTCCATTAAGTAATGACAGAAAGCCCTGTGAAAGGAGGTTAATTGGCAAGCGAAAGGTTAAGACCCAGCCTCATCTCTTGGAAGATTTTCTGTCTGGAACACTGCAGTTCAAGGCCGTGACATTTTGGAGCAGGTAAAGCTGCATGTCATTAGGCTGAAAGGTTGCCCTCGAGATGCTCCCCATTAGATCGATACAGCTGCGCCGTGCTGTGTGGTACATTGAACCTTCAATGGGGCAGGATGTGTTTGGAGAAAATGAAGCTGCCACAAGTGACGGCGGTGTCAGTGAGGCACCCAGGGACACCGCTGAGACATCACTGCACATTATGGAGTCAGGGGGAGAGAAAGAGATGACCAGAGGGAAAAGTGCGTAAACTGTCACATTAATAAGCAGCATTTTTTTGCTGTTTATTGTCTCGTGTTCTCTTTTTTTCTTTGCCACTTTTTAGGACTTTGAGAAGTGTTTTTAGCCTTGCTAGCAGCAACCACTTTGAGCCAATCCAAAGTAGCTCAACAACAATTAAATTGATTGACATGACATTATGTGTACTTTTTTTAATAGTAGGTTTTTCAAAAATGCACTTTAAAAAATAAAGCCAAGGTGGAAGTGGCTTAGAACTGCTTTCTATGCAAAGGCTACCAGATGGTGATAGTTATGACAGTGGAATTACTTTTGGTCATATAGATGTCTATGGGAAAAACAGCTGACTTGACCACTATATGATCATCATGACACATAAACTCAGCATTAAAGTGTTTAAATGCCGAGTTTATGTGTCATGATGATCAAAAAATGTAATTCTATTTTGTAAATCTTGGTCACACTATGTTTTAAAATGGAAGGTTTTCTGTGGTATAAAACCACTTGTTCATTGGCTAACGACTTGTCAGACTTCTTACGGTTTATCATCATCATGAAGATGTCAGCATTCTGTTAACACAGCCTCAGAGAGGTGCAAGTATGTAGTCTCATACCAGACCCAGACTCTCGGAGTGCAGGACAGGAAGTTATTAGTGTTTTTCTGCAAGAGAAAGCAATGCACCACTTTGTAAATAGAGACCGTTGGACAACAACAAACGCTAAATGATTCAGAATGACAAAATACTTTGGGGAGATGTGGTTAACAGGGTTTGAACATTCTTCAACGAGAACTGAAGGTGAGATTTTCAGTGTTAATCATCTCTGTCAATAGAAATGTGCTAGCTAACCTCAAGGGCTAGAGTGTTTACAGTTGCTTAGCAACTGTAAACACCATAAGCTGATCCAGACAAACCAGTACACATTAGAGGCACTTGTTGTTTTGTGGCCACTATTTCAAAAAGCCTCTCATTTCTTTCTTTCTCTCCTTTCTTTGTGAAGAGTGCTCATATAATCATAATTTTAATCACCAAAAATTAAATATCAGATATGTCACAGATGAGTCAGTGAACAGTTTAGGAGGCTTAAAAGTGATTCTTATATCAGATATCCTGGGACAAACATCAGTACTGACCACAGTCCTGAACTAAATTTCTCTCCTGAAATTCCTGTAGTCCGAGTCTGACATTACTTATGTTTCCCTTGCAACTCTTTATCCTGTTCTTGTGCTCATCATCCTCAAGTTTAAATCTGGCTTTTCACAAGGTGTACTGATTAATGCCAGCCCTCTACAAGAACTTAGGAAGTGAAATGCATGTGCTGTGAAAATACGAGACCATCCACCAAAAAAAAAGAGAAAGAAAAGAAAACAGAAAAGAATCCAATAACTAAGATGTTACAGTTTTTCAGTGAGTTGAGTCACCAGATTAATTAGGCTGGTGTATATTGTGTTGCCCTATTGTGGAACAGCTTTAACACTGACAGTCTGTTTTAATTGAGATAATGAATGTTCTATGGTTCTTCATTACTATTGGTTTCTGGTCCATAATTGCTTTTCACCTTAGCCAATTAGCTGAGTGAACTGCATGTTTTCTTCCATCAATATGTTTGACAGACACAGTGGATGAGAAAAGAGGAGGAACATAATATAAACAAGTAAAGACAGATGAATAAACAGACAGCGTAATACTGTGACTGAAACCAAAACAAAACAGAAGAATGGATAGGGAGGCAAAGAAAAAAATGAGCAGAAGACAAATACAGCAGCCAAGAGAGACTGGCGTATCTTAATTTGCATGAGATGTTGAAATTGATTTTCCAACTTAATTTAATTGTGAGGAACAGTCTGGATGAATCTATTAAAGTTGTTCTGCATCGACCTCAGCAATCTCTGATTGATTGCACAGAGTGAGAGCAAAACTATGACACTCCTGTCTCTTTCTCAGCGCTTGCCGGATGAGCATCTGTCTGCATACTGGAGACGAGATTTACAGGTGCTTTCTGTCGGTGCCGCTCTGAGTGACTGTGTAAAGCGAATCAGGCAGGAAGAGAAAAGTAACCTAATCTTTATCCCTTGAATTTATGCAGGGAGGTTTGATTGAAACTGTTGGACACTCAGTTCTTCTGAGTCATGTGGGATTGGCTCCACAACAGGAATCTGTACCAGAAGTTACTGGTGAGGCAGAGGATTTAGCAGCATTCTCATCTAGAGAAATACAAAAAAGAATCTCCTTCTGACTGTTTCATTTTTAGACCATATGTAACTCAACTTATGGGATGTCGCTTGTCTCTTTCAATGCCCTTGCTCTATAGGCTATAATATATAACGCATAGTGCAACACATAACACAGGATAGATTATCGTTCTAGATCTGCACACCCTGCTTGTACTGCATTAGACACCCTTTTATCTTTGGAACTGCCTTAATTCTTCGTAGCATTGATTCACCAAGGTGATGGAAACATTTCTCAAGCAACTGCTGCATGTATGGAGCATTAAATCTTCCAAATCCAAAGCAGAAATAAAAAATATGATATAAAAGTATAATACAATAGTCAAAGTATAAGATGGAAAATTAAAGAAGATTAAAACAAAACCAATATGCACAGTATATTCATAAACTGTACTAAGGACATAAAGCTAAAAAGAAAACCGCTGCTTTCTAGTCAACTTTCTTTTTGTGGCCATTATCCTGAGTCTGAAGGAAATTCTTCCTTGTTCCTCCTTGGAAAGACATCAGGTTGGACAAAGAAAGCTGAGTATTAGATTTACAATGAGTCCACACTGTCAACTATGCAGCTCAAGAACCACCATTAGTCTTCTCAAGCGACCTAAAACATTCACCTACCGGCTTGAGCTGATTATGTCAGGTAATTAATGTCATTATAACTCCCTTAATGCTCATCGTCAGATGCAAGCTGTCCCGTAACGCGACCTCAACGTGACCTTGATGTCCCTTACCTCGTAAATTCCTTATGAAGTCCTCCAACAGCATCTTGCGGTCGGGCTTAATATTCGGGCTGTACATGTCGGTGTTGAGCAGAATGATGGCAAAGGCCAGGATGAAGATGGTGTCTGGATTGTGAAATTGCTGCACCACATCTGGGTTACACATGCAGTACCGCTGACTGTGGGTGTAAAAGAAAAGGTAAAAACAGGGACAGAAAACAGTAAAAATCTAAGGGTTGACAAAACATTACATGTCTTATGTAAGATAATATAGAGTGGGAGTAAAATGAATAAATTTGGGGGTAAGGATGGTTTATCCATGTAGGAATGACAGAGGGTGGGACAGGAAATAGGACATATATAAATATACACAGGAGACACTTTTTAAAACACTACATGCTATTAAAATTACAACATTAGCATAAGAGTGTCACACTGAAATGAGAGTTATGGCTTTAATTTTGCCGGTGGCTTCACACGAAGCTGTAAGCTGCCCCTCAGCACCAGTGCGTTGGGGAGGTTGTGTGAGCTCTGCTAAAACTCATTTCTCCCTCTGGAATGAATACTTATATGGGTCATGCATCACACTAGAAACTGAGGGTGCTGTTGCTGACAAAAACAAAGGATTTGACCTTCTTTTTAAGTGTTTCATCCTCTCTGTTACTTGCACTAAGCACCCCAAAATGCTGAAAAAGTCAAGTCCTATTCTGCAGTTAATCACTGTCCGACGTTTGTCGGCTTAGTGGGATGAATTTTTTGCAGGTTGTCGTTGTGCAGAAGAGAAAATACTTGAATACTGAAATGTGAAATCCCTTACCTAGGCACCTTTTCTGCAAACAAAGGCTCAGTTTGATTTACTTTCCTGAGTATAAGAAGTGTCGTGCTGGAGTGTAGATTTGTAGATGCCTACTAGATGCCTGCTAGGTGTTTACATACATTATATGTGTCTTCCTAGAAGCCTAGAAGGCGGTGTGGTGCAAGAATAACTTCATGGTTAGCTAATAAATAATACAAAAGAACATCCAACATGTATATGGAAGGCATATATAGATTAAAAAAGAAGGTGTGTATGGCTCTTGTGGGCTTTCTGTTGAAATATACATATATATATATATACAGTAATCATGAATTAATCAGCCCTGCTAGAGAGCATTTTTAAGTAAAGATCAGGGGTTAAAGAGCACAGAAAAGATCAGGAGCAGCATTCTGGTACTTCTGATTAATAAGTAAATACATAACAAATCCAAGTGCGTACATTTTCCTTGTGCTGCTTCCTGAGGTTTCTTTCAGGTGATGTCATTGAGACACATCAGTAAATGTCACCCTGCGGCTTTGCCCCTGCACTCAGACATGTTTCTGCACTCTCCTCCAATCCCTATTGTGAATACAAGCATACAGTAAACTGCACTGTACTGTTACTGGGACATGATACTTATCGTCTGCATATGTAAACAGAGTTGCTTTTTGTGAAGTGCTACATCTTTTTAAATGCAACAATGCAATCAGACTCAACACATGTCACCAAAAAGTTAGGAAGTTGTTCAAATTATAAATGAAAACAGAACAGAATGATTTGTAAATCTCACAAGCACAGAAAATATATCAAATGTACCAGCGTACCATTTTACGAGAAACGTAAAGTCATTTTGACCTCATAAAAGTTGTTTGCTACTGTATAGCATGCCCTCTTTTTTACAAGAAGGAATTTTCTTTCTTTTATTTGTACAGTTTCTTAACATCTGCAGACTGATGAGATTAGTCCCATTCTTGTATGAAATCAGTGTCCAGATGCTCATCAGGCCTGGGTCATTTTTGCAATATTTTTCATTTTATGATGCTGTTATGTAATAGGCGCAGTATGAGGTTTAGTCTTGCTGCAATATGCATTTTCTTCCCTGAAAAAGACAACATCTGGATGGGTACATATGTTACTTTGAAACCTGTATATGTCTTTTAAGCTTGATGGTGCCTTTCCAGATGTGCAAGTTCCCAATTCCATCGACATTAATGCACTGCCATAACATCAAAGATGGGTTATCTTGGGGGTTTTTTTCAGCTGAGTGCTGATAACAAGCTGATGGTCTCACTCGTCTTTAGCCCAGAGGATGTGGTGTGCTGTTTTCCCAAAAAGGATTTTCAAACTTTGATTCGCCTGACCGCAGAACAGTTTTTCACTTTACGTCGGCCTATTTCAAATAAGCTTTATTAGACGGCAGTTTGTTGTGAACTGTGCTCACAGACAATGATTTCTCTAAGTGTCCCAGCGGTCATTGAGTGATTTCGGTGACAGAAAGATGCAGTGCTGCCCGGGCATCCAAAATCAAGATGAAGTCTTGCCTCTTGCACGTAGAGATTTCTCCAGATTTTCTGAATCTACTGATGATCATGATCATGATGATCATGATTACTGCAGATGATGAGATATTCAAAGTCATTCCAATTTTATGCTGAGGAACATTATTCTGAAATTGATTTACAATTTGTAGACAAAGTTTTTGTCTACAGATTGGTGAATTTCTGTCCAGCTTTACTTCTGAGAAATTCTGCCTCTCTAATATGCTCTTTTTATATCCGATCATGGTATTGATGACTGTGGCTAATTACTTAATTAGTTGCTAAATGTTCCTCCAGCTGTTTCTTTTTAGTATCACTTACTTTTGCAGCCATTTGTTGCCCTGCCTGAACTTTTTTGAAACCCGTTGCTGCCATCATATTCAAAATTGTCTTTTTTTTCTAAAAATGATAAATTTTTTCAAACATTTCATGTTATATTCTATTATATGGGTTCATGAGACTTGCATATCACTGCATTCTGTTTTTAGTTACACTTTACACAACATCTCAAGTTTTTTTGAATTGGAGTTTTACTACAATAATGGTTTACAAAACACCCATGTAACATCTAAAAATAAATTGTCGAACTGCAATCAACATTATTCTACAACATAGTTGATAACTGTCTGTGTACAAAGAGTCGGCTAGAACAGTTTGCATTTTGGGAGTCATTTTTAAGGTAGTTAATCCTCCCTTACTTTACCCACATTCTATATAGGTGTGTATGTATCTGGCTTCATGCTTTCTGTGCTTTCTAGGGCTCAGTCTCAATGATTACATATGTGCATGTCTAGATATATGTTTGAGTGCCTTAAATGAAATGTTTTGCGTATTTGTGGCGTCCCGCATACTGTATTTGCTTTAGTGTGATAATCACAGGGCACACAGATGCTCATTCACATCTCACTGTCTGAAAACCGTGACTTGTCAGCAACCAATAATTACACCCTTGTCTGTGAATCCTAATGTTGCACCATGCAGTGAGAAAAACCTCCATTTATGTCGCCTTCTGAGTATGCTGTTACTCTTTACAGATAGGCATGGAAAAATGACTAAGTAAAAAACAAAAATGAGAGGGTAAAATGACATATGATGCTTCTCGCTGAATTGATTTGTCAGTTTTAGGCAATTTAGCTTTTCTTTCAAATTGCCCTGAATGGTGTAATACATCATCATGCGCTCCTTGGGTGGATTTTAGTGCAAAATTATACAAGATGCATGGTCTTCATCGATGAAGACTGTAATATACAGGGCAGATACATAACACCGTGATTACATAGTGAGTAAATATATACAGATATCACACTGTATTGTAGGAAGGAAAACATAAACTGAACATATCTGCAGCATTTGGAGATGATTCATATTTGCTCATTCATTAGTACACTGACGCAGCAGATACCGAGGCTACTGGGTGTTTTTCACTTTTTCCCCTCGCTGTTTTTCACTGCTGCTTCAAATCCCCTTCACTTACTTTTGAGACTTCTCTCTTTCTGTGTAATGCGTGTGTGTGTGTGTGCGTGTGTGTGTGTTTGGAGGCATTTCAAAGCCCGGGAGCAAGTGAAGGCAGGCACAGAGAGGCAGTGGCGGTTATGCAACGCTGGATATTTATAAACCATCCTCCCTCCTTCCTTTTTCTCCCCTTCTTCCCTTCCTTTTCTAGTCTCTGTCTCCTTAGCCCCTCCTCCCTCCTACTCTCTCCTGCTCCTGATAGCACGCAGAGCCAGCCTGATGTCCAAACATTAGCAGTGCCAACCTCTCTGCCCACTGCTTATGACAATGCAGCCATGTTTCTCCCTATTGGGAACCTTGACAATTGTGGCAGGTGGTTGTTACTCAAGAGGGGCGATGGCAAACAGTTAGCATTAACACACAGAGCCACAGCTGCACCGCAAATTGTCACCCTGTCGCAAATTGTGGCCAGAAATTATACACTGCCTCGCTATTCAGATGGAGTGGATTGTCAACATTTTTTAGTTCATCCACACAGAAGGGAAAGAGTAAAATGTGTGTTATAATCTTCATGTTCAATTAATGTTCACGTATGCCAATCCAAGAATACTCCACTTTGGGTGTGCTTGTCTCTTTGCATGCACGAATATCAAAGTTCTCTGACTGAAGTGTTATATACTTGTTTTTCTGTCCCCTCTTAACCTTGCTTCTCACCCAAAAAAGACAACAAATTCACATCTTTGCTTTTCTGTATGGTACTTTCTTTAAGAATATTTCACAATCAAAACACTTGTAAACTGCATGAACTGCATCTTAAAGCATTACAAAACAAGTCTGGCCCTGAAGTAATTTCTTGAGTGACGGTATGTTTTTTTAAACCTCATTCTAGTCACACCTAAAGTTCCATTTCAGTGGGGAAAAAATGTTGCCAAATGAGGAAAACATAACTTTCAAGATGATAAATATTCATATCCTGCTCTTTTGTTGCTTTTATTCTCTCTCTCTCTCTCTCTTGCTCTCACACACACACACACACACACACACACACACACACACACACACACACACACACACACACACACAACAATGTTTCTGAACATAAATAAATATATTAGCCATACATGGCTAAACCTGTCTGCTTCTTGCTTGCTTCTTCAGTAAGAATTGACTGTGCATTCATTCTTTTCCTTCCTACGCCTGTTTAGCCATCAGTTTTTATCTGTATGACCATGAACTCAAACTTGTCCTTGAATTCAACAGGTTCATTTCTAAGTTATTATCCTGATTTTGTCAACCAGTATTGATAGTAAGTAGCTAATGGACTTAAGCCCAGTTAGTTGGATAATAAACACTGTTTCTAGTTGACTTTTTAATATGAAGGGTGACTTACATTTAAACATGATCAAAAGTTTTGACTGCTACATACATAATTGTGCACCAAAATACTGTGACTGAAGCCCAATGTAAGAGGCAAAATCATCCAAGAAAATCAGCAAATGGGTGAAAATGCAGCCAATATCTAAAGAAAGACCTTTGCTTAAAAAATTATTAGAGGCAAAATATAAAGAAATACAGGGTGATGACTCAAGATTTTTCCACAGAACTCTATTCAGCCTGCATGACTTTTTAGAGCTTAAAAGTCAGTTTTTTTCTTTTCTTTCCTTTTTGTTCTTTCTTTTTTTTTTAGAAAAACTAAATAAATAAATAAAAAACCTTAAGAATCATTCCAAAAATCCTTCTTTATCATAGAAGAAAAACATGGTTGCATAGTGTAGTAGTCACATTAGCTGGACATTTTAAGTTTTGCAGCTTATATTAGAGTCAAAGGAGTTTGCAAAGAAAAGCGTCTGGACTTCTTTAAGTTTCTTGAAGACATTTCACCTCTCATCCGAGAAGCTTCTTCAGTTCCGAAGCTTCTCAGATGAGAGGTGAAACGTCTTCAAGAAACTTAAAGAAGTCCAGACGCTTTTCTTTGCAAACTCCTTTGACTACGATGACCTGGATGACTGAGAACCTTCACAGACAGCTTACATTAGGGTTGATACATACATCTTTAACTATACTTTTAGTCTTTTACTTTTGCTTTTGGAGATGTTACAAAATACCAACTTAAATATATGACTATGGCTAGATACCTGAATGAGGAGAGGTTTAGCATGCAGTGAATGGAGTTTTAAAGCAAGATGATACAACTTCAGCTATTTCAGTTAATCATCTCATTGTGACATCACTCACACTTCAATTCTTTCAATATTTTTCATTGTCTTTTAAATAACTGGTATTTGTATATATATATATACACATGTTATCAGATTCTTTGATAACATGTCAAGCCTATTTTCCCCAAATTCCCAGACTCTCCTATTACTTAGCCTAAAACTGTGTACTTTGTGGAAGCTGAAGTGACAGTTTCTACTGCTACTTTTAAATTCTGATTCAATTATAAGGAGCTATTGCGCAACTACAAATCCATTTTTTTTTTGTTCTATTATTCATGCCCTCCTCTATTCCCCTGACAACCAAGACTTATGGATATTGTAGTGTTTACCTTAGTCTGCAATGCCATATAGATAGATGACAGATGAGGTATGAAACAAACTTGATAATAATTACATGTAAAACCAGTAGCCGTAACTCTGTGGAAACAGAAGCTGGTGTTCTCCCTATTTAATGGGCATACCGACTGATAAACATTTTCTTTAAAAAAAAAAAGCTTCTGTGAAAGGCTAGCTGTACTGTAAGTACCTGAAGGCCTCGATGAGACGTTCCACCTTCTGGGCTTCCCCCTGGACACGAATGTGGGCCTGAAACTTCCTCAGCGCTTCGTCCAGCTCCATGCCTGAGAAATCCATCTCATCCACCACACAACTGTGAAGCATAGAGAGGCAGCGGTGAGATAAGCAAAGAGCATAGGAGATAGGAAAATATATTACAATTTATAGCCAAATTCACTAGAGGTTGAGGAGAGGTTGCCCCTTCACTGGTGGGCTGGATGAATGTGTGGATGAACACCCAAGATAAAGGCTGCAAAAGTCTCACTCATCTGCTTCCCAGTCACAGCACTACTCTGCTTACTGCAGGTATTAGCCACGCACGGACACCAGGGATAAGACTGGGCCCGGCTATCTTCTTGTGCCACAGCTGCCAAGACACACATATACACACACATGCACACACAATGCCTCAGAGCAGAAAATCCTCCTATTACCTGACAACCCAAGCTTAATTACTTTAATTAAAAAAAGCAAAATATCCTGTCCAATGAGTTCAAGGGAGATAAATACAAGAAGGGCAATTTGGAGGTGAAATTAGGTTTGAAGTGGAAGGTGACTTTGGAAACACCTTGGGGGCAGGGTTAAAGTTTTCCTGGCTGTGATGTGAGGTTGCCTATTGAGGTACAATTCTAATTATTTATCCTGCCCATACCAATTCAAGATTAACTAACTAATTAACTCACACTTAGTGGTTGTAGTGTAGTAGCAGTAGGGGTTAAATGCTTTAAGGAGAAAAGATAGCGTTGATAGTAAAATCGTCAATAAATAAATAAGTAGCGGGGTCAAGACATTATCCTTTGCCTCTGATCTTTTCTGCTTGCAGTACTGCGGGAAATGGGGAGATGCACAGACACACTCGACATTAAGATGGATTATTGTGAACAAAGGGAGTTAATGAGGTGAGTACTTGACTGTGACACATGCTGCTCCAGCAGAAAAGCATCAGATAGCTGAGTCTTCAGTCCTGCCATACACATACAGTATAACACACAGCACTGCAGAGCACAGCAAATTCTGTTCACATCGACAACATCACTGTCCAGGCTTTGGAGAGGCCGATCCACGACTGATAGTGTTCCCTGTGTGTGGGTGTGTGTAGTTTTTTCTAACCATGTATGGTTTTATTGCATTGGCAGTGTGTTTGCGATCATTGTCATGCTGGAAAATGAAGCTGTTGCCAATCAGATGTTTTCCAGATGGTATTGCATGGTAGCTCAAAATCTGTCTGTACTTTTTATGTTCATATTAACATTTGTTTTGATTAGACCCATAACACCAATGGATTCATAGGTCAGTGTTAAGTGGTTTAACAAAACCACTTAACAAAACAGCATTTCTACGGAAATGGTCGGGTAAAAGAAATGGACTGAAAATGAGTTAAAAAGCAGCCAGTCTACAAAGTAAGACAGTTTTCAGTAAACCTGGAGAACTATTTCTAAAGACTACCTTAAAAATGATAAGTCTGGCTCCTTGTAAGCAACATACAAAGAAACAATTGCACAGTACTGTGCAAAAGTATTACTAACTGATTTACTGTACATCTCTATTACTACTTACAGCAACACTGCTACCAACTTTATTAATATTAATTCCAATTATTAAATGCACTATATCTTGAAATAATTCTGCCAGTCAACTCATTAGAGCTACTAATAGTGTGTAATGGTGTGGAAATTCAAGGAGAACGAGGGAAAGAAAAGTTTCTTCTTCTTGTCGACTAACAAGAGAAGCTAGTTGTTTTACCCCTGTGTTGCTTCATGCTCCTGTAAAGCACAGAAATAAAGCCCTGGTGTCCTCCCAGGGTGCAACATAACCAACCAAGTGTAAACGAACATAAACAGTGAGTGACAGCAAAACTTAAGTGATCTCAGGCGAGAGTCTCCAGGTCAAAAGTGTGTTTGTGTCCCCTTTGGGCCTTTGAACAGAGACTCGGCTGGCTGGTCAAAAGGCTCCAGGATGGTAGTGCACTGGTAATATATTGGTATTTTTTATTAATTTTTTGCAGACCTATATTTACATGTTGTGGCTTCCTGCTACTTACATTAAGTGAAATATGTGAGTAAATCATAGAGTGTATAGAATGCCTAATGGTTGCTTTGTGACTTCAGTAATTACTTTACTGATGACTTTAGGGACTCAGTCGCTAGTTTCAGATCAAATCATCATTTAAACTAAAGCAGGGTATGTTTTACTCTTCAGTTGACAGTTTGGTTTCTCTCAGGTAACCGCTTGCTTGTCACATCTAGTTTCAAAAAACCAAGATGACAAATTTGTTCAGCCTGAAGTTTCACAATGAATCTTGGGTGAAACTTAGCTAAGCCTATCGTTTATATACAGTTAATTAGCTGAATATTAAGAAAAAAAATTTTGCTGTTCCTTTTTCAGCAAATAGAAAAGAAGCTGTTACAGCCACAAAGTTGCTATTCTTTCATATATGATGCACTTTTAAGTTATTTCAGACTGTACACAACTGCATTTCCGTGGTTACAATGTTGGTTACATCTTTCAGTCTTTCCTTCTGCTTAAATGTACAGCTAAGCAAATAGACACCAATAGGACACCACAGGTTGGCCTTAAATGGTAACAAATTACCATACATTTGTTTCAAGTATCTTTGGTTGGGTCATTTATGAGCACAAAATAGCAGACGCGATCATTATCTAACCTTTTATTATCTATCCCTGCTCATCTTATGCAAAGTCATGGGCGTTTTTAGATATACCAATGAAACCTAACCTGCATGGTTTTAGAGAGTGGATAGCACAGATTTTTTCTGACCTTCATTGCTCAATGCTGCATTAATAGAGATAGTGCATTTAATAATTACACTTAAGTAACAGACAGGTCAAATTGTGCATATTGTCAACAAATTATAGCACTTAGAGAAAAATTAAAGGCTCATAAAAGTTAAGCTCATACTATGTGCAGTGAGCCTGGATTGATCGTCTTCTTTATCAACTCGTCAACTGTCAGACCACCCTGATCGCCCTCTTCATGACTCACTTCCTTGCTCCACCACCTCTCTCTCCCTTCTTCCCTGGCTGTCACTCCTTGTTTATGTAATGTCAGACGAGATGCTCTTTAGCCTAAGTACATCAGCCCTCTCCTCCCCCCTTACATCTCTCCCCATACACTGTGGCATAATTACACATCTGCATGGGAAAACACACGCACACATAAAACACAAACACAAACACACACTATCATTGACTCGCTTGCAGTGCCTTGGAGAGAAATAGACACATCTGTCTGCAGAACGCCACTTAAACTGTACTTTATGTTTACAAAGCTGCGATGGCAGGTATGCATACAGATACATATGAAAATAAAAAGACATAAAAGGCCAGATGGAGCCATATTTTAAGCAGCCAATGAGTAGATGACAGGCTGAAAACAAGATCTCATTTTTCATGCTAAACAAGTACACCGTGTTATCAGTAAATGAGTCCTTGGGGTGTACATTTTCTGGCACCCAAATCTATAACCACAAATTGGCTTAATTGTCTTGAGACATTTTAACTATTGTTGTTTATGCACCAAGAAATGTGAAGGGAATGAGACTTAGTTTGCTTTATGAGGAGAGGAGGGAGATACCATAACCACACACATATTGACGCAAGGCTAGGTCACATGCACACACAGTCTCCCTGTACATGAAGAGTCACATGCTTGCAGACACGTGCACACACACACACACACATACACACACACAGACTCACATATCCACACCGACTCATTCAGGCTCAGTAAATCACCATGAGTGATTTTCACATTAGACTGCTATCCCTCACCCGCTCTCCTGTGACTGCACACTTTATCGAAAGTGCTCTCACAGACTTTTCACTCTATCACGGTCCTCTTCAACATCACTTTCACCCCGAGTGCTGTTGTTTGAGTGCTGCAGGGAAAATATATATATATATATACTAATATCACCTGCGCTGGGAATATATCTGTGGTGTGAATTTGAGCTTGAAGCCTTAAGAGCATATTCCTGTTAATAAAATGTCTTTGAAACCATGACGGTGTCCGTTTGAGAAAATATGGATATTAGATGAGCATGAGCTGGAATGAACAACTTGATAGAGTGCTATGGAGTGTTTGTCTGACCTTGCAAAGACTAAGCCCGTTCTTGGTTTTGTAACTTGTACAAAAAGGCGGGAGATAAAAAGAAAGATCTTCACAACCTCATTGAGCTGATATGCAAATTTAGACATAATTGGTGGAGCGCAGAATTTAACAGAGTAGAGGCAATTAGTGAGATAAAGCAAGGAAGGTGTTGAAAGATGGAAATAACTGAAGACGAGGACGGGAGAGGGATCTTTGTACTTTAAAAGCAAATAAAAGGCAATAAAGTTAATGACCTGGAATTAATCTTGCAGGGGGAAGTGAGTTGTGTGTGTGTGTGTGTGTGTGTGTATGCATATGAAGGAGACATTAGTTCTTGTTCTCTAAACCCCAAAGTTCATGTGTTTGTTTGTTTTTTTCTTCATTTATCTCATGTATCTATATTTTGTTGCACATAACACTTGTTTTTGAAAAGCATTCATAACCAAAATGCAAATCCATTCAGCTTCCAAATGAATTTTAGTGGACTGTGAGGTTCTTGAGAGGTTCTTGAGACGAATATACCTGTACACAAAGACCAAGAAACGTCTACATCAAATATTAAAGTCAGATGAAAACAGTCATTTTTCAGATCTTAAAAACAGTCGCATGATGGCTTCTGTAACTCTCGAGGAGCTCTGTCAGTACTGGAAAAGCATCTTCCTGTTATCACAATTATCTGGGCTGAGACTTAAAAAGTGTTATTGATGCCATACAGCTGGAGTTTTAGGATCCTGCATTTTGAAGTGAACCACACAGTGGGAACTCAGATATCTAAAGATATCTAAAAGCCTGATTTTGCTCTCAAGATGATCAGACTAAAGACGCTGCTGTGGTGCACCATGGGAAGTGACCACATGAACCTTTCAGATGAGTGATAAACCACCAGGATATCCTGGTATTAGTTTTTGGTTTAATTTCAGCTATCCTATCGAAATCAAATTGATAGTTTTGTATTATTTAAATAGAATCTAATTATTGAGAAAATGTTAAAAGAGCTACTTTTGGTCTCAGCAGCGAGCCATGTTGTATCTCACTGACAGCCATTGAAAGGCTACCAAGTCGGCACCACAGAGATGGAAGGACTCATTAAACAAACCTGTGCTATGGCCTACATGCAGTGCAAAGACTTTCTGCTGTTAGCAGTTATTATAAAAAGTGGAGACTACACAGAATTAAACTACAGTGATGCTACCTTTACATACACTTTAATGTGTTGCAGCTGACCAGCTAATGAATGCAGCTGTCTTTGCTAGCGACGAAAGCAGTCACAAGGTTTTTTTTTTTTCTTATTTCACCTAGTGGCCAGTGATCAAATTACACAGTCTCTATGGGCCTAACATTCAAACTCCACACAAGGACCCTACCTGAGTTTGAGCCCACGTCTCTGGCGCTTTTACAAACTACTGTATTATCAGTCCATAGATTTCATAAGGAGTCAGCCAAAATGTTTTCACATAGCATACAAGTAGCTATGGAGAGCAGTGAGCAAGAAACCAAATACTCGTGTCAGACGCAGCCTCTCAATATGCCCAACACGTATCAGTACCAAACACACACACAGATAAAGCAGTGCCTTATCTCCCACACTTCAGTACATCTACCCTATGTTCTAAATGGAAATGGAAGTTTATGAAATCTCAAAAGTAAAATTTATGTTATCAGATCACAGATAAACTGTTCCTTGTTTTTCATTTCTGCTCTATATTAACAACAGTTTTAACATGAATGTGATAAAGATGAGTAAAATGTTATTAGGCCAGGAAAATGTTACTTTTACTTCATGTCAACCTCCTTTAATTTCTGTAGTAGTTCTTGCCCTGCAAGTCAACCTACATTTGCGAGCTTAAGAATCAGACAAGAGCTCATTTTTGAATTTTGGATCTTAGCACTTCAATTTGAGCTTATTTCAGATGTGTTTATGACAATGGGAACTATAATGAAATGACCGCAAAAAATCACACATAAGTGGATAGTGAAGTTATAATTTAGGCTTCACAATTGAGTTTCAGAGAATAATAAGACCCCAAGCTAGAGCTGTGCACAGCTTGTGTCTAATAAGGCGTCATGAAAAAGGATAGATTACTGAGAAAAGATCCTCCAAAATGATTTGGGGAATCAATGTTTGCAGTCCTGTGGGCTACTCACTCTAGGACATCTCTGTTGAAGGGCTTCTTGCTGTTGCCGAGGAACTCTCCAATCATTTGTCGACTCAGGCCCTTTCGCTGTAGCAGAAAGTGGGCAACACCAATGGGCGTGTCTGGGATGAAGCCTCTTGAGATCAGGAACTGAAGGCCCTTGTCAGGGTTTCTGAGACAAAAAGGAAAGGGGAAACGTCAGTGAACTAAAGTGAGCTAGTGGTGTGACTTGCATGATGTAGAGTGTAGATATAAACCTTCCAGTGGCCACACTCTACATCTATATTTACAATCACACTGCATACCTCTCTTGTGCTATCTGTAAGTGAACTCCTTTCACAACAGAAAAACAACAACAGCAACCAGTGCGCTGCCAACCTACAGCGCATGCTAACAACTGCAAGTCTGGATGAAGATTTGGATCATGTAATAAGGCCAACTTGGTTCTTCTTGCAACAGAAAAGCCTTTTTTCCACCCTGTAGCAGAAAGATAATGGGTGCAGTCACACCATTCTCCAGCTCTGACACACTGCTGTGGAGATAAATCTGGCTATGTGAGCAGTGGTTTGACGCTGTGCAGCTGCAATATTATGTCCTGAAAAATTGGTGAAATTCATTCAGCCGTGACAGATGATTTTTTTCTGTATCATATTGAACCAAAATTAGCAGAATTAAAAAGTCATTTTGTTCAGAACAGCGGTTAGCGACATTGCATATGCCAGTGTGACAGAAATAGGAACAAAAATAACAAAGGTAATCCTTCGTCGCAAAAGTTGTAGGAAGTGTTAAACAAGGATGCTATTTTTTGGTTATCTTTTAATTAGTCGAATCATAACTGGGCTAGAATTTATATCCACAGTATATACTGTAAGTATTTCTTTGCAAAGATGAGGATTTCGGTCTGAAAATCTTACAGTGAACACCTACAGAGTGTTAGTGTAGATAAACATACATAAGGCTGTGTATAGTTACTCCCCTGCTGAATTACAACTTTAATTAACAACTACAACACAACACTCTGCTAAATTTAGAAGATATAACAAGAATCACAACTGCCGCCTTAGGAAGCAACTTTAAATCCACTTGTATACACAGATATAAAATATTCCTCTACCACAGAATTTCTTTCACCATGAGAGAAAAAACCCCTCAAACTTTGACTTTTGCTTACATTTTTCATTCAAATGTGATAAAATTTTGATGAATTCATCATTAAAACTAGACTGGCTATGTTCAAAATGATGCCCTTGTTCACTCATTTGTCACTAGCTTTATAGCGGACACTAAGTCGTTTTTTTTTAGAGCTATTATACATTTTGTGAATGGCTATTAGTTAATGCTAAGAAACTAAGAAATTGATTCTAAATTGGTTAGATCACATCACTGAGGCAGTTAGTATCTAACTCGTTGATGTAATTTATGTGCTCACTAAATGGTCTTATTTCGTTGTTTTTGTGTGTTATTAGGTTGAAATATGAAAACAACATAGAGCACTCGAAAGAACATACTTTGGAACATTAAAACAGCATGTTATTGAGCCATTTCTGGTGGACAATAAATAATGCTTTTTGTAACAGTGTCACCGGTAATAAAAAAAGGTATCTATCCTAGGTTACTTACTGTGTACAGCAACTAAAACCTAATTACAAAGCTGTTTCTGCAAACATCAGCAACTTAGTGATTCATAATTTTGGTCAATTTTACAAGTGTCTCGTCCTCAAGGTGGCATTTCTGTGAATTTTGCCTATTCTGTTTTTCGTGTTATTCTGACATCACATAGATATATGAACCTCCTTACCAACATGTGCTTATGTCTGTCTCAATCATTTTGAAAGTTTTTGAAGGAATATAAATGCTTTAGAAAATGCTTTAGTTTTTAGGAATAATTTTAGATTCACATCTTAAATTTGGCAAGCATTTAAAGAAGATTTCTAAGACGGTAAAGGCTAATCTGAATTGTTTTAAGTTAATTCGGCACTATATACCCACTTCAGCAGCTCAGTTATTTATGCATTCCATGATATTCTCTCATTTTTCATATTGTATGACAGTTTGGACCCAAGCACTACCATCTACAATTCAGCCTGTGGTATCCTTATATAACCAATCTTTAAAAATAATGGATAAAAAATCTGTTTGGTGGCATCACTGTCACATGTTAAAGAAATATAATCTACTTAGTTTTAAGAGTTTTAATCATTTGTGCTTTCTTAAATTAGTCTTTAAATGTATAAATAGCAGAGTGTCTTAATAGATACATCCAGAGACAAGATAGTAATCGTATTACTAGGAGCATGGTGAACAGCAACTGCAAGATATCATATCGCAGATCTACATTTGTTCAGTCAGCTTTTTCCATAAAGGCTTGCCATCTTTGGAACACACTTCCAGCCGAAATCAAATTGATTACAGACATCAGATCCTTTACATTGAAGGTTAAAGTTTGGTTAAAGGGAAATCAGAGATGTAGTCATTTTAACTAATGATTTTTAATTTTATTTTAATTCATTGTCTATTAATTGTAATTGTATCTATGATGTAATTTGGTTTTATGAAAATGTATGTTTTATTGTATGAGAATTAAGAGATTATTATTGTATTATTATTACAGGTGCAGCCATAATCATTGTATACACACATTGCATGTTGTGCTCATTAAGAGTTGACTCTCAGTCTATTGAAGGTTTCAAGCTTTGTGAAGCGCGATGTCTTCACAATCTATTGTGTGGGTGACTTGGAGCAACAGAAGGTTAAAACAGCATTCACGCTTACAAACATATGATTTAAACATAGACCAGGCCAAAGGCCTGGAATTCATTTAGCTTCAAACTGCATTTGAGCTTGCCTAGTAACAAGTGACAGAAGAAGAGTCAAGAAAGTGTAAAGTCCCCAGAGACTATTCGGAGAATGAATTTAATTACCATGTTTGGAAGAATGTCTTAGAAAGAGGAACGTCTCTGTCTATTTTAGCTATTTTTACTGTAATTGATGCATATTATGTTAATTTGTGACGCTGAAGGGGCTGAACCCTGACATGAATAAAACCATTCTGAATTGGGTTGTTCGAAGAAGATCTATGCTGATGTTTTGCAGTGTACATCTTCCCACGCATGCTCAATAAATCATCGTTTGACTGAACTCTTCTGGGCCAGTGTTGGTTTTGTTCCTTTCCTCAGTATTTTAGAATCGGGACAATTGTAAAATGTATCTATTTTGATTGTAAGCCCAACAAGGGACAATTGTTGAAAATTAGCAATAGCTATAAACTTATGTGCGTTACATCAGTTTCATGTTTTGTACTTGGACTATGTTACACTGCGCTGTCCCTTTTAAATAAATAAATTCAAATTCATCTTGAATCTGAATAGTGGAATTTGAAAATCGCACATGCTCAAAGATTTTGAGCCTGTAGCCTTATTTAAACTAGTGTGACTAGTATGCTAGTTTATGGTGGCTAATCTCAAAAAATGTTAACAAGGTTTACATTAGAGTAAACCTTAAGTTAAATTAGAACTGGTTTTAAACAGACATAACTGCAATACTTTGTTAACTTTATGCTCTACATTTCCTCTGATACAGTATAGTTTAGCTATAGATTGTATATAAAGGAACTTAAATACTGATAATTCTGTGGTTTTAGCACTGACTTTATGTCCAAGGTCATGGGATCAAGTTTATTTATTTTCACTTTATTTTTACACCAGCAGCTGGTTAAATCTTAATACTCTGTTGCTCACATATAGCAGCTGCTACTGGCATCACCATCTGTTACCAAATAAATACTGAAGTATTTTTTTAACAGCACTTGTTGGATCACATATATACTTTGTATTAGTTGCTGGCTAACATGATTGAATTTTTCTTTAATGTACAGTCATTACATTACAGGATATTATTCAAATATAGTCCAAGTTCTAAAATGAATACAACCTCAGAACAACAACACATGACCTATGACAACACATGATGTGTAATCATCTATTTAATAAAAAGTACTGTAAGCCAAAATGTAGAAGCAGTGTGTGAAAAACAAAGTTTAACTTATGATTCATCAGCTTTTAGAGCCACCTTTAGGAGCAACACCTTTAAAGAAATGTTTTCTGTATGACTTCATCAGGTTCTCAGATCATTGTGGAGGACTTTTGGCCCACTCATTTTACTTCATTGAGATTTGTGGTGATTCATTCATTCTCTCAAAATTAGCTCTCATTTCAATCAGGTTGACTTCTGGGCTTTGACTTGACCATTGCAACACTATGATACTTTTCTTTTTCAGTCATTCTGTTATAGATTTTCTTCTGGGATTTGGATCATTTTATTGGTGCATGATTACATTATGGACAAACATCTTCACTTGGGTCTCCAGAAGTCTTGAGTTTGGTTCAGATGCAACTTTGGAAACCCAACCCGTCCTACCATTTTCTTTACCTAACAAGACTGAGCAATACTTGTTCAGTCTTTTTTATTTGTACAGTAATGAACGTTAACATTTAACATGCTAACTGAGGCCTGTAGAATCTAAGATGAAGCTCTTGGATTTTCTTTCCAGTTTCTTTGAACATTGCAAGGTCTGACCCTGGGGTGATTTGCTCGTACATGTGCTCCTGGAGGACTGGCAGATGTCTTGAATGTTTTCCAATTATGAATAATCTTTCTCATTGTAGACTGATGGACTTCAGATTGTTTGGAAATGCTCTTATAGCCCTTCGCAGACAGATGGACAGCAGCTGCTTCTTTAAGATTGCTGATGTTGTTCCCCCTTAGCATTATGTTAAAACACACCTGATTGCTCCAGGCCAGCAAACTTCCAAAACTTCTGCTTTTATAAAGGTGCTCACACTTGCTAATTATCAATTATTAGCATTTGATTAGCAGCACCTATCTTCTTAGTGGCTTAGTTTTTGTTGTATTTGTATTTAACCTTGTAAGGACTATTTTTAAAAATTTTTATTATATCTTGATAGGTAAAATGTTCTTATAATGTGTTTACTACTTTTCTTAGTTCGCAGTGCTTCGTTCTGTTACCTAATGTGTTTAACTGGTGACTGGTGCTAATTCTTTTAACTCTTTGATGTAGGTATAAAGTCACTGTTACAGGACGAACGCATGGTTACCTCACTATATTGCTCTTTACATATTCCAGAAGAGGCATATAATTCATCAAGCTAACATATGTAAATGAATGCCGGTATCCCTTGGATACAGAGACAAAAACTCATTTGGGACTGTATCTGTTTAATGCATGAGTAGTGCATGGAAACATTTATTTTACTGAGTGATGAGGTGCACTCACATGCTCATGCTTCAGAAAATTGTCGAAATATCTCAGCGGGCCTATGAATCATTGTTTTCAAAAGAGAGTACATCTCCCTGTCCAGCATCCGTTCAGGAGATTCAAGAGCTTTCAGTTGACTACATGGCCAAAGTTATATATGAATAGAGGGGTAATATCTTAACTATTTATAACCCTATAGCTGCTCCGGGGAGGCTGCTGCATTATTGTCACAGCTGTCCCACTCCAGTCTTCATACAGTGTTTAAACTACAGCCTTTACATAAGAGAGTGTGTACCAGAGCTAATGGGTTTAGTGAGGCAAGGGCAGGACAGAGGGGAGGATAAAGGGCAGAATAGAAAGAGAAGACTGGAAGAGGACCAGACTGAGCAGATGTGCGGGAATGGGAGGGTGAGGACAAAGAGTGAGGGCGATGAGCGCAGACTGGACTGCCTGAAAGCATCTGCTGCAACAGCCTCGGCACACTCTCTGCGTCTCAACCTCTCAGCTGAAGGTGCTGTCTCGCCAAATGGATTTGGCAGATATCACTCATTTGATGTTTGCCCAACAACAGATGGATCCCACATGGTGATTATTACTCGTAATCAGAAAAAGATAGTGGGGGGGTGAAGACTGCAAAATCATGCAGGAAGTGTAAGATTTGGATTAGCAGTGCAGAACAAGGCTGCACACATCAACCTGTCCAAAGAACGGTTTTATTTTAAAAGAAATATTAAAGAATATTTGCAAGCACTATGCTTTTGGTCAAGGGTTTTGCTGCACAGGTAAACTCATTAAGTTTAGATCGTGAAAGCACTGTTGATTCACTCTTGCTTTTTCATCGTTTCATCATGCTGTGGAGTGTTTTGCAATTTATTTTCTTTTCCAGAATGTTCCCTTACCAAATCCGAGCCTTAAAAGCAAAGATGCTTTTTTTTCTTCTTTTTTTTAAGATTATATGGGTCAGTATTTTATTTGAGGACTTTTGCAAGACGATGCCGGATGTTATTCACAGCTAAGAACAGAAACCGTGTTCTTACAAAGTTTAGGTGTGACAAAAAAAAAACTGTAAAAAAGAGCAAGTGCACAACATACACACAGCAAATTGACCCACACCCGTGTAAAGCATGGGGAAGGGAAGAGTAAGTGCCAGAGAGGACCCAGATGTCATGCTAAAACAACAACTTCTAAATATAGTGCTACATTCCCAGGCGTCTTTCCCTCTTGCCTCCTCAGAGCAGGCATAGTTTTTATTTATTTTTTTATTTTTGTATTTTCATTTTGCAACATCTCGGTGTAGTACAACCTCGCCATAAATACACCTCTCCCTTACCACCTTGATACCTTCTTTTATTGGCCCTCTATTTTATTGCTAATGGACAGATGTGCTGTCAAAACTGTGTTTTATGGGCCCTACAAGAGCTTAAGTGTCAGCACTGCATGTTGCCTATTTCTCCAGATGCACACATTTCTGTTTCATTACTAACCAGTGACAGCTTGATGGCTGGTTAGCACCCCTGTGCATTTCTCTGAGTGGAAACACGATTGCGTGTTGTACCTGTAAACGCTTCAAAACCCCAAATCATTAACATGGACCCACTGTTGCACCAAACTGCTCGTGTCCATCAAGCATGCTTTTGCAGAGCTTTTGCAGTCACATGCCTGCTTTTACCATCCTTAGGTTGGTTGGTTGTTAAAGCACAAGTTTGCTACTTTTTACAACATATACACACAAAGATGACACGTTGTGTTTATTTATCTATTTAAAAGATAGCATTTGATAACACTTGTTACAAAGCATTTTTTGTTCTAATGAAATGGGTTCACAGTTTTTTAAAAAAAAAGCAGTATGGCCTGTCTTATTCTTTAAATATTGGGAGCAAATGAGGGTAAAAGGTGTTGGGTTCTGTGAGAAATTAAAATTGCTTCCTCTGTTTGACCATCTGGATTTCAGCGTTTGTAATTATGTGCTGGGTCATTTAGCGACTGAGGGCAGAATGTTAATACAGGAAAGGTTTGTGTATGCCCAAGTAAACAAACAAGACCCCCCCCCTTTGTGGAGTCCTCGCCTACTGATTGGCAGAAACCCTCTTGTGGAGTTGCTGTGCTAATTAGCTTTGCTTGATATGTCTGTCTCACATGCTCATTCTTCACATCACTGATAAATCTCACATGTCGCCATTTCTTCAATTTGAAAAGCAGTTACGGGTCTCCATTTTTATGGAAGCTGGGCCTCCTCTGAGGTCTAATCAATACTTTCACTACACCAGAATGTATGCGCGGGGAAAAGTGAATTAAGGACATGTCTACCTGAGCCGCATTAAGCTGAAAAGTCGTGCATCCAAAAGAGAAATCTACTCAGGAATCTGTCATTAATGTCACACGTCCTCCTGTCTCCTCTTTGCACATTTCCCTGTTGAAGACTTTCTACCAGCTCCCTTGTGTGATGGCAGTGTCCTTGGCACACACTCTCCTCACATAATGGAGTCATTGTCATTCCAGCCACACACAAGGTGGAAACTTTATCAAGTGGTCTTTCTCTCAACCTTTTCCCCACGCTACCTTTTTGTGTCTCTTTCAGTTCCTCTCTGTTGCTTTTGCACTACATTTCCATCACTCACTTGTCTTGCCTTTTTATTCTAGTATGCACACATACAAACGCACACACGCACGCATGCACGCACGCACCAAAGTTTTGACTTTCCTCTGTTTAATTTACTTTCTACCCCAACCCTTCTTGCTCCCCTTGCAAAGGTGATGCATAGACCCCCCGCTGCAAGACAAACACAGACCAGTGCACACTCACTGTTTACACTACCCAGTTGGATGCATATTTGTGAGCCTTTTTTTGTCTGCATGATCAAGCAATACCTAAAGTTTTAGCCCAAAGCAAACAGCCCTGTTTAAGATGCAAAGGATACAACAGCAAAGGTATTAGACGAAGGATACAAACTGGTGGAACTAATAAGCCACAAGCCCGATTTCCCTGCCTCTCCCTATCTTTCTTTTTGCTCTTAATTCATCATTCTATCTCCCTCTTTCCTCTCAGCCAATTTATTAAAAGTCAGCTTATCTTTCGAGGTGTTTGATCAGAAGACGATGACTGAAAGGCTACACAAGCTGCGCTCAAAAGTCACAGAGGCTCGTAATCAAACTGGGGGCTGCCATTAAACACTCAGTATCTCAACTGAGCAAACAGGTAAATCCTACATCCAATCTTTTTTCTGCCACTCCACCTGCATGTCAGACTAAAACTATCAAAGCAGACATGTTTGAAAAATGGATTAAATGTACGTAGCATATCCTACATTCATAGCCCACCTTTATTGTAACTGGATCTAGCAGGAACACTTTCTACACATAAATAACAGCTTGCTTTATTCACCTGGAATTATGTCTATATTGGATTAATCTGCATCATTTATTTGCCAGTGCAGGAAGTGTCAAAGAGGCAATGGGTGGCTGCCATGTTGCATTTTAATGCTAAGAAGACTAAAGGTTGGAGTCTTTTGTAACCTGTTTTTAAAATTATTTTGGCCCAAAGTCTTTCCAGAATCTTTCTCGGGTGTTTTAGTTGCTTAATTCAAGGTACCACACATAGATATTAATAGAAAGGATTTTAAAAACATTGGCACTGGCGTTAGAAATGTGTTTACACAGAATGTGTTCCGGGTTTTCACTGAATCAAGCAAAATTGTAGCTCATGAAAAATAGTTTTTCAGAGGCTTTTAATGTTAATAGTCAGGTGGATTTTCTCATCATAAAAAATGGTAATCGAATTTGGATATATATTGATGTATTAGTTTTAGCAGAAACATACTAGAAAGTTTTCACAATGATTAACACATGCATTGTTGTCTTGCTCTCTTTATATCGGAGCAATGTCATCCTAAAAGACACCAGTCAGTATGGAAAAATTTCAAATACATAATAAAGGTGATCACTCACCTCTAAGTAGACTAGCACTACCTCTTGACCCTTTTACTATGAGTGTCAGGGATTCGGGTTTTTCCTTTAATTTGTCACCAATCACAATATTAATGTGTTCACTGGTCTGAGTTTGTCAGATTGGCAAAATGTGAAATGATGTCTGCTGTTAATTAAAAAGTCAAAGATAAAACAAAATAGCATCGTTTGTAGCAAAGACTGCCATTAGTTGCTAGTGTTAACAGCTTTTTCACCTTTTATTTTTTGCTTTCTAAATATTGGATATTTCCCACATTGGTATTCCTTCTGTGCTCACTCTTCACTAAGAGCTCAGCTCGTTCCTTCTCTTGTTTTCATCGTCTCATTCCAGCATTGAGTCAAAGTTAATCGGCTTTATTGTGCACATTTATGGCGCTGCAGAGCTTGGCATTATAAGAAAAAAGATAATGTGTGTTTATGAGCTCCAGTCTCGCAAATATGTGTGACATGGCCTAATTGGGTGAATATCCTCATAAAATCTCATACCCAAGGGAGAAGAGTGTATTTTCCTTCAGGGCGAGATATTTTGGAAATCGTAGAGAGCTTCTACAGAAATGGCTGAGGTGGCAGAGAGAAAAATCCAATCCTGCTCGGGCTGAAATGTTAACAAATTTTTCATCCCAGTTCCCAAGGTACTGGTTCACACAATGCTGAAGGAACTTTTAATTACATTCGCAACTCGCAGTAGAATGACTAATGAGAATTTTAGGCTTTGTGGATCACTGCCATTATTTTTTGGGGATTCATCCTTCATGCATTCTAACTAACTGTTACCCAGCAACTCGATCAGCGGTTGAGCTGAGCTTGCTATATGAGTCCAGTTCATTTATTAGAATATGTGGGGTGTTTAGGCCCTTTAGGGTATGCTCTGGGTGAAAGGCTAATAGAGCATATGGTAAATTTCTCTATTTATTAATGCCTTCCAAGTCTGCTGTTGGGTATTTAGCACACAGGGGTCACGTGGTTCCAGACATTTTTAAATGGGATTGGATAGTGGCGCACAAATTAAATATGGGATATTAATTTCCCTTGGTTTGCTGACATTAGCTTTAACTTAAATTCTTCATATGTAAACTCTGTTTATGATTAAATGTTTCAGTAATTAATTTACTGGTGGTTGGATGTCACCAAGCACACATCTCCAGGATTCATTGTTTTGTTTTCTTAATACATAAACACAAGTGCATTCCCCATGCACTGCACTGTTACCCT
The DNA here is from genome assembly GCF_001858045.2 of Oreochromis niloticus. Lineage (NCBI taxonomy): Eukaryota > Metazoa > Chordata > Actinopteri > Cichliformes > Cichlidae > Oreochromis > Oreochromis niloticus. The sequence continues at coordinate 12,051,445 of NC_031981.2, read as the reverse complement.
GTTAACATTTTTCTTTCTATCTATCACAGCCATATGACCACCTTGCACCTGTCTGCAGGGCATTTTGGGAAGTTTTTATCTGGTTTTGACTTTGTCACTCTTCACTAGACAGCGAGGGGAACTGGATTCAGAATGAGAGAAAAGCTGCAACACCCCAGACATAAATAAGCTTTCAGAGCACATGTTTTTCCCTTTTTTTTCCTTCTTCTGCTGACTTTATGACGGCACGCAGGAAAATACAACAGAAGTTGCAAATAAGGTTGCAGTATGAATACCAGAGTGTTAATACTGGCAATAACTTTAGTGTAAAAACTTGAGCAGATTTGAAAAGAACTATATTACTATTACGTAACTTCAACACTCAGCACTTCACTAATTCAAAAGCTAGAAATTATACTGAGATTTCATCAACAAACCGGTAGCTGATTTAAATTTCTGTTACCATAGAACCATAAGCACTAATGAATGAATCTGCTACTCACACATTGAAGAGGTTGAGGCCGATGCGGTAGAGGCGTTTCCTCATGACGTCTGTGGACAGAGTGGGTGATTTACAGCTAGCGGGGTTCTCACAGTGGTAGCGTGGCAGGCTGAGGATCATGGCCTGCAATGCTTCCTTGGACGACGCCTCGGACGTCGAGCGCGCCTCCGTCGATGTGCTGCTGCTGCTCATCTGCTCTGAGCTATTGTCTGCCGTCTCAGAGCCACATCTCTTAACATCCAAAGGCTCCACCGCAGGAGAGCTACCCAGCACTATCTCCTGTGGTGGAGGGGCAACAGTTGGTTCTCTTGGTGGTGGTGGTACCACCACAACAACCTCCTCTGGGCTTTGGGGGAATGCCATCTTATCCAGAGGGGTCAGAGGAGGTTGCTCCATCTCCCCAAGCTCTTCTTCAGAAGGAGGTGGCGCAGGGAATTCATCATCCTGGTCGCCGCCTTCTATTTCTGTCTCTGGTGGTGGTGGAGGCTCCTGGGGTGGTGGTGGGAGTTCTTTGGGCTCTGCTAGGATGTCTGCAGGTGGAGGAGGGGGTTCTTGGGAAGGACCGGGTGGGATAGGGGCTGGTGCCGAATTTGCTGTCGTGGAAGTGGTGGTGACAGTGCTGGAGGCTTCTTCTTGCTGGGTGCCACTGTTGAGGGTGACAGAAGTGGATGATTCCCTAACTGAAGATGAAACGCGGAAGTTCTGACTGTCAATCTGCACCGTCACATCTCGAAACGCCATCATCAGCTTGCTTGCACTCCTCGAGAGGTCGGTTGGGTCCACGGAGCCCTGATGAATTGCCGAGTCTCGCACGTCCCCACCCCCACCTTCTCCACCACCTCCAACCCCTGCTGCTGCCGCTGCTGCACTAAATGAATCGGCACTGAACTGATAGTTGCCACCTTCTTGCAGTGAACACATGGTCTTCAGACTCCAGTTGCTGAGTGCATCATCTATAGACTTTGCTAATGACTGGACCTGCTCAGTGAAGGAGTCTTCCAGGTCGGTCAGGGAGCCACCAACCGTGGCAGGCAAAGATGGTGAGCGTACCAGTGGGATGCCTGCCAGGTTACAGCCTTCTGCCAGGGCCCGTTCAGCAGAGAAACCCTCCGTATTTTGCACACGGACCTTGCGCAGGGAGATGCGTCGAGGCAGTCGACTCTCCAGAAGTGAATTGCGGATCTTCTCAAAGTTTTTGCTGAGCTGGTACTGGCGGAAGGCGGTCTGGATCTTGCAGGCAGCACGGCGGGAGATGAGGTGTCCGCCGTATTTGTGCTCTAACATTTCGATCTAAAGAAAATGGAAAGAGACATACAGAGCGAAAATGAATTGGTGAAAATTTTCTTTTGTGTCAGTGATAGTAAAAGTGAGGACAGCAATTATTAAGACCAAATATGAGAGTCATAGTTGTATAATAATTTTTAAAACTGCTGAACAAATACAAGATACATGCGAATAGGTAAAAGAGTATTACTATAATTCAATGTTTTTTTGTGTGTGTACAATGCATATAGGCATGCATTGGTGGAATACTAATCAGGTGGAGATTTAAAGAAAAAATAAGTTTATTCAGTTGGAAAAAGAAAAAAACATTGCCTATTTTTAGATACTAAAGATCAGCAAATCTAAATAATATTGTCATGGTTCAGTAAATGTATTTTCCAAGCTGGTTTTGTTATGTATCCTGAATCTGTAGCCACACTAATAGCTGAGTCATGGCATTCAGATATTTCCTCAGCAAATAGAGCTCATAATCTACATGAATTCCATAGAGAAGTCTTCCACACAACTTTAAATTGTCTGAAATGGAACAGGCCGTTAATCTTCCCTGTGAAAAATTGCTCAAATGCTGTGGGAAATAGATAGAGATGTAATATAGTCTTCCTCATCTGACAGCAGCTCAAACACTAGATGAAACCTCTTTGAGTTTCCCAGAACAATCAGGGTGTGGGTATCTTTGGAAGTGCCCAGAAAGAGCGCTTATCTTCCAAAGTCCTTTTCACTCGCACTAAATCAATGAATATAATTCTGTTGCTCTTCTTACTTTATCAAGGGCATTAATGTGGAGGAGATTTCAGCTTTGAAAGAACAGCACCACAAACAGAACTAGCACGATTTTTGTGAAAGTCTCATTCATGGTGAACGTTTGCCTTGCAGGGACTGAAAAACCTACAAAAAACATTGAAAGAGTCATCCACTCACTCTCGTGAGTGAGTGGGTGACTCTTTCAAAAAACAAAACAAAAAAACCCCACTCAAGACAATTCCACACATGCACTGCAGCCCTGAACTTTTCTAGACACGAAGCTGCGTGTGAGAACACAAGTGTCTCTGTCATTTCACTAGAACAAAGTCCGTGTGACGTCTGATGGAGCCCACGTCGGCATTGTAGCAGCTAATCGCCTGGTGGATTCACAACAAATACATCCTGCCTCCTGCACGCTCCATCAAGCTTGTCTAAACAAAACTGAATACTTCCAGGACTGAGAACGTATCTGAAGTTCGGCTGCATGCCAGAAAGGACAGCTGAGGACGATGTCCTGAAGCGATTCTCCTGACTGGAGTTCATGAGTCAACGGCTGCAGACGGGCTACCTTTCACTCATGTCTGTGAAGCTGGGACGTCAGTTACACCAGAACCAACTGAGTATCCAGACTGGTGAATGAAAGGGTGAACAAGAAACTCAGGCTTACCTCTTTGCCTCGATTCAACTACAAACTAATCCTACTTTGGTCAAATGACTTAACAGCAATATAATTTTATGCAAAATAAGAAGTGGAAAACAGTTTTCCACAAAAAAGAATTATATTCCATCACTAAGAAACACAACAAATACATAAATGTTCAAAATATTTTGCATGAAAATGTACTTTATAAAAAGCAAAGCATTCATCTGAGAGAATTCACATCTTTGCTTTTTCCTCCTTTGATTCTCTTACGGATTTAGAGCTGAACTCTTATATCAGAGTGGTGTGTACAAGAGGATAAATTTGGTCCGTACAAAGTAACCTTCCTGTCAATTCAAATGCAATTGAGTGAATGGTTACTGCAGCTAAGAAGGATCAAATTGTGACTTTCAGCTGCTAATCTGCTTTCCCTTTAGTCCTGGACAAAGTCACCAAACCATCAGACTTCTGCAAAAGAAAAAAAAAAACACTGATAGGCTGTAATGGCTGTAGGGTTTGCAATTTTTGATAAGTGGTTAATTCAGCAAGATGCAGCCTCTGTCATTGCCATTGGAGCAACCGAATCATATACAAAGCTCTTTAGAATAGTTGGAATGACACTGAAAATCCATCTTATCTACTCCATTTACATTTTCACTGCAGAGCCTCTGTGAGCAAAGTGAAACGTACTGAGAATATTAAGGTGGCGTCTGAATAGGATGCTGGTTCACAGCTCTACTGTATCTGCTGATGGCGACTTCTCAGTGGCTGTCATCCCTTGCAGACCAGTCGAACTCAGTCTGAATATTCGTCGTTTTTTAATCTGGATTGTTCTGTGCTGCATGCACTCTTAATACGACAAGACGTTATCACCATGACTGTGCGGAAACTAAAATAGAGATTGTGTAGTCTTTTTTTTTTTTTATAAGACAGGCGCTGAGGTAATATGATTGACCTCATTACTTGCAGAGGTGTCCCTCATCAAAACAAATTCTGCAGAGTTCCACTGCAGGGGTGCCCTTGAATGCGCAAAAAAAGGGCTGTCAGCTTGGCTGCATTTGATTAAATGTAGCAGTCGAGCTTGTTTGTTTTGGCTTCCGCGTAAGCCGGGTCGGGGATGATGAATAAAGCATTTGGGTCACGTTGCTTTCGTTATTAGAGTGCGTATCTGATACACTGTGCCATTCAGATGGAATTACAGCCACCGGGACGAGCTGGAACATGATGGATGGAGGAAGAAAGTGAGGAAAGTAGACAGGATTTGATGGCAGCTCTAACGAGGATTGTGCTGGAACTGCAAATGCTGTGTACCACTTTCACTGGACAGTGCAGTTAAAGGTGCAAAGTGCATGTTTCCAGAACACAGTGAACAGTGGTTCTGTCTGTATTACCTGTTTTATTTAATCTCTAAGGACACATCAGACCCAGTGGAAGATGGACCTTTGCAGATTTAGCAACTCTGTCCTTGACCTTCTATGTTAACACTAGTCCAGCTGCTGCTTGGTTTATGGGTACTGAAGCGTACTGGTGTGGCTCTGCACATATGTCAAACTGTTACATTCTTCCTCATAAGTTTATTTCTCAGTAGTAATGTGAAGGTGGAGCATAGATGTAGGTGGTGCTTGTTTCTTGTTTAACTGCACTGCATAACTATTAAGTTCTTAGAACTATGACTTGAATTCAAAAAGTCTAAAACCTTCAGCCTTTTCTTTCGGCCAGTTGGACAAAACATCGTTAATTTGGAGTCAAGTTTCGTGCCACAGAGAAAATGTTTTTGATGTGTCTTCCAAAGACAGCTTTGTTTGTTGGCTCACTGGTGCAGAGAGTTGCATGCAGTGGGTTTTTAACTCACAGCGACCGCCTGCTGTGTCCATTAATGTTACTATAAGACCAGTTACAGTGATGCAAAATGGTTCACTTGGTGACGATTGCACTGGGGATTCTAATAAATTCCAGTTTACTGCTCAGTCAGCAATAGCAGCAAAATATTCATCATAATATTTCAGGAAACTCTGATTTCTTCGTGTGTTAATAAATCCTTAGATGTCATTTAAAGGGCTGCATGCTAATCCACTCCAAGTGTAATGCATGTGGTAAAAGAAAAGGAGACACGTGTATTAAAAAAAAGCATGGAAGAAAGGTATAGAAAGAGGTGTTCAGACAGATGACCGTGCCAAGAATGGCATTGCTGAAAATCTTCCCCATTAGCCCTCTGTCACTTCTACCTCTGATCACTTCACTAAGCGCTGATGGAGGGAGAGATTATTCTGGAGACACAGTGGTCTGAGAAAACGGCGATGGCACCGCTCTCTCACACCACGTCTCTAAATCGATTCTGACGGAGAGATCAGCACCGTGCTGACCTCATGTTCCCCTCTGAATGAGGCAGACAAAAATGGAGAAAAACTATGCAACGCAAAGCGGTGCCACAATGCAGAACACGCAGAATAAAATTAGAGTGTGCAACGACAGATTTTACTTGAACTTTGAGGTGAACAAAAAGGATAGAAGGGGTATGTAAATATTTGAAGTCAAGGACACCGGTCTCTAATCCTCTTGAAGTCAAATAGACGACCCATAACAAACAGGGGGTTTAATAGAGGTTTAGCACATTAAGATAATGATCTTACTTAAACACAAGTGCGAATTCAAAATGCAAATTTCAAATATTTTTGGGCTGCGGAGGCAGAGACAGATTCTCGGCTTCAGATGCTATGGGGATGATAGATATCTTGGTTTGAAATACTTTCTCTGTCTATACATGAAATATTAATACCCAGGGGCTTTGGAAAAGGAATATGTTTTAGTCTGAAAGTTTCTGCTTCAAATAGAAATGTGTCTCAAAACCGAAAGGTCAACTAAAGGTGCAGTACACAGCTTTTTTTCTGGGTTTTTTTTGTTTTTACTGGTTGCAAATAAATGCCAGTTGTTGCCATTTAGAGTCAAGTGCCATGATTACTATCTCCACCTCCTTCTACGGTATCATGATCACAAATGGCCTCTTAGAAAAGCCTCATCTATATTCAACTTGTGACATTTACACCTAATTGTAAAACTATATATGTGAAGGCTTCTTAAAGAATACTGATTACCTTAATAATCAAAAATTAGTTAACCTCACTTATTCATTCCTGCAGAACGTTGAAGACAGCTTTGACTAAAATGCTTTCTAAACACCTTTTTTCAGTGGTAACATTTATCTCCTTTTTATCCACTCAGTTTTTGGGAATCACTCTTATTTGCTTCCTTTCATCTATGAGGCAGTATTAGTTTAGCTTAGCTCGACTTTTTCTGAACACAAAATGTGCTGAACTGTACCTGCAAAGCTAAGTAATGTCATAGACTTGTAAAATACTACCCACACTGAGTTTAAATACTGCATTCTTTTACAGTCCCTATAAATCAAACAGCCCTAAAATACTGATTCGTCGAGTTTCGTCCTTAAACGTGCAGGCACAGACTGAGCTGTGTGAATAAAACTGCAGATGATCTCTCACATGCTGCAGAAATAAGGGGTGGAAATTCAAACCATGATTATTAGCTTTCATGCTCATGCACAGTCTTACAGCGCAGAAACATCTGCATGATTAATGAGATGATTATATAACAGCAAAACTGGGACACAACTAATGCTGACTGTATTAGTAAATGAGGATGACAATAGAAAAGTCTTGATGTCATCAGAGGATGGAAATCTTTTTAGCTCATGCGTCCTTGACCAAAGTCATTTACAGAAAAAGCTCAGCGGTGACTAAATTTTAATGCAGACACTATCTTAGTTTAATAGAAAAATAGAATCACACTGATGGGCCTTGGCCAAACAAAAACTACAAGGAAAAAGTCCCAGCGTGGCCAAAATCAGATATAATCCACTACTGCGGACATCTGCAGAACAATATCCCCCTAAAATTCTAAATTTTGCATGAGCTGTTTAAAGAGAAGAAAAGTGATCATCTTATTGTGGAATTAAAAAGATCTATAAACCCTAACCTGGGCCTTGTGAGATACATAACATGCATTTGCACTTTTTAGTGTATTTATGAGTGAAGGCAGCCCATCAAATCCATTTTCAGTCCTCCTTTTGATTCTTGGGAAATATGAACTGCTGAAGCAGATATTAGCAGCAGCTACTGAGCAGAAGTAAAGGTCACATCACCTCATTATAAAACAAAGTGCTGTGCATTCTGCATGAGTTGTTTACTTCTTCAAGACCTCTCCATTTTATGAGCAACTTAAAGTAGGCACAGTTGTGTGTGACTAGGATTGTAGCTAGAAGAGTTTAAATTGACAAAAATTAACTGAAAGGGCAGAAAGCAAATGTTTGGGGACTCTATATTCCCCGCCCTGTGCACACATGGAAAACCAGCAGAGCTGTAGCAAGAACCCCCCAGGTAAAGCAGCAGAACAAGCAGGTGTAAGTGTAGAGCAAGCATCAGTGACAACAGATATGACACTGATTAAGTCAGACGTATCATGAAAATGCCAAGCCTGAGTGGAGCAGGGTTGCAAAGGGGCTTGCAGGTATGCAGCAACTTTAGGCAGGCAACGTAAATGGCTCATCTTATATGAGTGAGCTACAAGGAAAACAAATATAATGTACATTGTCGTGTAAGTGTATGTATTATTACATGGGATGACTAGTATTTAAATTTAAACCATTATATATTTAAATTTAACCCTATTTAGAGAGAAAAAGTAATAGGGGTATCTGGAGGTTGAACGCTAAACTAAAGTGAGTTAATGCTCAAATACTTCATCATGAGGTTCTTCCCCAGTTATCAAGGTATCGCCCCACAGATCCAATTACTCTGACATTGATCTGGAGATCCATCAAGCCCCCTGCACCCCAGGTTGTACAGACAGAAGATCAATCTAGCTGATCACGTATCTCAAGCCTCGTTGACAGTGAGATAGCAGGAAAGGGGGACCTTCAGATGTAAGATTAAAAGAGAGAAAATGGAAGTGAGAAGGAGAAGTTAAGGTTAAAAGAACCTTGAGCCTCGATTAGAGAAGTGACGAGTGAGGAAATGCAATCAAAACTGAATGAAATGGAGCTGACAGAGAGTGAATATGGAAAAACTATCCAGCTCAGACATATTAGTTTCAGTGGCTTGGAATGAATGCTTTGCTGGCTTATCTGGCAGTTTTCTGTGTGTTCTTCTCACTCTGTGAATTTAAATATGTATTGGCAGAGAAGGACACAATCCAAATGACATCTCCCTGTCACCTGTAAGCAAATTTCCTTTCACAGTGTGTCACTGGTGCTCTGACTCTGAGAAACACTTAACACCAGACCGACTATGTTTACTGATTGTTCTGGGTTATTGATTAAGCGCAGCCAAGTGTGCCACACAGCACTTACAGGGACAGTAATAGAAGTCAAGACTTGAGGGACCGAGGTGTACCTTGAAAAGAAACAAACTGAACCAAGGGACTCGGCATACCTGGAAAAAATACCTGCATGATGCACATTACAGTGGCTCAAGTCTGACAAGTTTCTGCTTGAAATACAGAGGACCCCAGCGAAATTAGCATTGGACATTAATATAGGGAAGGAATTAAAAAGGAAACTTGGAAAAACAAATGGATTTGGGGGGCCTGGATATAGTTTACACTTGATATTACAACTTCCACAAGGCAGTTTAAAGGAGTCTTGGATGGCTTTCTTTCAAAATCATAACTTCAAATCTGGATTCACATTCGAAAATACAGATTCTACTACTGCAGCTCTTTTTTTGCTCATTTGTTTGTTTTCTTTTAGCAGAAAGGGAGTGCCGAGTTCTTAGCTAGTTAGCAGTAGGAAGCTGAGTGAGCAAGATCCATCTACAGTGTTACTTGCTTTATACATTACACCTTGACACACCAAAACTGGAGCACATGTACAGTGTGTTAATACAGTTATTGTTCAGATAGCTCTGTTAAAATGGCGCAAAAAAGACCAGATCCACAAACACGGATTGAGAAGTGCACTTCAGCTTAGCAGATGGTGAAGCCTAGCCAACAGCCAGCCCACTGACCACGCCCCTAATGATGCATCAGTAACTTCAAGCCCTAATAATTTAACAAGTTAGCTATGAAAACGTCCATCCCCAGTACAACTGTCATGAAATGGAAAATTAACTAGAGAGACAACAGAATATACGGCTGTAAAAAGGTTTATTTTAGCTTTAAAGTTAGCCATGCTTTTATCAGCGTCTATAGTGACTGACTCTCTTTGAAAGGCAGTAAATAAACAGCAGTTTATGGAAATGCATTTTTCAGCCCTCAAGGGTGCTTTTCTTACAGGCTGAATCTGAAAATGGATCTAAAATTCAGTGGAGGGCCCTTTTACATAATTAATCCAGCACAAAAACGGTGAGGAGCCCCACAGGTAGGGGCCTTACCTGCCATCTTACCTTGTCGAAGCTCGATGGACTGAAGAATGTTGTTTAGATGGATGATAATGAAAATTAATGTTTGATGGCTCTTGATGATTATGTAATGTAGATGATATCTGAGCTCCTGATGAACAGCGTGATAAGAACACAGACACGAGAACATGAAAATGCACGTACAAAAACAGTCATTTTTCACAGTTCAGGACAAAGTCGGTTTAACTCGCTGCAATGAAATGTGCTTTTATTCTCCACAAATGTTAAGGCTTTTCACCGTCCACTGATTAATATCAAGCATTAGAAAATATAGAAATTTTAAAGGAGTCATGCAAATACAAACTTGCTTTTTGTGACATTGTTTTTACATCGACTTTGATGGGTAAATGCGCATCCTTGGTAGAATAGTAAAGCAGCCTGCACCTGAAAACTGTTTAGTGTATTCGCAGAAAATAACACTTTGAAAAAAACAGTCCGGTTTTGGTGATGAAGACAACTGAGGATGTCAATGAAGTGATGACATGGCATTGATGATGATGGTTTATGATAATGGAGAAAAGGAAATATTTTTGACAGCCCATAAGCGCTAATAGGGATCAATACATCGAACGAACAAAAACATAAATGAACGAATTTAAAAAATTTAAATAAAATTAAAAAGTCAGACACCAGCTTTGACCACAAACCACCTGACCTTCTCTTCAGACAAAAAAAAAACGAAACACCACAAAAATGTCAGACCACAGGACGTACAATACACACAAGCCAAGCTACTGCACCTCCTGCCCTCCCCCTCCCTCTCCCAAACACAACACACCAACACTCAACCCGCCCCCTCCCAACCCCAACACAACCCTACCTGCTTATTTTTGAGGTCAAGCGAGAGCTCATAGTCAGAGGCGGCGGAGTGCGAGCCGGCCCCGTTGCGCTGCACCCTCAAGGGCGAGGCTGTGTGGTGCAGACTGGCCCTCCTCCCCGCGCCACCTCCTTTTGCTCCTCCCCCTTCCTCGTCCTCTTCCTCCTGTGCTGCTTCACCCTCGCGTGGCTTGGCCTGCGCCTCCTCTACCTCTTGCTTTGTCTTTGCCGCCACAACTTCTTCTGACTCTTGATTCTCTTTCTCTGCAACCGTCTGCTCCTCTCGGCAAGGCGAAGGGGCTTTAGGGGCTTCCTGTGGGGCCGCCTCGCTCGGAGCCTTGACTTGCGGCTGAGGCTCGGGCTCTGGTGCAGGCTGGGCTTTCGGCTCAGGTTCTGGCTGAGGCTTGACTTCGGGTTGGGGTTGGGGTTGAGGCTGAGGTTGAATCTGCGGTTGGGGCTCAGTCTGTGGTTGGGGCTGTGCTGGCTGAGTCTGTGGCTGAGTCTCTTGCTGCTGTTGTTGGGGCTGCGGTTGCAGTTCGGGTTGTGGCTGTGGCTGTGACTGGGCCTCACTCTGCAGCTCTCCTTCTCCTCCCTTCCCTTCCTGAACCATAGACGAGTCTGGAGAAAGGTCATCGCTGCAGAAAGGAGGAGAAAATGCAGAGTGAGGTGGCTGCTGCATCCGTGGTGAGCTCTGACCTCTTCTCCAGGCTGCCTGGGTTAGTGGTAAGATGTTGACCCTTTCTCTCTTTTTTCTTTTTTGTGCCTCATCACTCAATAGTTCATCTGTCTGCCTGCTCTGCTATGAATGCCTTTCTTGTCTGTCTAGACACTGACAGACAATGAAAACCAGGAAAACATAAAGCACAGAGCAGCTTATAAAACCACAGTGTACAAAAGTTTAAAAAAAGAAAGAAAAAGATCAAGGCATTACTTCTTACAGCAAAATCTTTAGAAGAGAAAATGTGAAAAAAAACAAGATAGTTAACAGCCAATAGTGACACACGCTCCCACACACACAGACGTAGGGGGGACAGTCATGCAGCCAAAACAAATGTCTCACTGCCTCTTACACTAAATGTGTGTCTGCTTGTGTGAATACTTGTATGTTTGAGTGTACTGGAGGTGTCGTTTTACGCTTTAAAACGACAAGAGGTGTAATAGGCATGTAATATACAAGAACAAATAAAATATATATGTTTCTCTAATCATCTAATGTGTTTGAAGACATTTTGATCTAAGTGACATGACCTTGTGAGCAGTTTTCAATGCTCCCCTGTCAGCTGATAGAAGAACATGACTAAGCAGTCATGTTAGTGGCTCAGTAAGACCGCACTTAACCTGCCAGTATCTTTTATCAGGAGTGCTTGTCAGACGGTCAAAAAGCTTCTGAAACACCTTTCCGTCACACGCTGATAACCGGGGCATTGGGATGTCCAAATGGAAATGCACACACACTGGCATCTGTGTTGAAGATAAAAGTAAGCATGGTTTAAACCGCTCTCCCTGCCAATTTTTCTTCCTTTCAGTTGGACTATTTCTGCCACTTTTAGGCGTACAAAAAAGTGCCTTCCAGAAAAAAAAAAAGTGATATTGACCACAAACCCAGCTGTGTAGAGTGTAGCTGTTATGTTTGCACGCATGTGCCTTTAAACACATGAAACTGACTAATCTTTGATTAAATATTGATGAAGTTTGAAAGACATAATGACGTTTCTGTTCCTGTTTATTATAAGAACAACATGTATCAGCAGATTTCCCTGAAAGACTTTGAATTTGTGCCAGTTTTGCACACCAGCTAAAAGTAACTGTGATAACAACTGGGCAACTGGGTTGTTTCCAAGATTAAGATAAGACTTTTTCCCACTGTTATTGGATTTGGTGAAAAGAATTGAATTACTGAGCATAAAATCACCACTTTTCATGCAGAACTTCAGAAGAAAGTCAACACGATTTTTCTTCAGAGGAAGACAAAGGGCTCTGCAACAACAAACTTTTAGTTTGTGTCTTAAGTTGTCTGTCTAAAAAAGGGCTTCATTAATAAAAGCATACTTATACACTGCATTTCTGCTAATGTACAGGGTTAATACTTGAAAAAAAAAAAAGATTTGATGGCAACAAAAACCTGTCTGCCGCCTTCTTCTGCACAAGAGGCCTGGGTCTTTTTTCCATCACATATGGCAGCACATAGGCTGAAGGAAAAAGTATTCTGGGAGCGGGTATAGCTAGGTCTGCTACTTCTAAAATAGAGCTTATATGAGCAGTGAATAATGAAGAGGGAAAGTGTGCTGCTTCGACATTCAGCTGCAGGTGAGCTTTTTCTCATGCAGAAAATAGACCTGCCTGGAAAAAACTGAAGACTTCTTTTAGGGGAAGAGAGCCTGCCATGATCCCTGCTTACAATGTTTCCTTTCATTGTTATGAATCTAAATGTAGTCGTTCCGATTTGCATTTTGCTAGAGCCCCCGTTATGGTGAGAGATATTAAGACAACCAACAGGCGGCATGCAGCTGGATTAAAGTCAGATTCCGATAAAAGGAACAAAAAAAAGAAGGAAAAGGTGATCAAAGGGAATTATTTTTGAAGAGACACACAAATAACCATGAAAAACGAACGCAGTCACTGACAACATATTCCATATGGACATGTGTGTATTTATAAAGCGAATATAAGCTCAAGAGTTAGTTCAGTCTCATTTGGGGTTTTCACATTCCTTCGAATGGACTGACATTCCCTCTGCATATCAACTTTTTCTATCCTTTTTATCTATCTTGTCATCCTCTCTTTCCAACCATGCCTCTAGCACACACGCATCCAAACAGATGCACATATGGTATGTACACACACACACATATATATATATATATGCGGTTTTCCTGCTGCTCCGTCTTTCCCAGGTAAGGGGATTGAGCTGTTCTATGTATCAAAGTGACTGACAAGGCAAAGACGAGGTCTGGATGCTTCCTCTCGATTCCCAGTTTTTCCATATGTCAGTTCTGAAGATGGACGAGCGCAGTGGCCTCCATGCTTTTCATCCAGAATATAATTATAGTGTCCACTGACATCTCCTGCTCTCACTGCCGTGATTGCGAACAGGCCGGTACAGTGGTGTGACGCGAGTTTGGGGCCGTCTGCTAAGGCTGCATGCTGGGCTACAACCGATAATATCAGGTTCATAGAAAGGGAATCTCTACTTGTGTAAAATAAAAAGACAATCCATGCACCTTAAACAATCTGAATGAAATTCAGTACAGTTTTTTAAATTTTAGAATTTAAAAGAAGGCAAAATACTATACAATTTACAGGCGTTAAATTGAATCGGGATGCATGAGAGAGTAGTTTTCCTTTGACTTACTTTGCAGTATTACAAAGTCTGGAAACATCTCTATGAATATATGCATGTCTTTATATTTAAGGACAGGCCCTTTGTTTCTGTACTGCATGAAGTAATAGTACAGAAGTCAGCAAAATGTACTTACTGCATCAAAGGAAAATAAGATATTCTACAGAGAGCTTGGTGACTGATATATTATCATACTCTACACTCTCTTACAGAATATAAAGTACCATATTGTTCCTTCAGAGGTACAATGGCTTGTCACTAGGGCTGTATCCCCCTAAGGTACTCCTTTTCTACCCTTGACAGGCTGTTTGTATCTCACAGAAACTGATCTCAAAGCTCCGGTGGCAATTTTGCACCTTAGTGCTATAGCACTAAGGTGCAAAATTGAACCAGCACAAAAATGAACCTGGATACAGGAGTGTGCATTCTGTTTTTACGAAATTTTTTGTATATATCATTTTTTAATCAATATTCATTCAGATTCTTGGAAACAAACTCACAGCTGTATAGCACTTTCCTTGTCTTATACAGCACTCAAAGCTTTATTACATGTGCAACTACAGCCAACTTAAACCATTTAGCATAACATGGACGTCTTTAGACAGAGCACTTGGATAAACCCCATTCGGCACAGAGAAAACAATAAGTTTCTATCTTCTATCTAACTTATCTAACTTAAATGATTAAGAAAACTGGAAAGCCATAAAATCGTCAAGTACAAAATGTTTTGTCATTTCTGCCTGGGAAAAGTACAGTAGTTACCTTGAACTCTGGTCAGTATAGAAACTGGACAGAAACGGACTTTTGCTGTACCCTTATCAGCTTATCAGGTTACTTAATTGTTAATATTCTTGCATCAGTGTGTCAAAAGTAATAGTAGTATTTTAGCCCAGTGACACCCTCCAAAGAGTTAAAAGATAAATCTGAGAAGTCTATGGCAAATAAATGAGTAATGAGCAATTTAAAAAAATCGATTTACAATCTATTCATTTTTTTTTAAACTTTTTTCTTCTTTTTGCTTTTTGGGGAATAGTTCATAAGCTGCTTTTTAAAACTTTCATCACAAGCTAAAAAGGTCAAACACCACAGGTATCATATAGTTTTTGAGATTCATAAGAAATCTTAGCCAGATGACTCCACAGGCTCATCACAGTGTGGCAATATCCACATTATGGAAGAGTGTCTCTATCCCAGTTACAGCTTCGGTATGAGAAACGGGGCAATGCTTCTGTTCATGATAAGAGGCCAAATGAAAGAAAATAATGTCTGAAATGTAAGAATATCAATCAGGTAGGTGCGTGTTCTCTCTGCTCCAAATGGACTATATAAGTGTCAGAGTCAGCGAGGACCATTTCAGTTTACGATAGCTCACATACAGCCCATATTCTGAAACAATGATTCTCTAGATATCAATTATTGTTTCCATTTAAATGTTAATTACCTGGGCACTCTGCAAGATTTATTCATATTTTCCAATAAAAACTGACCTTCAAGTATTCAAGGTATAGTTTAAACTGGACCTTTTCATTTAATCTCAATATTCATTTATCTTTTTCTAATCTTCCATTTCCATCACTGGAAAGTTATTAGATTGGTTAATCAGTCTGATTCCTTGCTTTAACTAGACTAATTTAATTACTGCATTTTGGGGCGATTTCCCACTTATAGTTTATCACTCTGGTCCAAATAGTTGATGAGTTTGTAGACTTGTGGCTTTTTCCCATGGTTTGGTTTGTTTTTACACAGTGAAAAATCCAAGTGTACCCCAAGCAAATAAAATCACGTGAGACTATTCAGTTCATTTATTGCAGAAGCGTCTGGGGCGGGAGCAATAAAAGTAAATACTGGAAGAAGGTGTTGTATCTGGAATATAGGAGAACATGGAGAATTTACGTTCATTTCACAGCTAGTTGCTAGACCATACAGACCTTTGCGCATCTATAGTACTTGCCGCATTACATTAAAGCATATGTGGCAATGGGAAGTTTTGGGAACTGCACTGAGACCACCTCCTCAAAAGGGTCTCGGTACACTTGCCCAAATGCGATTACTGTGTTAAATGGACTAAACACAGCAGGTGTGAAAACACCCTTAATAAAAGAGTGCGGTAGAAAGATACAAAAGCAGGTCCATCACCATGTCCATCGTGTTAATGTTGTGAATTCAATTATGGTGATGCTGCCCAACAAAAAGGTAAAGTAATAAGATAGGAAAAATGACATCAGTAAGTCCCATCAGCGTGTGCCCCTAAAGCATAAAAGTTCTTTTGGCCTCATGGCCATCTTAGTTTCCCTCTAAAAAGCCTCCTGAGTGGCTCAGAAGCAGCTGTGCTCCATTTCTGAGCCTTAGCAAAGGAACATCAAGGAGATGCATTTTGGAGATGCTGCTCCACTGATATCCATTATTTCTGCTGTTAGGTAAAAGGGAGCAAAAGGGCAGCGGCAAAGAAATCTGTGTTCTTCCGACATGAAGCAACACTGACTGCAGAAAACATGGAAGTATATCAGGTTTTAAAGTCCAGGGTATCGGTAATTCATTCACGTTGGCTGCCACATCTAAGATGTAAGCAAAAAAGAGCACACGCATTAGGAAGCTGTAAAATTATTTAAGTTAAATGGAAGAGAATAATCTGGGAGTACTTTTTCTATATAACATGGTATTTTTAGTTTCAGGCTGAGATGAGGAAAGATTAAAGGAACTGTCACCTTTTGGAAATATCCATTTGCTAAGCAGTTTTAAAGTTTTTACACATAAAATTTTGCAGGGATAAAACAAATGAGATATGTGGTGGTTCTGTGAGCACTGGAAGTTTTCCTATGTCTGTACTCAACTCCTCTAACCAGCTTTTGTGCTGTTTCACATCAGCTGAAGTGTGAAACTAAAGCAAAATACTGAAAATGTTAAAGTGTAGCTACCAGAGTCTGAAAACTATTACACTGCTGTGTATACAATCTACGCTTTGCAATTCCATACTACCAGTTGTTTTTTGTTTCATTTTACAAATTTGTATTTGTAATACAATTGTATTTGCAATTCATTACATAAAATGAATAAATACATTAATTTGTAAAAGTTTCGAGGCACCCCTTATTTCTTTATATTTTGCTTCCAAGGGGCCAGACTTTTTTTTAATTGTAAAGCAATCTCAAGCGACAATTTTCCAGGGCTTGTGAAGCTCTTTTTAAAGTTTTTCTTTGGATGTATCTTGGAATAGGACTAGGAATGACTCTGGTAAATACCAGACTACTAAATACAGTAACATACTGTAAGCAATGTACAGTATGTTAATGCTAATAGATTTCCCAAAACATCCTGATTTACAGTATTCAACTGCATTTGTGAAGAAAGCTTTAAAGTAAATTGTTACAGTTGACTCTTGGCAAGAAAGCAAATATGAAGAAATATAAACCTATTGCAAGTTTAGGAACAATGAAAGTAAACTCGAATTAAGAAATAAGCTATACCAGTCAGTTCTGTGGAGATTATCCATTACAGGGACTGTTTCATTTGGATTAAAGTTTCCACTGTAATGGTGGGTGGTTCGAAGGCGTGGCGGCCTTAATAGATTCATGTTAATGCTTGGGTTACTTTATTTTTCAAGATTTATTCAACTAGAAAAGTGCACCCTAAGCAGATTTTCACTGTAAAAACTGGGGTTCAGGCGGGTCAAAGAAAGATAATGTTATCTGGACAGACGATGACATCAGTGACAACATTCTTTAAACAAGCGATGCACTGATTGTTTCCGCTGTGAACTCAGTTGCCTCATGCTAGTTTTACTTGATCATTAACCTTGACCGCAGAGCTTTTGCTGCATCATCCCCACAGAGGTGTGCAGCAGGAGAGATGAGTTATTGGACTGTGTGAACATTGGGGTTCAAAGGGTCTATCCTCTGGTGGACTGCAGCCAAGGAGTTGCTGAATAGGGCATTATGTGAGCAAAACCACATCAGCAGAAGTCACAGCAAATAACATCCCTGAAGAAGAAGCTAAGCTATGGTTGCTTGAATTTAGAAGAGTGGCATGCACTGAACATGTCTATTGTCAGTTAGCAAGCATTTTATTTTTGGCTTAATTTTCTTTGTACTTAAATCATTCCTTAAATTAAACAGAAATGAATTCCCTTGTCACCTCTGCTGAATTCCTCTTCACTCAGTGCCTACCCTATGTTTCTCATACTGCTCCCAGAGAATTAATCAGTTCATCAGGCAGAACACAAGGGCAGGCTGAAGAGCAGAAGCCTCTGCATAAATAAGCATATTTCTCCCTTCGAATGCATGGTGAAGATGATGTATGGAGCAAATTTGCTCAAGTGTATTTGAAATTCACACAGTCGCTGCAAACAGGGAATGCATGACTTAGTGTCATATGTACAAAAGAGACTGAACAGGAGGGCACTGAGGAAAAGCTGATTTTCTTACGATTTCCAGGTTATTCTGCTGCACACTTAAGCCAAAGAAATATACTGCATTGCAGCCAACTGACCTCAGTCTCACACTGACGGAAAGAAAAAGTTTCTGAAGTGTTTCTGAAAGTGTTTAGAGGCACTAAGCCCAGATAAAGAAACAACAGCTATTAAAATGCACAATGTCAGCTTTCAGCCAATTAGCAGCAAAGGCCCAGGTCCTCTCTAATCACCAGGTCAAGATTAATCATTTTTCTTCACCCTTAGTAAAAAAAAAACAAACAAAAAAAACCGGCATGGCACATTTCCGCCTTTTCATCATTAATCTATGACCTAACCCCTTGCCAACCATGAACATTCACAATGCTTCAACAGGGGACGTTCCACTGATTTTTACTCAGAGTGTGCCACTTTTAAAATGCCATATGCTGATGTGACTGCTCAGGGCTATAAGTGGGAGACCTTGAGTGTGAGTACAGGGAATGATCTGTCTGCTGGCATTATGGCGCAGTTATGAGATGTATATTGCATTGGGAATGAGAAAAATGGGGCAGATTTTGAGGGTGCATAGCTCACTTACACTTTATGACTGTAATGGTCCCACATCAAATGCTTTATATATAAAAGTTAAAGACAAGTTTCACTAACTTTACTATGAAAGTCAGGGAATGTAAGCTAAACCCATAAAGGCTTATCATTTCAGGACATTTGAAGATTTTGAGTTAAATGCTATCTCTAAAGTAAGTGAAATTTCTAGTTTTAAGAAATTTCTAAATATATCGATGTACATTTGAAATTTGACCAACTTATGCTGGCTTAGTGAGACTTTAACGGCTGAAAGCTAAATGGTAATACAAAGTTGCTAAAATGCTAACAATGATGTTAACGTGCAGGTTTAACAGATATTTAAGTTTTGCAGACACATGATCACTAACACTTTAAGATGCTTACCTATCAGTGATTTTCCATGTGTGACAAGTGAAGCCCCATTTATTCACAGACCTAGAGACTGGTCTGTGACCATCTGGCAACTGGCTGTTATTTCATTGTATCATTAATGACCCAACTGCTAGCATACTGCTGAAGTCGTAGCTTAAATGTATGGTCTTCAAACACTCAAGCTAATATTTTTTGCCTTCAAACTAAAAGTTACACCTTTTAAACACGTTGGCTAGAGAACTTTACTTTGACAGCAAACCTCCTTTTCTAAACAAGTACTTCGTGAGTATTTGAAGACAATGATGGATGGAAGGATGACTCTTAAGTAATTTATGCATTGAATAACACGAGAAACCTCAATAATTTTTACCATGTTTGTCATCTTAGTGTGTTAACACTGACAAATTTAAACCGGAATGATCAAAGCTGTTAAATTTCATGGTTGTATAAAATTTAATGGCTCGTCCCAGATACTTAGCAGGTGTTTCAAGTTCCTATCAGGAATACTTGGATGCAGTAGAAAGTCATATCTGATTCCTTCCATGACAGATAGCACTCCATTTTAAAGATAACTCCAGGAACTGTATCAGTTAGTTAGTTAGTGTCTACATTTTTATTGTTTGTACGGTAAAATTGATGATGCAAGTGTATTGGGCTATGAAACTTTAATGTGGTTGTTGATGAGTGAGGTTGACAGAAGTCAAGAAATCATTCTTTGGGTGCATTGCTGAGGAATCTCAGATGATCTGGAAGTGTCTGAAGTGGACTAAAATGGGCCATAGACAGGCAGCATTGCCATCCCTTCAGTCAGGCTGGTAGATTACTAAAAACAAAACCATTGATTTTTTAAATTTGGTTTTTGCAGTATTTATACCAAACCATTTTTTTAGTATAAATGCTGTTTTGTTTTGTCGTTTAATGCCTGACTACTTTCCTGTTATTCATACTGTGTGCAATATACAAGTATAGAGAGTTACAAAGACTTAAAACATAAATACTGCATTTTCTCTCTGGAGTTAAAGACATCCATCTGGCCTCTCTTCAGAGCCATATATCTTGTCTTTCTATCTCTGTTTTCAATGATCAAGGTCAACTGGAGACATTTATCAGCTGCCCACACACACACGTCTGCAGCGCCATCAGTGCGAGCCACCCTCTTGTTTCAAAGGAGAAAAAAAGTCCGGAAAGGGACAGAGAAACCATTTTTTATGCTTTCTGCATATTGTGTAATTTACAGAAAGCTGGCAGCACTTTCTTGTCCATTCTTGTGAGAGAGGCTTCAGTGTAGGATGGATTACAAATATAGACATGACATGGTTAAATCATGAGATAGCCACAGATGACTCACATGGTTAAAGAGTATCTGTGTATTGTTTTTTATTCCCTTTCTTTTCTTTAACAGAAAAGCTCATTTTGAATTCATTTTCTACTAGAAGATGTTATTAAAATTGTTATAAGATGCAGCAAAACCTCCTCTTCACTAAAAAAGGCTGTTTTTAAATGGCTGATGAAACCTACCCTATGCAATTCACCTTCACTGGACATGCAGTGATGCATGGTGTGGGGCATCACCCTTCTTTGTGCTGTGATCAATCTTGAATTGATTGATTATGTAGATGCCAGTCAATACTGTGCTCACTTGGGTGGAAGGACAGAGCTCATAAATACAACTGTTTAGCATGAAAGAGGCAAAGAGAGGAAAACATTTGATCCCTACATTCTGAGCAAGCAGAATAAGCAGACGACTAAGATCAATGCCAACCAGTTTGTGTCTCCGAAAGCAAAGAATGGCCCTTTGGCTCTTGTTAAAATCCCACACAGGCTCTTGGGTCTTTTGCTAAGGGCCAACGATTTGTATCACAGGTTTTGCAGGTTGAGGTGAGAATGCAAAAAGAGTTGCAACACAAACAGCGTGTTGCCTCCTGCTATAAAGAGAAAAAAGCCAGAGTTTTCTTTATCGTGTTGAATTTCAAGAGTAAACAAGAGGATATTCACCCCAGAAGGTTGAAGGAACAAACTAGTAGCGCATACAGTATGCAAGTACATACAGAGACCAGTAACCACAGGCATTCCCATGCAATGTCAATGAAACAGCTTCCCAGCAACAATAGAGTACAGGGTATAAAAACAGGATGGGCTCGTGAAATATGCAAGCCAGTATTTCAAATTGAATCTCTTCAAAAGCTGTTGCCCCAGGTTGTGGGTAAAAGCGAGAAAGACAGCAAGCAATGCGGAGACAGAAAGAGAGAGAGAGAGCGGCAGTGGAAATTGCATCGTAGATATACGGTAGACACACTGCAGTAATATATAGTTATATACACAGCTCAGGAATCATGGGCAGGACTTCAAGGATGGAAAATGACATACACCATCATTCAGTGTCATAAAATGTCCCTTATATAAAACTGGTGTCAACCCTTCAATCTAGAAAAAAAAATATGTTCCTACATTAACAATTTGCCTTGTGAATATGGAGAATTTGCTCAATGCATTAGTTTCAGTGTATGATGGACTTATACCAATTACTGCAAACCACACTATATTCATGAAAATGTTTCACTCGTCCTGCAGCTTTCAACTTCAACAGGAGAGCTGGAGGAAAACTCTCGAAATCCTCAAATAATAATGAATGTTTGTACAAAATGTAATTGTATTCCATTTAGACGTTGTACATATTTCAATCAGTGCTACAGAGAAAGCGACTGGCATTCCTAGAGTGATGGTTGTAAACATCCATTCTTTGAATCTTGCTACTGTGGTGCAATTACAATCACAATTTTGATTGTAATTACATCAATCAAATCAAAGTAAGCCAGTCGCCGTTACTTTGATGTGATGATTTCTTGTGTATTTGCTGCTTTATGCAGAGCTATGCAGTTTTCCATACAAGTGTTAGAAAATGTTTAGATGCAGATTTATTGTCTGGGAAAAGAAGGGAAGATTGGCAGCACAAGTTGGTTTAAAAATGCTAAAGTCTATGTGAGGCCATGACTCACTGCTGTCAAGCCTGTTTGGAAGCCTAAAATCAAAAGACTTATGATTAAGTCTCTTGGACGTCCAGGTTATGTTACCCTGAAGATATTGAGTCATGCATCGCAAACGTCATTCAGTACTTGTTCCTAACACACTGACCTCAGCCAAGTGCTTGAAACTACCTTCACACACAATTGTAACACCACATTTCTCGTAAATGGATTTACTAGCTTCCAGTGAACATGTGCATCATGTCTACCCTGCAGTCCATGTCACAAAAATCCTGAAAATCCAGATAAACACTTACAGTGCGTCCACTGTAAAGAGTTATTTAGAATGTCATTTTCTTTCCCTGTGTTTGTTTCCCTGCTTGTTATTCACATCCTGTTACACACAAGAATCACAATGTTATTTTTATACCTCATGGCAAAAGCAGCTTTTTATGGATGCCTGACAGGAAGGCAGAGAGAAAAGGGGGTGCGTTCAAGAACTACAATGCCTGGAGAAAGATTCAGCGGCTGCTTCGCCTCGTTGCAAGAGGAACAAACAATTGAGCCCGTCCCCCCCACCCAGACGATTTCACAAACTAATTGCCTATTATGTGGCCTGTCAGGGGGAAATAAGAGTGTTTTTCCTGTTTTTGGCTCTTTTCCTTTTTCACATATTAGAAAACATCCTAAGGCAGATTCCCCATGCAGGAATTTGTATTTGAACTTGGCTCTCTTTAGCAACACAGAACACTTGAAGCTGAACACTTCAAGGATCACACGATAGCATATTCACGATATTTACAGTAACAACAGAAACTTGGAAAATGCTTGTTTGGTGTGAATATGGAAAAAAGTCTGAGAACTGTTGAAAATATATATTAAAGTAACCTTCACAGACATGCAAGTTCTTGTGCTTAATATAATGGGACTAAATGACACATCTGACACTGCCTGTTATCCAAGTGAATCTGAAATGTTTCACCTTTCAAATTATTAGACAAAGGTGCTTATGAACTAATATGATAACTGTAATAGTTTGTAATATGCTCGCCTCTTTCTACTACCTTGCTACTCTACTGACAATAAAGAAATATGATTATTCAGCAAGCACAGTACTTGTTTCATTGTAATTCATCACATGGTTATGATCAAAGTGCTGGGTGTCAACCTGAGTTTGACAAACTCAGTTATATGTTGTCTGTATGCTGATGTGAAACTGGAACAAAAGAGCTGAAAAAGCCACTGATGTGAAATGTCAAGGTAAGTTAACTGTAAATTTTAGCTGTGAGTCAGTGCTGTACTGTAGTTTGAAGACAGATGTACATTTTCTGCAATTATCCACAGCTGTGTGAGCATATTTGTGGAAAATGCATCAGAGTGAAAAGGGATGGAATGAAGGAACATGAAATGATGTATAGATCATGATTCAATTACCCCCCCAATCCCGTCTAAATGAATACCACAAAAACACCATGTAAAAAGTCCGTCCTCTTTTTGCATGGTGCACAGTCATTGGTGAGTAACAATATTTGTCACCACTGAGATCATATCCCCTCTACAGCAAGCAAATATTCAACTTTTGAAAAAAGAATGAACCCTGAACTGTTATGAGCCACACGGTTTTTTATTTTTTTATTCAGAGTATTTTATTACTCATGTACTTATTAAATCAAAGAAGGCGAGCCACCCACATCACTCACCATGATCCTGAATCTCCTGGGAGCTACTTTATGTCATGTGGGCGAGTGAACAGAGAGATATTATACTGGAAAATATAATGAAATTTAAGACTACCCTGATTAAGGTGTTCATGTATGCTTTGACTTTCTGATTGAGTTCGAAGTGTTATTTGGAGAATTAAAGGTTAGGCTTTCAAGGGTCCAAATCAGAATTTCTTTAGCAAACAGATGTTTGTGCTGATAATCCATAGTCAATCAATCAATAGTCAAGAGGAAAAAAGTCAGGTGCATTTGGTTCTTCACTAAAAGAAAGTCTAGGTTACCTGAAACTGCTCAGAACAGACTTGAGTCTAAATGGTTTTATACAAAATATTGACGTGAGTGACTTACTGATCACATGTGTAGTCCAGCTACTGGAAACAGCAGCTCAGCAGACAGACACCCACAATTACCAATAGGACCAACTATATCACTCCAGCAATACTTCTAGTATTTACTAGTACAGCTTAAATCTACAGTCGTGTTAAAAAGAAACTGCACCCTCTTTCAGTTCTAATGTATTATGTATTAAACTATCATTATTTATTTTAAATTACGCAGCAATGCAGAAGAAATTTGGAAAATTAAGTACAATCTACTTTTTACAGCAACAACTTGAAGTAAGTTGAAATAATAACTTTATCGGTCTCAGACTTCAAGTGGAGGAATTTTTCCCACTCTTCTTTACAACGTTGCTTCAGTTCATCAAGATTTGTGGATAATCTTTATGCACAGCTCTCTTATGGTCCAATTTGTGGCTGTTGCCAATTAAAACTTACTTTTTAATGTTTTTTGTATAATTATGTGTGTGCAATTTCTTTAGCGCAGCATACTGATCCCATGGATGATTAATATATTTGTGGCTGATGCCACAAATCGATTTTCTTTTTGTTTTTTTGCGATTCTGTTGTAGATTAGCTGCTGTGCTTGGGATCATTTTCCTGTTGCATGACCTAATTTGGGACAAGCTTTAGCTGTCAAACAGACAACCCTAGTTTTGAGTCTAAAATTATTTGGTATAGAGGAGTTGATGGCTGATTCAGTGACTGCATGTTTCCCATGTCCTGTGGCTGCAAAAGAAGCCCAAATCATCCCTCCACCACCATGCCCAAAGTGTATACATTCCTTGTAACATCCCCAACTGGTAGCGGTCCGTGTGTCGTTTGGTACCGGGCCACGAGAGTTGAGGCTCGGGTGTGAAATTGACGGTTTTCAGGGTTTTTATCGTTAACTCTGTCTTTTCCCATGTTGTATTTGTGTGTCTTATTTTGAAATAAATATTTACACGTTACCATAGGGACCAGAGAGCATTAAGGGGCAGAGACGAGGATGTTACTTTCAATGTTGTTGGCGCATTTTCAGGAGGGCGCTGCTAATAAAGTTACACAGTGATTTCACGTTTATTATTATATTTACAAAATACCACAGTTTTTGTCTTGGTCGTATCATTTTATTTTGTTGTTTTCTGTCCGCTACACCTTAACAGGCTGTCCAGACTAGACAGACTAGCTGGTCCGTGAAAATATTGTCCGACATTAAACCGGTCCGTGGCCCAAAAAAGATTGGGGACCGCTGCTTGCTAGTTTAGCATTAGCATAATGCTACAGACGCCTTATTGTCTGTTTTGATTTTTTATCTTGAGAAAAATATAGCCTCACTCAAATAATCAGGAAGTAAAAGATGGTACCTATCAAATCAAGTCTCATATGCATTTCAGCAAAACAGTTCATTGGTTCAAGTTATGAATATGAATTACTAACATTACTTCTAACCTTGGTGGATGTTTAAAGGTTAACTAAATCTAAGTTACATTTAGTCCATTTGTTTCCATTACATTGTGTAGGACAAGGATGGCTTTCCTCCTTGCTCCTTAGAGAAATTCATGATATTAATTTAACCTGTTCTAAATATTAGAAATGGTGGGCAGCTGCAGAACCATCTCCTGATATCAGCCAGTGCCTTGGTCAAGGACACAATGATGAGGGAAAAATTGGCCAGGATTTAGAGCAGGTTATGGAGTTGAATGTGAATGTGCAATCTTCTTCAAGCAGTGGGAACGTGTGTGCAACCTGAGGCAGTACTTTATATAGTGTGTTCTGCAAAGCTGTATGATTCTTGAACATTACTACACTCTGGAGGTAGTTTTAGGGCCATCCAATATATCAGGATTCGCTAAAGTGTATTGGTAATTTGGGTGCTATCTTTTTTTTGATAATCTGGAAGTGTTTTTAATTTTTTGACAGCAGTTGTTAACTGTGTTATAGCAGAATAGGAGAGTGAGAGGATGAAGCCTTATCAGGCATTATTTAGACTGAGTCACCAATGTCACCGAGAGGCTCACACACGTCATGACGAATCAAAATGAAACTGCTCAATTGAAATATTAATACAGAGCAAAATACTGAGTGAGTGAGAAATTTCCCCAATGGTGAAAAATAACTTTGTTGTATGAAGAATAAAGATCAGTTCTGAGAGGATTATCAATACAGTGCTGAAACTGATTGTCTAAGAGATTACAGCCTAACAGAAAACAGAAGAGTGTGGGGGATGAAAATACACAAATTTCCAGAATAATTTAGACAAAAAGGATGAAAGGCAGACTGAGGTACTGAAATGGAAGCTCAGCTGCACTGATATACTGTAGAATATGGACCAATGGAGACAGACATGAAGGTATACTGGGTAAAAATGCTGTAGATGAAAGGCCCGAGCCAGGAACTGATATGAAATTTGCAGCTCCCATATATTTTTCCCCTTAAAAAATATCAGAATGATTTATCAGAAAAATATGCTACATGACAGATATCACAGTAAAAAGAGAAAATGCATGTATGCATCCAGCATGTTTACTCTTTTCAAACCTACATTGATTTTAAATCATTCTAAAATGAACATTTTCTATAGAAGTAACATTGTGTAATTTTGGCCACTATAGTCCAACAATCACTAAAAGCATCTGTTGCTCAGAGAGCTAATTAGACTCACACCAATGCCAATGGAGCAACTTGAGGCTCAGTGGCTTGACCGAGGACCAAGAGGGAGCAGTTGGAGATCTTTTTAGATTAGGTGGTCTGGCCATATTTTTAATTTGTGTACATGTTTTTTTCTATGTATAACCAATGAGTCATTGAGTTTGTCTTCCTTGTTTAAAGGTTTTGGGCCAGTTTATTCTGAGCAGTAACTGTTGACACAACACGGTCTTATAAAGCTGACTGGTGATGCATTAAGAATGAACTGTGTTTATACATCTAAGCAGACATTAAACAATATTAGTATTTACTAGGGGCTTACTATCACCCATCCAAGTCTAATATTCAATCACTTTTTAGCTTTGTGTTGCTCTCCAACATCAGTTTCAGCTCTTTAACTGAAAGTGCAACTATTCTCTAGCTAGCCACTAAGTTTGACAGAAGTTCAGTTGATGCTGGACAGGTAGCATCTAGTGAGACCATAAGACCTGCAAAATGACAGATGAGAGCAGTGAGAAGAAGCTAAAAAAGTAAAGTTGGAAGATACAAAAATAAACCCTTTTTTGTTCTCCGTGTATTTAGACCTGTTTTTGTTGTTCTTGTTTTTGTTTTTTACATTGATTAGCACAGCTTTAAGTAATCTGCTTTTTTGTTAGTAGATTTATCATTATGCTAATGATGCTCCTCGAAGTCAGCCAACGGGGGATTACATCTGTTGGATTTAAGGCATTTGTCTTGGTAGCAGCTGGTTGTGATATTTTTCAGTAATAATAAAAGTCATACAGTTACAGATTAAACACTTTTCCTTCATTGCTAAATATACAGTCATGGTTTAAAGAAAGCACACCTTCTCTAAATTCTAAGGTTTACGGGTTGCTGGTCTGGAGCATTCAGGTGTGTGTTAACACAATGCCAAGGAGGAAAGACAAGAGCAATTCTCTTAAAGAAGCAGCTGTTGCTGCCCATCAGTCTGGGGATGACTAAAGGGCTATTTCCAAACAATTTGAAGTTTCCATCATTCTACAGTGTGAAAGATTTTTCACAACTGGAAAACATTCAAGATCGTTAAAATTTTCCCAGGAGCGTACGTCCCAAACCCCGTTGTTCAACTGAGGCTTGGATAATTTTAGAACCTGGTCTTTTTGTTCTGTACTTATACAGTATGTAAAACCTTGGACTTGAAAGTGCACGTAATTCTTTTTACCATAAAGAATTGTGGATGTAATAATAATTATCCATACCTATACACAGGCTCAAGCCAGTACAACCAAATAGTTGATAAAGCCAAATATATACTCATGGAATATACACATGACACAAACACGCACCTTGTTCATTGTATTACACATATCACACCCCATAATGTCAAAGCACTTTCTGAACTGTACACTTGCTCTTACCGCAACTGATTAAATGTTCAGGGTCACACTGCTGCCTTCAACTGAGGTCATTTTAAACTGTTTCAGTGAACAACTAACATTAGTTTTTCTAGAGAAGACATTCTCCAGATTATATTCACAGACTTTCAGTGTCAAGTTATTTAATTTCCTTCTTACAGGGTTTATTTGTCACCAGCACTTGGTGTTACGAAAAGGAAAAAAAAATTGAGTGAAGAGGTCATTGATTGCAACAATGGAGCCGAGGCAGGAGAGGCATGGTCTGGCATCAGGCACACCATTCGCTCCATGCCACGTTCTCCATTATCTGTCACTGCTCTCACACACTCATACTTCAGTATCTCCTCATCGGTGAAATTGCTTTTAAAGGAATGGTGAAAAAAATGTTTCACTCTGGTTATTCCAGGGTGGAAAAAAAGAAAAAGAAACTCCAGCTGTGGCCAATCTTGTGTTTCCATTGACTCCACAGAAAGTGGCAAGATGCTATCCCCTCACCAGGATGATAAGAACTGGGCAAAATTCAATTACATCTCAGTGAAATGTGAAGATTTTTTTTAAAACCAGAATGGGAGTCACTCTATGTCAGTGTGGGCTTTCACATTTATTCTTTTCTCCAGCTATGGTCTTCTTTGGAGATGATGTGGGCTGTTACAGAGTGGCCAGACTGATTGGTAATGTCAAAGCAGGTCTATGTCGAAATGGGCTTAGCAGGCTCCTAGAGAAACAAACTAATGATGCGTTTTATGACCAGGTGGGCTGAAAGAGTTCAATGAAAAGGAAAGGTCTGATCTGCTGCAGAGTCTCCACATACTAACAATGCCTGGAACATTAAAGACTCAAAGATAAGTTCAGCACAGGGAAGCCACATTAGCGCCACCTATGAGTCAGTAGCACTTTTTTCAGCTTCGTATTTGTCCTTTTATTTGAGGTCTATTAAACCATATCTTGATAAAAAGGGGAAAATCTGTGTGGACTGGCACCACTGGTCTGAAGTAACGCATGATGACCACCCATCACCTTTTCCAAGCAAAGCTAGAGCTGACAGGGTATGACAGTCTGACATGCACACTGCAAAGATGGCTCAACCCCCACCCTTCCCCCTTCCCACCAAAAATAAATCAAATAAATAAATAAAGAGCATCACTGAAGTCATGGTAACAGCTGCATTGTGCACAAAAGCATGACTAAATGTTGCCTTCTTTCATTTCCTTTCATCAGCAATGAATGGTCTGAAGGTGGCTCACATATTATAAATTAATGGGGAAAGACAAAAGCCAATTTTAAGCTCATACATCTTTCACATAAAGTCTTATCTTACCCAGCTGCTCAATATTTTCTATACTGATCACAGACAAGTGAAACGGAAAAGCAAACCCATTCAAATAAGATATTATCTCTCTGGAAACAAGTACCTACATCATTAAATCTCACTATTCCTTCCAGCTCATTCTCAAAACTAAACCACGGCCCTTCACTCCCACTCACGTTCCTCGTCATCCCCGTCTCTCATTACACGGAGCGAGGTGACAGCAGAGCGAGGTAGCCTTGTCAGCAGTTTTCCGTGTCCTCTCCTCTTCCTCTACCACCTCCTCTTCTCCTCTCTTTTTCTTGTTGATCTACCGTCATGAGGCTGTCGGCTAGCTGTCAAGGACAAGGACTCTACCCGGTGATGTATGCTGAGCGTGACAATGTCACCCACACGTGGGGTACCTAATGTCACTTCACAGAGAATCGTGGTGAACAACCTCCACTCTGTTAGATCACTACATTGTTTAGTGTTTGTGTGAACAGGAGCAAAAGCAGAATAAATATAACACATCTCGCCATTTTTCTCTTTTAGCACCTCACTCTTCTGATCATGTAGTTATTTGGAAGAACCCAACAAACCCAAATGTGCAATGTGCCACATAAGCCGAGACACAATCAAGGATGGGTAAGTGCAGGGCTTTGAGATTTAGGTGTCAGAGGCTTAGTAGCAGTTTGAAAACTGTCATGAGGTGCCTGTGTTTTAAAGTATAGATTTTTTTTAATAGAGGACTCACTGGCTGAAATGAAAAAAGAAAACCAATTCTATAAAATCTAATGTCAGGCTTACAAAGCCACAAGAAAAACGAACACAATAGTAGCATGGCATAGCATTACATAAGTCAGATGAGTATTTATTAATGGAATAGTTAACAATAGGTTAGCTCAGCACAGCTAGCCAAAACAGAGAGAAAGCGCTAGCTATTAACACTTTAGACAGTCCTCTGAAAAAGTATTTCCCTCCTTCCTAATGTATTGATTTTTTTGCATGTTTGTAACACATAGACATATTAGATCACCAAGCAGATTTTAAAATTAAACAAATGTTAAAATACACATTTAATTTATTAAGGAAAAAAAGCTGCGTGACCCTGTCTCTCTCCCACCCCTCACTAGCTACAGACAGTCGGACGTTTTGAATCAAGAAATCACTTAAATAGAACCTATCAGATAAAGTGAAGCAGGCTAGAAGATCTGAAAAAACCATGCCAGTTTTTTTTTTTCAATCTACACAAACTGTTAAGTGGCAAAATCAACAGGGTTCAATAATTTACAAGCAGGTGACTCTTAGCTGTATTCTTAACCCATGCATTTATTTACGTTGTGGCTGCTTTTGAATATCTGTGTCATCTCTTAATATCAAATCTAGCCATTCTTTAGCAAAATAAGTGAGCTGTTTTTACATTTAAATAACCAACATTTTTGTTTGATTACATTTTTAATAATAGTAGTCATAGTACTGTTTATTTTATTAAAATTTGTACAACAAGTTTTGTCATGAAAAGTCACAGCCAAATTTAAAACCAGTGTAGTGGCCTGTTGATGTGTGTTTCAAATCTAGGTTAGATTTTAGCTGAAAATAAAGTAACTGTCTATAATGGAAGTTGGCTTTTAACAAGCTTGCAATACTTACATGTAATTTAGATCATCTTTTTTAAAAACACGTGTCTCTAAACCAAAGGTGGCAATACCACACATTCAGACATAGCAGTAGATGATGTTTTTAAAAGGCTATTTTTATCAATAAGTACTATATGCACTTGTCTAACTTGGTTGTATGAGGTGTACATTTACTTTCTGTTTCCATGCACAGCCATTAAAAATCAAATTGGCTTCTAAATAATTTTTTTTTAACTTTCTTTGACCCTCTAGACCAGCTCTCCCCACATTACATCAATATCTTGCAAGTCTAGAAAAGCAACTGTTGGACAGAAAAACGTCAAATGAGTGGTAAATATTTTGGCTTTCCAATATATTCCTAATCTTCAGTGTCTTCAGGCATCATACCAACCCGTTTCACCTCTCATTTGATTTGTGCTTTAGCTTGGGGAATTTTCTTTTTTTTTACTGATCTTTTCTATCTTCTGCTATTAGACTTGCACTATGTTGTTGTCCTCAAAGGAATTCCAGTAGTACTTGGTGTTGACTCCAGTAAATTCTACAAGACCTGCTGTTTGAATAAATACAAACAACAACAGTTTGGTCTGGATTTCTTGAAAGATCATATCCCACAAACTTAATTTAGAGGTACCACACTGTCTGAAATTTGTTTTGTGTCTAAATCATTCTGCAGATCATTTCAAATGTGTGTAGACACCTTGTAATTAAAATGAAAGAATGAATTCATTTTACATGTATAAAGAAGGCATTCAGAATGAAATGTTAGTGGCCATGTTTGCATGGTCCTTTTTTAAAAATGCTTTCATGACATTATTGTGCATTCTGCAGCAGTCAGGGCTTTCGAGGCTGATGTGCGGGACAACTGAATGTCAACTCCGGGGACACTGGGGAGGGAGCCTGAGTTAGTGCATGAGGTTAAGAGATACTGACCTCAACACACACCTTGGATATCCACAGCTGTATGTTCTGGAAAGGCGCTGAGCTATCAACTGATCACCATGAGTTGGATCAGGTGGCGAGGAGACCTGGCACACCCAAACGTATAGTGAGGGTGAACTGGGGACGTGTGGCAGAGGCCCTGGTTCAGGAGGTCTTCGACAGCATTCTGATGGAGGCATTGAGTCAGAATGGATGTCCTTGAGCTGTGGCCGCAAGGTGGTTGGTGCCCGTCATGGTAGTAATTTCAGAAGGGAGGCGTCAAGCTGAAGGAGGAGTCCTATTGGGCTTGGTTAGCCATCAGGTGATGGACAGTATTATATTTTAGACTGTATGTAAAAGTTTGATATACAGTACTCATTTAAAAAAAACTAAATTGAATATGAATTAGCGCTTTGACTGCGAAAATATTGTTTTCTTCTGTGTAATAAGTGAACATATGTGCAAGACAGGGTAGTGTCCAAAGTTCCCAATTGCTACCAAGTCTGATAGCAAGCTGCATCAGTAACTGTGTTTAGTTTAGATGTTCTGTCTGTGTTTTTGTGGATTCTCTCCAGGCACTTTGACAGGGACGTGGATGTTGGGTTAACTGGTAATTCTAACTGGTGTGTATGAATGATTCTGTGTGTGTGTGTGTGTGTGTGTGTGTGTGTGTGTGTGTGTGTGTGTGTGTGTGTTAGCCTCATGATAGATGTGTTGATCTAAGCAGGGTCCCAGGGTGAACTCTGCCTCTTGCCCTTTGACAACCCTATGACATATGGGCTGCAGCTTCCCCTTGCAATCTTGAATTGGATGGATTGGTGGAGTTTATGGATCAATAAACTGTAGTGGTACAATGCAAAGACACACATACATGGAGACTAGCAATAAATAACAGACTAACAAAATGGTAGAACCTCACTTAATGAAACTAAAGCATTAACTTCCAAGACAGGCTATACATCACAGCAGGACATATTATTTGTCAGGTTATTTAATTTAAATCTTCTGAAAGTCACCAGCATGGCAAGGAGGTCTAGTTCAGTGAATTTAATTAGAGTAGGTGAGTCTTACAGGAAATCCAAAAGGGGAAAAAAATCACGATGAATACTTAACGATGTAAAGTTGGGAATTTTAACATGGAGTCTTTGGGGATTGACCCGCTTTTTGGGGATTGACCCGCTTTGGACCCAGCCTCGAGTGGGCATTGGGGGAACTGCCATTTGTGGAACTTTAAATTTCACAGTAATTAATTAGGAAGGAGTTCGGAGAGCACATTCCTCCATTAATGCCTATGCACTATTTTGTCATTTTAAATAAAGTGATCTATATTGCATTATGGGTTTTTCCTATGCTTATGTTTCACCTTCCCAATAGGTTTCATGAAAATTAGCTGGGTAGTCTTGTTGACAGACAAAAGGACACTACCAGGCAGCAGTTTAAAAAATACCTCGGCCATGGCTTACCCTTTGACTGAGGAAAAATAAGTAAGCATAATAATGTCATACCAAGTATGAAGTCAGTTAAGAGTCGGAGATTTAACAGCAGGCCACCTCACTGATCATGGAATTTTGGAGCTCTATGCTTACAAATCACTTTGCTCATAACACAACCTTTGGTAGTGGCTAACAGACATTCTGGCTGTGGTTGCCTAGGTAACCATTTAATATATTTAACACCAGATCATATGTCAATCAAGTTTCCTATTTTCCTACTTACAGTAGTTTTAATTACTCACTAATTAAAGAAAAAATTTCCTAAAATATTACTGAGTTAGAATCAGTTTTACTCATAACTTATTACCAACTAACTATGTCACTAGATTGTCTTTTATTCTGAATTTCGTTCTTTAATCTTTAATTAAGATACTACTACTACTACTACTAAACTACTACTACTACTAATAATAATAACAATTTAGAAGGACCAAGTTAGAACAAAGCTCACATTCTTAGAACATCTTAGTACCTTAATACCTGACGTGTCCTGCAGGAAGAAGCAGATTGTTAATCTGAGCTGACAGAGATAGACAGCCCACACTCTGTCCTCTCAGTTACCTCTGGAGCAGATGGGCAGGGCAAATGAAAGTGCCAGATGTCTGCTTTTTGGAAATTTGGCTTTTTTTTTTTTTTTAGCACAGTAAGGCAAGAAGATTACATTAACTATAAATTAAAAAGTGATGGCTACTGGACTCAAATTTAAACTTTACAGTTTAACAGACTGAGCAAGGATTGCTATACGTGGGGAGGTGGTGGTTAAAAAATATAAGCAGATGGCCAAAAACTAAAAGGTCAGGACAAAATGTGCAGCCAGCATGTGGACAGGCAGATGTCTCTGACTGGCAGACCGTCTGCTCCTCATCAGCACCCCCTGCTGTCCAGAGAGGAAATGCTTTGTCCATTTGGGGAGCTGCAGACAATTTACAGGGACAGCTACATGCAGAGATCAGATAATTATCCTTGGATATTGTTCTCCCTTTTGTTTCCAGTCAGCACACACTGTCTCTTGCATGCACAAACAATCACCTACTCGCAATGTGCATTTTATCACAGCACCGTCAGACTGTTGACCTGTCTGTAAAATAGAACTATGGACATTCTGGGACCACTCAAATGATCAACACTAATAGGAGAAAGGAACAAAAGGAAAGCATTAGTGCTGCCACAGCACATCGTGTGGATCTGTGTGCTTGCAGGTGTGTGTAAGGGGATTTGTGAGATAGTGGGAAAAAAGAGGGCTACTAAGTTTCAGAAACCTATATATCATTAAGCTCTGACATTGTACTCAAAATCTTTATTATCAAAAGTCATAGGATGGAGTTCGAGAATACAGCATCCATCTGAGGTGCATGTGAATCAATAATCTGTATTCAGTTTGAGAACCAAAGGCACCATAATCGAAATAGAAATTCAGCTCATAATGACTGCCTCGTTTTTTCTCAGAAAAATGGAAAACATTAAGGAAAATGTATATTTATTGTATTATTTCCCTGCGGTGACTCTGCCAGCACAGAATGGTTATTCCTGCATAACAAGTCATCCTGCGGCATATTTTAGTAGATATTATGGCAGTTGCTGTGCCTCCAGGGAAGTGTGAGCCGGTTTCTAGAAATGACCAGAACCATTGCAAACATGTGTCAAAGAGTGGTAAAATATGATAAAATCTGGAAGGGTTGGAAAGCCCTGTATTAGGCATTTTTTTGTTTACTTTTTCACAGTCCACCTGTATAGAAAATCAAAAATGACTGTTGCATTTGTGACTGAGTACAGAAGAATTTCCAGCAAAATGAAGGACTGGCTCTGAAGCAGAAATATGATCCATTTATCATACAGCATTATGATTTCCTGCTTAGGATGTGTTTTATTTGTAGCAGCTTGAGGTCTCTCTCAGATGCTGAGATTAGGAGAAAAAGGGGCCTAATTTACTCACAGTGTGTACACAGTTATTTTTAACATAATAACAATGATAATATTCATTACTAATGTCATTATTATTATTTCCTTTATTTACCATTTTCCAAAACACCATGAATCACAAAATGCTAAAAATTATATTAAAAGACTAATAAGTAAATTCTATCTTATCTCATCTTAAATTCTGTATATCATTTTGATTTTTACAAAAAATGGCACATCATGGCTGGATTTCATCACTTACACTCTTTTCTTGTTCTTTGTGGTGAGTTTCTCATCTAAGGCTGACAGATCATGTGCTCCTGGTTCTTTTTCTTGTAATCTGTTAGTCTTTTTCATATCAGCTTTGATAGTTTTCATGTCTTTTTTTTACTTGAGTCACACTGACTGTCTTAGGGGAAACAATATTCAAAAACTCTGTTATTTTAGTCTTCCTCTTTGGACACAGTTGTTTCAGTTTCTTAAAGAAACATGTTTCCTTGTATAGAGAACTTAGGGTGGGGCAGACAATATACAGACTATACAAGCCTGTTGGTTTAGACTGATTCTGATTTTTCTAACATAGAATGATGGTAAGAACAAAATAGCCAGTGTGCAGATTTAATAAATCCAATGCTAAATTTGCTAAATTTTTTGTGTGGGGTAAGAACATTTCCATGCACATATTAGTAAATGAGGTCCAGTGTCTTTTTGGAACAAGACAAAATAAAAAATAGGCCATTTAGAAACTGGTTTACTATAAGAACCCAAAACTACAAAAAGAGTAGGACAATGGACTGCAGTCAAAAAGATGATCATATATTCATGTGACATCTTTATCCTAGAAGTAACTCTTACCAAATATATACAGTATACAGTAAACTAAACACAAACACAAACACATTTTTACCTAAACCCTTTCCTCTAGGCAAATCTTTAGTTAGCTGACATCATTATGACATCATTCGAGTGGTAAATTGACTCAACTTGACTCAACAGTTTTAAAAGACGGAGCTGCACTCCAAATGACCTGTAAACTAACTTTCATTATCTACTGTCTTTTATTTCAGAGTGCCTCTTTAAAAGTGTCAATCTGCTGCATTACTGTCAGCATTCTGGCTTTCACAGCAGTTTGCATGCGTCGGGGAAGAGCTAAGGACCCGGCCTTGACATTTACACAACGGCTGAAACTTAAAAGATTGCTGATACACATTGAGATGCAAGCATTTCAAAGCTCAGGCACACACACACACACACACAAACACACGCAGGCGCTGGGTGCATGAAAGATCCTGCAGCAACTTCATCAAAATGTTGTGGTTTTATTAAATCTCCTTTGCAATAAAACCTTCCACTTGCCTCGCAATGCTGAGATAAGCAGCAAAACCAAGAGAAAAGAGGAGGAGAAACTCTCAGATCAGAAGAATCCATGAGTACCTACAGGCTGACACGACACTGTGCACGAATGCACCACGCAAAGTCTAAGAGTCTTCTTTCTGTGTGCTTGTGTATATTAAATGAGACAAAACAAGTGCACAACATCTCTGATCATGCAGCTGAGCAAGAAGAGATCTGGTGTCTTAGCTCTTTTGCATTAAGCAGGCCTTAGGGTGAAAATAAATTAGTCGGAGCATCACTTTAATTAGAAATTACTCCAAGCACTCGCAGTCTTTAAAGCTCCTTTCATTCATTTACAATGCTGTATTTCAATTTTCAAGCGAATTTAGGCTGCGCAAGTCCCAGAGGATGTGTTTAAAGAGGAATAAACTGGAACAAAAACCAACAGCTGAATGGATGGACCCCAGAGGATAATGACACTGACAGAGTGTTTCTGATTGGCCAAGAGGCAAAGCCCTGTACGCCAATGGGAAGATGGCAACAGAAAGACAGGAAAATAAAAAGCTAAGGCTTACAACGAGGAAGATTTTTTTTAAAGGAGGATCAATCCATGTGAATGCTTAGACACTCAGGAGGTATCTGAATGCTAGGCTGTATGTTTCTGCTGCGCCCTCTGTTCCCATGACGACTGCCGACAAGGTCACTTTCGCTAGCCGAGGCAACGCGGTAGCCCAGCCATGGCAGGCAACACAGAAAGAGACAGAGGCAGAAGAAGGGGAGAACAAATATTAAATTATGGTGTGAAGAGGGTGAAGGAAATTTGATGATTAAGGACACCACGTGTGAAATTTCATTCGCAGCTGCACAGGTGAGACTAACGCCGCGTGTGAGGACAAAAGCATCTGCGATCTTACACTTTAACGAGTTCAGCCTTGAATAGGTGTGCTGATGAGAGCATGTGCCCCACTTCCCCCACGCATCTCAAGGCCAAGTCCTGAATGACAAAAAAAAAGGCTCTAGGCATACTTTTTAACATGCCCCTGAACGTCCTCCAACAAAACAGATCAATCACTGAATGAGTTCCCCTGTCTACCTCAATGCATCATGGTCCCTGTATTCCTGTCAGATTCTCTCAACAGATAGAAACTCTATTTGGGTTTCTCCCCAAAGTGGCAAAGCATAACCTGTTGTGTCCTTATTCATACCGCCTCACCTTTCCATTTGGCAGACAGCAGGACTCCGGTAATTAGTGTAGTTTATTATTAATTCCAGTGATTAATTACAGAAAAAAAAGATGTCTTGTTGAGATGACACAGCTGTCTTACTCATGCCATGATCTGAGGTGAATTAATTTCCCGCTGAAACACCATAATTCTCCCCAGTGCCAGCTCTCGGGGTGTCAGCTTCATCTTAACCACTCGTGGCATTTGTTTTATTAGTGCTGGCGATCAAGGGCATTGGATGGGCAATGACCCAAAAGTGTTGTCCTTCTTTTTTATATTTCTCTAAAGTCATATGCTTGCAAGGTGTGACCCTTCCTCTTCTCTACTTAATCATTCTTTATAACCCATCATAAAAGATAAGGCTGTAAATCCTGATTAGGCTATGGGATTTAAAAAAGGACTGGGTCTAATTTTATCTATAAATCATACATTTAAATTTTGGATGGCGGAATAGAGATACTGCCCAGCAACAACCAAAAAACCCAAACAGCTTCCTTAAATAAACTCTTTTTAATTGTCATGTGTTCATTAAGATGAAACTTCACGAAGAAGCTAACTAATTTGCTCTCTGAAAATTAAATGGCAGATTGTGTAAGCTAATTAGCATTGGATACCTCATTAAGATGTTGGCGTGTGTGTGTGTATGTTTGTGCATGTCACTTGTAAGATGCACTGCAGGAGAGCTAATTTAAAGGGGCTTTAGATAGTGAGCAATGTGTCAGTCTTCCTGTAAGCACTGTGAAGTGGTGGGGAAAAGCAGTCTGTTCGGCAGCCGAATTGCCAACACGATCACATATCGTGCCAAAAATGTGTGCCGTCACCTGCCAAAGGCTGACTGGTCAGTTTATTTTTAACTCTGGGACCAAAAGAGTGTTTACAAACCTATCAGCATCATCATTACGGTTCCAGCATGACACAACAATGACAGGAAAATCGTGTCTCTTGAGCTGTGCTATTTCTTTTACAAAGACAAAAAGTGACAGCACTCAGATTTAATAAATCGTGCCATATTTTTTGCCCTAAATGGTTTAACTACAGTAAAATGGCTTTATATTGCAAGAATGAAAATTGCATTTTTATGCTAATTGTGGTGAACTGCAATGCATATATGAAATTTGTTTGATTAAAAACAAAATATTTGCTGTTACCTTTGAATGCTTTTGGGCATTTACTTGAACTGTTATTTTGAAGTATTTTACAAGGTTTGAAAAACTCTTTCTTCCTTGGAAGTTATAAAGTTGTGGTAATCTCCCCTTGACTTCAGTTCAGGATTCTTTGAGGAGTATGTCATTCTCTTATAATGTCGCTGGAAGAAGCTCACCACTTGCAACGCCTACATCTGCAGGTCTTAACTGGTATTGACATTATTCTCCTTCCCTACAAGGCCAGACAGCGGTATATCAAAATCATTTTCCATGCCTTTTTAAAGTATTTGGCTTTCTAAGCTTGTTAAGAAAGCAAGAGTCCCCTTGTTTGGATTCACCAGCTTTCTAAGATAAACACTGTCAAAACAGCAGGCGTTGTCAGATTTACCAAAGTGCTCGGTGTGATAAATTTGACCATCTGCAAGCTCTGCTAATGTATTATGGCTGGCTGCATAATTAAAATATGCTTTGAAAAACAAATCATTAAATAAATTGTGCAAATGAAAAGAAATAATCTCTGATAAAAAAGAAATATATAGCTATCTTCCAAGTATAAATTCAGTTTGTTGCTATTATAGTGTGACTTTTTAATGATTATTGAAGGATTGTTACGGGAGCAATAGCACAGAACTAATATAGTGCCAAACAGTGCTATACCATATTTCCTCAAATGATGGTTTAGTTTACCACAACAGAATAAGACAATCAGACACATGTTTGAAACGGGCTTTTAACAGAGGTGAGATTTCGTTCCTCTGCTTGACTGCAGAAAATGGTCAAGAACATGCAATAAAGGCCTGCTCCGATATTATTTCCTTTGCCCTATTAAAGTAACTGCCTACGCTTATTATAACATAACAAGTGACAGCTCACTCATTAAACAGATAAATTAGCTCCCTTGAGATTCTCCACACAATGACTTTATTTTTAACAACAAGCTGGGAATCAATTAACTCACAGTCATCTGCACTAGCATGAAAGGGGAAGGTCATCAAACTGGTGACTCACTGCACTCATGGTGTCACTTCTTTGTTAATCCAACATAATGGAACAACTTATTATGGCAGAACATGTTTAACTTTTCTTTATGGGTGCTTTGTATTTGTGACTAAGTGAGCAAAATAATAAAAAATAAAAAAAGGTGAACAAAGTAATATGGAGTATACCTATCAAAGCAAAAGCAGTTCATATTTCAAACTCAGCATGAGTGACACTGACTGACACTGACATGTGACATTTTGTGGGAAACATGGTTTGATATATGAGTTGCATTTATCTTTTCCAACTGATCTGGTCTTTTATGAGGGATGAAAGAAAACAAACAAGGACTAAATGTTGAATGTACTTCAATAGTGTCTCTAATATTTTATATATTTAGTCTTTTCTATGCACGGTCTCTATGGTGGCTCTGTGTTTGGGACATCCCTGCTGCATGCGGCTGTCAGTCTGCCAGAAATTGCACAAATGCCTTTATAAGTTCTAGGTGACGATTAACACTGTCTAGCAATTTATTAAGCAGAGCAGAGCCCAGCAAGCCGGTGTACTGTCACTGATCTACTGGTAGTAGCAACACCACCCATGTACCTGCTGACAACAGAACAGAACAGCACTACTGTTAGCACCTTCTGCAAAAAATAAATGAACAAATAAATGAACAAATAGTTCAGAAGCAAGAGTGCAGATTCCCTGTAACATTTGTAACAAATGATTTTGGATATGATCCCAAACACTTGAGTAAACTTCACACTGTGGCATCAAAGTGTGAATATAAATGTATGCTCGATGAGGGGTTTTTAAGAGGAAGTGCATACTGTTTTTTGTTGTGCTTTCATTCAGATCAAACCAATTGACTATAGGCTGCTGACTAGCTGAGATTTCATGATTGGTACGCATTTGTAGTTACAGGCTTAGAGACTCAAATAAAACTCAATCATTGTACACACAGCAAATTCTACCTGCAGCTTGTCCATTGGGGATCTTTCCGAGTGCCATCTTCTGCTGTGCCTTTCTCTGTGCTACAATATTCTAATAATCATGTTTTCCTTCCATTTATTAGGTTCCCGAGGCCCTGTGTGTTGACTACAGCACTTCTCAGTTCTGCTGTAAAGCAGAAAGTTAAGCTTAAGGTACCCTATGGGACTGTAAAAGTATCAACAGTACTCCCGAGTGCAAGTTTAGCACACTCCAGCAAAAGATGGCTCACACTACTAATTGAAAGGCTGTGGCCATCCCTTCCAATCACCCCCTCCAATGACTGATTATATATCTGACTTTGTGACCCCGAATACAGATCACCTATCGTCTCTAAACCCTCTGGGGCCTCCTTAATGCATGGCAAGAGTGACCACACTGTCACGATGAATTTCCAGCCTCCTCAGAGTCCTCATTATATGTGACAGTAAAATCTTCACTTTCCTTTTCGGTTCTCAACTTTCCACTTTCTGCTCATTTAAATGATGCTATATACACAGCATTGTGAATGCCTGTGTATTCCCTGCTTCCTGGCTAATCAGAAAAAACTCCTTAGGTAAAGACGTGCACAAACCAAGAGCAAACAAAGCTTCAAATCAGTACAATTAGTTCTTATAGAGGCTCATGGTGCTGCCCTTTTCTAAGCTGACCCCTCTGACACAGAGGCTTGAATTACTCAGAGTAGAAAGAGCGGTGCTAATGAAACATCAATGATTGCACTTTGTCTGTCAGGTTTAGTGAGTGAACGAAGGCTTCATCCCGAAGCGGAGGCAATGCACAACGAGGCAATGAGTTGTCTTTTTTATATGTTAATGAGGTCTTTTCTGCTGTGAAACCCTTTTATCACTGAAGACAACTCGCTCTTGTTTCAGTATAGTCTGCACCATTTGCAGTTTGCATCAGATTTCATACTCCTCGTCAGAGTCATAACTCTGTCAAATCACGACAGACAGACATGACACAAATATTTTTAGATTAAATGTGATTTGTTATTTTCGATTATCTCTCATGTCATGCATACCATGAATAATCCTCCACAGAATGTCAACTTGTACACCCACTGCTTCATTGCCAGGAAGTTCCAGCTGACCTTATTTGAGATAATTGTATTGTTATTAATTTATCAAAAAACAAAAAAACTCGAAGCTCAAGTAGCCCATAAACAAACGTAATCGACACCATGAAGAATTAAGGTAGTTCTGAAGGCAAAATAAGGTCCAAACCAGTTGAAATAGGTGTAACTAATGAAGTGTTGGTGAGTGCATATACGGCATGTTTCACCCTTAAGGATTATAAGTATGGGGGAAAAAAAAACAAGTAAGAAATCCAAGTGTTCAGTACAAGTGACATGGCAGCCTATTTTTAAGGATTTCTTTGCTGGTCGCCAATGTTGTATGTTTCCCTGCATTTTGTCTAATCTGTGCCATGTGTATCATAGCGAAATACTACTACAAACATGTATGTCAGCACACACAAGAATAAGTGATGCTCCTGGCATTAAATTCAAAATGAGCATCATCATCATCAAGACAGAGGTAAGTCAAACATATAAGGAATATCTCCTAAAAGTTTAATGATTTCTGAATTACAGCCTTCCCTGATAGAGTTACAAACATATACTCATTAGCCAATCATGCAGCAGCAACTCAGAGTACTTAGGCAGGTAGGCTTGGACAAGACAACCTGCTCAAGAACAGGGAAGAAAGGTCATTTAAGTCACTTTGAACATTGCATGGTTTTTGGTAGCAGACGGGTTTCTCTGAGTATCTCAGAGACTGCTGATCGCCTGGGATTTCCCCACCCAATCATCTTTAAAGTCTGGAACTGTCTGAAAAAGAGAAAATATCCAGTAAAGTGGAAGCTATCTATGCAAAAATGCCATAGTGATGTCAGAGCTCATCCTCCTTTGAGTTGACAGGAAGGCAACAGAAACCCAAATAAACTCTCATTACAACCAAGGTATGCAGAAGAGCATCTCTAAATGTATAACACACCCAATCTTGAAGCAGATGGGCTACGGCAACAGAAGAGCACCTTTGGGATGCGGTGGAATGAGAGATACAGGTCATGGATGTGCAGCCAGCAATTCTGGAGCTAAATTGTAATATTATCCTGTTAATATGGAGCAAACTGTCTGAGGAACATTTTCAGAAACTTGTTGAACCTATTCCACGAAGAATGTAGTCAGTTCTCAAGGAAAAAAAATATGTAACACTGAATAGCAAGGTGTAAAGAAAAGCGAGTAAGAAATCAAAGTGTTCGTACAAGTGATAGGGCAGTCTGTTATTATGGATGTCTTTGTTGATTGTGTTGTATATTTTTCTGCATTACATGCATATTAATTAATCCGTGATGTGTGTACCAAAGTGAAACGCTGCCACTCACACATGTACATCAGCACACACCCACGCACACAGACAGGGAGCTATGTTCTGATCACTGCCAAGCCGAAGCATGCAACATGATAAGAACTTCCTTTTTTCACATGAACACAGATGCAATACATGTGTCGACAAGGAGGCGCACCAGATTCCACCATGGGAAAGACCCTACTGTACACAGAGTATGTGTTATGGCAGTTTTACAAACACACTCAAGACTTCAGTTACATGGTAATATTCATACATGGCTCTTTTGAACTTAGTGTGACCACAGTGAAGAAACAAGCCCGAATGACGTGAGCATGAATGACGCTGGATGAAATGAGGTGTGGGTGCCATGTGGAGTTATGTGATGTGATGATGCCATGTGAGTAAATGATCGACCAATCACTGACAACAATGCGGACATATAGAAATCAACAACAACAGAATACAGCTTTCAAAAACAGATAAGACACAACAAGAAGAAACGAGAAAGGGCAAAACAAAACCACAAGCTGCTTTCCGTGTGGGCCCCAGAGAGTCCTGCTTTGAAGTGGTTTGCTTCAGATACTGGCACCGAGGGGAGGGGGTGTTTTGCAGGGACGGAGGGGTTGACAAGTTAGCAAGGACCTTCTGCTGTGCACTTTGCTTGTACCTTTTGCTAATGGCCCCAAAGCACAAAACAATCACAAAACACAACAGCCCCAAACACCCTCTATCAAGTAAAGTTCAAGCCGGTGAACTTGATCAATTCTGCTCTTTGAATTGCCCCACCCCTCA
Organism: Oreochromis niloticus; assembly: GCF_001858045.2. Lineage (NCBI taxonomy): Eukaryota > Metazoa > Chordata > Actinopteri > Cichliformes > Cichlidae > Oreochromis > Oreochromis niloticus. The sequence continues at coordinate 12,007,290 of NC_031981.2, read as the reverse complement.
CTAGTTTTAAACCCATGAGAGTCACTCCTGTGAACCTTTAATCCCTTCCAATAGAGTCACAGCATGTATTAAATAATAAAGGCTCTGAAGTGACTTTTGTAACAACAGATCCAGTACAAGATGTTGGGTTTCGGTAAGTCGGCAGGCTTTCTGAAGCCCATTTTTCTGCTTTGTCAAAACAGCAAATAAACCTTGTATAATATTCACAACTCTTCCTTCCCCTGCATCTCAACTACACAGGCCTGAGAGGTATTTAGAGTGTGATTGTGTTGGTCTGCAGCCTTTTGCCACTTACTGTGTCCAGCACTGCAGGGGCTATGATTTGCTATCAATGGGCGTTTGCTTATCTGCTATTTTCTGCCAAGCTCAGACAATGCGGCAAAGCAATTCTGTGACACGTGCAGTCAACAACAAACAAACCATTTTGGGGCGGATGGCTTAATTGCTATTGATGCGCCTTGGCTAGATGAATATCATAATTTTCTTTCAAATTCTGGTGGTAGAGTGCACTTGGGGAAAATATAACCAGGAGGCACTGTCAATTTTGCTTGAAAGGGGCCAGATAATACCTTGTCAAAGCCATTCATTAATTTTTTTGTTCCTACTTGTCTAATTATATATCTTAGAGGCTGCCTGTACAACATTAAGTATTGATTATTATGCGTCCTCAAAACTGCCTAGCCAAAATAGTCCTACAAAAGTACAGTCATTACAGCAGCTAATTATTAGTTGCTGTGTTTTTTCATATTTCCCAGGACAGTGGGCGTAAATTACCCCATCAAACTGACTTCAGAGCTTTCAAATTACATGGAAAACTTGATTTAAATTAAAGAGCCTATTTGTAATTTACCACCAGTACTAAGTAATTGCATGGGCTAATCTGTCATAAAAAGATATCATCAGCATTATCATCCTGCTTTGCCTGCTAAATCCAATGTAATATTTTCCCAGTTGTTCGGTTTCCGTAAGTACTTGACCATTGTCCAGAAAATGGGATGTTACTGATATAGATCGTATTACTGTGTTTCATTGTGTTTATCGCAGTAGCCTGACAAACATGGCACTAACACTCGCTGGAAATAACAAATCGTATCCAGTGTATCTTAAATTCACTCAGGAAACAAGTTCAATCTCAACCACAACAAGACCCAAAACCCAAGCTGTTGTGACAAAGGACATTTAAAACCATGGGGAGTGACTCGCTCTCTGTGGCTCGGTGGCTATTTAAGATAGATGAGATCATGAAGGGGATGGAATGCACCTTGTCCTGGAAGAACCTGAAGCAGTTACAACCACTTCAACTTAGATACCACTGCTGGGGTACTTGTGTTGACTAGTGTAGCTACGGCAGCACTGCTATAAACAGGATGCATGATACGTGGCTGCAATTAAAGTTGAACGAAATTAAACTTAAAATTGTTCAGAATAAAAAAAAAATTAAAAGGAAAAAATAAACATTTGTGCAGATGTAACAAGGATGCAGTCATCTTACCTGGGAACACAGGCAGTGGAGGTCTCCCCCTCAGGAGCCTCTGGGGCCGGGCAGCAGAACTGGTGTAGTACTGTTGGGTTTCTGTGTGAAAAAAGAGTGGAAACGAAACAGAGACAATCATATATTTTGTTTAAACTTTAGTTATTGTTTAAATGTAGAACAAAACACTATATATGACAGCAACTTTTTAATCGTGGCTTAGCAAGCGTGGCTAGTGGCTAAATCCCTATACACCATATATGTATAACACCATGAAAGTGTAGCAGAGTAATAAGGTTAGAGGATCTCCACTGCCACTTTTCATTTTTATTTATTTTGATTTTATTCATGTGTTTAGTTGTTTGTTTCCATTTTAGGTAGCCCCATGGGTCGAAGAGGAGAAGATAGGCATGGAATGAGGTTGGTGTACCTAGTTGCTAGTTGGGGTGTGAGCCCCACGTCCATCCTCTGTACTGTTCATGGTCTTAATGGGGTGAACTGTGTTATTTCCTTTACAAACATAGCTTAATTAAAATGCATTAAAATGCATTATTTTTTATTGATTATAGTATACATCTATCCATTTTCTTCCACTTATCTGGGGCCGGGTCGCGGGGGCAGCAGCCCAAGCAGAGAAGCCCAGACCTCCCTCTCCCCAGCCACCTCCTCCAGCTTATCCGGGAGAACACCAAGGCGTTCCCAGGCCAGCCGAGAGATGTAATCTGTAATCTGCCCTGGGGCCTCCTCCCGGTGGGAAATGCCTGGGAAACCTCGCCCAGGAGGCGCCCAGGGGGCATCCTTGTCAGATGCCCGAACCACCTCAACTGGCTCCTTTCGATGTGGAGGAGCAGCGGCTCTACTCTGAGCCCCTTCTGAATGGCCGAACTTCTCACCCTATCTCTAAGGGAGAGGCCAGCCACCCTTCGGAGGAAGCCCATTTCCGCCGCTTGTATTCGCGATCTCGTTCTTTCGGTCACTACCCACAGCTCATGACCATAGGTGAGGGTAGGGACGTAGATCGACCGGTAAATTGAGAGCTTCGTTTTTACACTCAACTCTCTCTTCACCACAACAGACCAGTGAGTGATGGGAGAAGGGAGCGGGAGATCAACAGACAGATTGGTGCAGCGTCCACATCACTACAACCGCTGCACCAATCCGTCTGTCGATCTCCCGCTCCCTTCTCCCATCACTCGTGAACAAGATCCCAAGATACTTAAACTCCTCTACTTGGGGCAGGGTCTCGTCCCTGACCCGGAGTGGGCACTCCACCCTTTTCTGGCTGAGGGTGCTCCCTGGGGACTCTGTTGTCCTACTGGGAGACTTCAATGCTCACGTGGGCAACGACAGTGAGACCTGGAAGGGCGTAATTGATTATAGTAATTTATATATTTTTTTATGTTTTTTGTTTGTTGATTTGTTTGTTAAAACAGTTTAATGACTCTTTCTTGTAGTTGTGTTTTAAGTGCTGCAAAGTTAGTTTGACATTACTTAGTATTTTTTTGGTAAATCTTTGTCTGCCCTCCTTTCTGACCAGCCAGTCATGAACTCATTTGACTGGTGGTTATACTATATACAATAAGGCAGATAACCTTTGACCATGGTTGGATGGTATCACGTGAGAAACCTCTATAGTCAGGTGAATTTATCAGTCTCTAAAAGCGCACAAAAATGTTGACAACAGCTTGCAAACCCTACATTAAAAACTTTGATGTTTAAAAATGTTTTTTAAAAATCTGGATGCTGTTTTAGAGAAGATAGACAGTCAATGAATTTTAATTTTTGACCGACATACTGGTTAAAAGATCCCGTCAGTGTCTTATGATTTGCATCAAAATCTGTTTCCTGACATCCTGAAGCCTGCATTTCCTCACTGCCCACTGGTTTTCCACTGTGGGTTTCCCATTTTAGCTCATCACCTGATTAGTTTCCCACATACACATCTCCTTCCCATCAGTCACCAGCCCTGTGTCTGATAGCTGTAGTCCACCAGCACCTGCATATTTCCAGCTTCCTAGCTAATCAAATAAAACCAATGCCAGCGGGGAAAACAAGATACCAGCATGCACCCTGTTTCGCCTTATTCAACTCCTTGCACTCCTTACAACCAGAAATGTCTGCTTTGTCTGTGTTTCAGTTTCTGAGTCACTCTCTAAGATACTGCTTTACTCAATCCAAGCTCAGTGTTGCTACAGAGTTTATTTATGGGGTGACTTTCAGGATTACCCTAGCATGAAATCACTGTGCTAGCATTGGTTATGATGGCAATCTGAAGACAGCAGTGGCCTGAATTTGAGGCACTGACAGCTGACAGTGTGATTTTCAGCAGTCCACTAGCACTGAACTGCAATGCAGACTGATGTTTTTGGCCAAAATTGAGCCAATATAGTTTGAATGTTGGCATAAGCTCTCATTCACTTTCTCAGGCTTTTACAGTATTCACAATTGCTAAATATTAATTTGTTTATGGGACATTTTTCTTCCTTTTTATTCAAAAAAATACAAATAAATTATGAATGCAGTTCACAGGTGGCTTTGTGTGGCTATTTTGGTTATGCCAACAATCTCAGATATATTAACTCTGTCGTGAACAGCTTGTTTAGCCTGAAACAAGCATTTCATAACAGGCTTACAGAGTTGAAAGTTAGCATACTGTCACATCATGTGATGTCTGTTGGTGGGAGGGAACCTTCTTTACATTGTACTGAATGCATATAATCACAATGTTACAGAAAACTGGGCATATTATAAGAGTGCCACTGTATGTTTAAGTCATTGTTCTATGTTGTGAACAAAAGCCTAACTTTTTAATGCAGTATGCATTTTTCTTTTGAATTGAATTATAGCCCTGCAAATACTTACTCAGTCATTTTACACTCCATTTATTAAAATAGGCACTTTTTCTAAAAAAAATTTGATGGTGGCGGGCCATGCTGAAAAATATATGACTTGCACTTCCTGACCTTGCTCCTTGTCGTTTGTGCAAAATGGCCGCAAACCTGTTAATGTCAACCATGCAGCAATTTGTTTTCGGAGAAGTCTAATTTGTTTAAGCGTCGTTAGTCGCACAGTGGCATTTTAAATTATGTTTGGCAAGCAAAGCAAAAAAGTAGTGCTAAAAAGAAGAAAGCTAGAAGAGAGCAGGATGAGTATACCGCAAGGCTGTAAATGACTTTGATGAGCAAAAGGCCCCAAAACTGGAGTTCTTATAAGTGAGTAGTTTGTTTTTCTGTTTTTGTAAAGGACTGAAACACTGTTATCATTTATATGTGGAAATTATGCACTCATACTGAAATATGTGTGTGTGATATATCTGGAAGCTGGTCCACGGGAAAAAAATTACTCAATGATATATTCTGGAAATGAGTTTGGATGTTATAAGGTGATCTTTCCAGTCACTTTTCTCCTTTGTTTCAAGCTTATTGACATTACAGTTGTCTTTATGTTACTTTAGTGAGAGAATGTGAGATGCTGTGTTTGCTCTTGTACAACAATATCTGCCCCGGAGCCTAACACAGGATTGTTACACTGTATCTATAATGTGAATAAAGATGGTATTTGTTCAGTGCTCTGGGCCCTATTCCAGGAAGCAGGTTCAACAAACTCTGAGTCTACTCATGAAGTTAGAGTTAATTAACATTCAGACTGACAACTTTGAGTTTTCAGTTCAAGAACAGCTGATCAGATTAAGTTCAATCAGCTCTGAGCATGTTCACCCTGAGTTAAGTGCATGAATGAGTAGAGACACCAAGCCATTAGTGAGTGTCACCAAGATTACCAGATTACATGCAATTTTTGTACGAGCTTCAAACTAGCTGCTGAGCAAGACTTTTTTTGTCGAAGGACTTTGCTAACATCCACGACGAAATGAAGCATTACTACATAGAGCAACGCAGTTATGTCCATTATGGCAGTTCTGCCACATATTTTCCTGCAGGGCATCACAGTTAGCTCCTTTTATAGCAAAGAAAGGCAAGTGCAGGAATCTGAGAGTGGACGAGTGATAAAAGAGATCCCTGCAAGCTCCTCAGAATTCCTAGATAAAGATGAGGAAATCATATTAAGGTAGCACGGCTAGTCAGTGAGCGCGGAACGAGGAAAGGGGAGGAGGGAGTGGAGGAAATGGTTTAAAAGATGTGTATGCTGACAGAAATGATCAAATCAATTTAAAATAGCATGTATGAAATAAACGACCAGGGAAAAGAATATATCATTCCTCATCCAAAATATACTGCACTGTTTGGATTTTTCTTTTAATCTTAGTAACATATTTATTTTAGGAAATTCAACTCAAGATTAAAAACACTACGTAGGTGAAAAACTATCTAATGATGTTTCATTTTAATAATTTCCCCCCATATCCTTTTCCATTCTTGCCTGTTTAGAGGTAATACAGGAGAGATGTCCACAGGAGCACAGAGTTGATATTTTGAATAAATCAGCACCATGGACAGAGACAGACCAGGCAACTGTGTCTCTGGGAAAAAAACATCTATTCTCAACTCAACTGAAGCTTCTGAAAAGTAATCCCAGATGAAAAAAGTGCAGAATAAATTGTTCAGTTGTTTATAAAGCAATATAATGGGTGCAACAAACGGTTGTTCGCCCCCAGGAGAGCAAAGGCTATTCTTAAACTTTGATGCTTTATGATGTTTATACTACAACATGCTGATGTTAGCATTGTTCATTTCACTGAATATCTGATGTTTAATGATAATAAAAGGATTCTGATTCTTATTCAAATCTAGTTTAGTATATTGTGTGTGATGTTGTGTGGCGTCACACTGAGAAAATAAAAAGTGTGTACAACACTCTTGATATGTTTTCTTTTTCAAGGCGAATGCTGACCTTTGCTTCCAACAGTGACAACAAAGATCAAATGCTTAAATAATCTAGGTAGCTGTTACCAGGGTCGACAGTCACACAGCATTTGAAAATCCTATCTTAAAAGCTGTGGACACTGGACTGCTAACAAACAAATAATCAGAACCGATTACATATTCCCTGTCTTTGTCACAATGATATTAAATTGCAAAAGAAATAATAATAAATTCCTGCTGATGCCTTCAGTTTTGTTTTTTTTTCTAGTTCAGAACCAGGATGGCCATGGTGCGTTCCTTTTTTAACGGCTGAGAACAATTAATTGATTATCAAAATAGCAGAAATTTTTGTCTTCTACTATAAGAGTCAGGCCATGCACTTCCAACTAATGCATTGGCAGGATGGGCTGTGAAATGGTAAAATACTCTTTTCAGAACAAATAGTTCTCATAAAGTTTTAGTAGAAAGACTGATTAGATTCATTTGTCTTTAAAGCCGCTGACCAAGAACTCACTGTGTAAAAGTGCTTTTATTATACTAATACAGTGAAATTTTCCATTATTAGCAGTTCATCAAAACCTCTAAGAGAAAGAAACACAATTGACAAGACAGTGAAAGTGTGGCTCCAGCAAGTCTACTGATAATGCATCAAAGCAAGACATTCCCATCCTTTGCTGGAACAGTCAATGGCCCTACAGTCATAGATGAAGGCAATACTGGCTTGTAGTGAGGACAGAGCAAGGATGTAAAATTTTAATGTCAAAAAGCTATGAGGGCATTTGCTTTTCTTTCTTCCTCAGTTCGCAGTTCTCTTTCAAAGTCGAAGCTACTTCACATTTTCCACATTCCTTACTTCCAGTCTCCATCATCCATCTCTTACTCCAATACCCCCCACACCCACATCTATCCCCATTCCACTCCTTTCCTTCTGTCCTTTTAACACTTGGTTTCCATCACTCTCGATGACTCTCCATCCCCCTGTTCTGGGCGTGTTGAGCTAAAGAAGAATTTGCACATTTACTCTTGCTGTCAGAGGGTGTCACTGGTAAAAAGAGTGTATAGGAATTTCTTTTACTTATGTATTAATCACATTATTTTATTGTATAATGCCTTGGTGCCACTGGATTTTAACAAGTCTCACACTCATACAGTAAGACAAATGGTGGGGGTCTAGTTAGGAAGTTGGGGGAAGCAGACAGCTCCACAGGAAGAATCTTTTGTCTCTTCGAGGACTCTGGGAGGTAGCAAGGGAGAGTGAATCTTAAGGTGTGAAACAGCTGTGTACTGCCTTTTGTTCCTGGAGAAGGTATTTAACTGAGAGCCATGTTAGGCTCAGAGAGACTCTGCTGACCGTCTGCCCCGCGGTCATGCAGGCTCTCCACAAGCTTGGTTGTTTCTTTGTGTGCTTTGATTAAAGAATGTTAGCTACCGCTCACCGCTCGTCTGCAGGCTTTATTTAAATGGAAAACTTCCACAACAAGAGCAACCGGCCTTCCGTATGCCTTGTCGCATCCCTTGACCCAGGACACAGGGAAGGACAGAGAGATGAGAATCAAGACATAAAGGTGGGAAAGCAAGGCCAACATTTACAACAGCAACAATCCCTCAATCCCTTATTACAGCATACTAGTCTTTTGATCACTGACTGGAATCACAAGGAGACCTGTACGCCCTCTTCTAAACGTCCTTCAAGAGCATGACTACAGGCTCAACTTAGGAGTACTTCAGTCTGTTCCCTGTGAAGTGCCTTTGTGAAGTGCAATAGTTGCACACATTAAACAGCATCCTTGGGAAAAAAATTAATAATAATTTTTAGACTTTCCCAAAACGGCTCAGCCATGAAAGCACAGATTATGGAGCGCAAGCAGCACAACAAAGTCAAGAAAAAAGAAGTGGAGACAGGGCCTCAAAAAAGCAAGGCTGGGGTGGAGTGGCAGTGGGGTTGGGGGGACGCAACAATAGCAGGCAGTACAGGGAGGGTATGACAGCAAATTAATTCCCATTGTTAATGGCTCCTCTAATTGTGTTCGCCTTAACGAGCATGACACCGCTGTGGCCGATTTTAATAGGTCCAGAACACAGGCGGTCTCAGAGGGGACACAGATTAGTAAGAGTGCTGGAACAGCAGAGCCACTTGTTCACATAGATAAAGGTTTTATTTTCTGAAGGTCCATAAAAAAAATTATATGCACTTTGATAGTCACAATTCAGACGGGTTACATTAATGTTTAATTAACCTAGTAAAATCTGTTTGTCACTTTTGTACTATGACATTTTCAAAAAGAGCAAATCTTTTTTATTAAGAGTCGCACAAACAATGCCTGGCATGTCTTCACTTCTTGCATTCATGGCCAAATTGCATTAATTTTCTAACTAATGCTTATGCGCATTGTTGGCAAGAGTAAGATGAAAACAGTGTTTGTATATGCTTGAAATGAAGTTGGAGCCAGCAGCTTGGCTTAACACAATGTTGTGAATGGGTGGAGGGGGGAAGTTATCTGCCTCTGTCCAAAACAAGCAGCAACCTCTGGGGCTGAAAATTTAAGCCAGAGCCAAAATGTGCATTTTTACTAATGACCACTAGAGGCAGACCTGACTTTCCAGCAGAAATGACCATTTTTACAACATTGCAAAGAGCAACATGGTGGTGTGGGGGCTTCAGTTTCCTCCCACAGTCGAAAAAAAACGTGATTTTTGAGTTAACTGTTTATTTTAAATTGGCCATGGGTGTGGATGTGAGACTGAATGGTGATCTATCTCTTTGTGCTAGCCTTGCGGCAAAATGTAATCTTGCCTCTTGCCTGATGACAGCTGGGACAGGCTCCTCTGTGACCCTGAACTGGATAAGTAGAGGTAAATATATGGATAAAAAAAACAACTTATTTTGGTGTCTTTAAAAGGCTAGTTTGATTAACAGTTACCCCATGAAGCACTGAGTGACACCATAAAACATTTTACCTTAAAACTTTCATAACAACTGTCTTAAATAAACGAATTAGTAGTTGAATACAATGAAATTTATTGTTACAATGTTGCTAAATCATTAACAAATATGGGCATTTGTCATTCGTGCACAAATATCATTATCTTATGAATTATCTCATCGTGGATCAGTGAGCCCCTTCTTGGTCAGTTCCCATAGTTTCAACTGCCATGATTCAGTCAAGCTGCTAGCTTGGTTTCTTTTACCATTAGCCTTTGACACATACAGCATAGTGAGGACAAGATCACTCCAGATTTATCATAATTCAATGCAGAAAAAGATGTTTTGGTGCCTGAACCTAGTTGAACACCTAAAGAAAGCCAAAGATTTTTTTTAAGTGAATGAGTGAAACAGGAACGCAGGAAGTCTTATTATTTAAGCCATCACCATTTCAAATGCCTATGTGATCGTTCTATCATAAACATCATTTACTACTTTATTGTAGTCATTGCTGTAATGTTTATGCTTATCCGCACAATGTTCTCCAAACCCATGTTTAACCATCAGGCTTATCTTGTATAGTGTGATGAGTTTAACACCAGAATTGCAGACACATAAAAAAACCCAACTCACCACTATTTTTGCATCATTCGTTGACTTATAGGATTTAATTTGTTTAAGTCCAAAAGCTGTTAGTTCTTGACTTTGTGTCCTGATTGGTTCATGTACAGATGCAGGTAATAAACTCTAGAAAAACAACAGCCACAGCATGTGTGAGGCAGATCCATTATCTCTTATGTGTGCACAGACACAGTCACATCCATAACCATGCAGAGGCAGAATGTTTCGATACTCTTAGGACACTTGATTTTACCCAATTTGGGGGGGAAACACTGCACATGAAGGTAATGTGGGATGGAAAGAGGACGAACTCTTTTTATCTTTTATAGCACATTTCCTTTCATTCATTTATCTATCTCTGCCTGCTTTGATCTCTGGCTCCTCACAGTTTTCTCTCCATTACTTTTACCATCTCTCTGCTCAGTTTTACTATCACCTCCATCTTTCCAAAACAGCTTGCGAGCTTTTTATAACCGTTCTGGTTTATGAGGGGACTTCTAAAAGGGACGACTGCGCAAGAGAGATAGCACATATTTGACCCCGCGTACAAGTTAACTATGGCACCATATATCCTGAATCTATTCATGGTGGAAACAAGTTGCACTGATATGACAACACTAGCAGCTATAATTTCCTAATTAATCTATCTGTCTACGGGTGATGGCAATCCACTCACTCCCATGTTTAGGCTTAAGTGAACATTTCCTCTACAAGACATCAACAGGACTTCTTCTCCACACGTTTGAATTAGAACATTTGCAAGACTGCAAATCCTTGCCTCTAGTTTTGTACACACACGCTCACACACACCACCGGCAAGTAGCGGACTGTTTGATCAATGCGGGCACTGAAGATTAAACTGAACTCGCATGACCTGCTTTCTGATCTTCCACACCAATGACTCAGTTCCCACCCCCCCTCATGGCCTGAGCTCACTAATACCACCTATAAAAAATCTATAAGCTTTTATAAGCTCTTCCACACACTGGCTCTGTGTGAGGGAGAGCGTAATTTGCGCACAGCAGTTTCATTGTATTTTGTTTTAACTTGTGGTGTCTAATGTGTTTGTCGATGCGCTCCTCCCAGTGTTGAATCCAGCTTTACTGTGTCAATAGCTCTCTGGCTGAAGGCTCAAGGTGGAAAAAAACCTGCATGCGCTGAAATGATACACTTCACAGCGAAGTGGTGGTGGTGTGTGTATGGGGGGGGGGCAGATCAAAGCATGTGATAGATTAGGTTTTGCACAGCATATCCTGGCAGTCTGGAAATAACATATTAGGCAGAGTCTGCCTCTGAAGGCCAAACATGGTAAATACAAAAAGAATTAACCTTGGGGGGAGATATTAAGACTAGCTGAGGACTTTTAGTTAGCTTTAAAGGGGATTAATTTCTGTTTTTTGACATTATTTCACGCTGTGACATAAATGGATTTAAAATTCAAGGTGAAATCTATATGAAGCAACAAAAAAATCTATATAAAGCACATTCATGATGTGTTCCATTGAAAAAAGGCTTTAAAGCCAAGCAGCTCTGTCAGTGCTTCACACAGAAGGGAAAAAAAAGAGAGAACACTGGTACTCTGCATCACCATAGCGATCCTCTCAGCCCTTGAGATTAATTTAGGTCGGCTAATATATTATATGCATTTCGCAAGTCAGCTCATCCTGTGGCAGTATTATTGGAAGCACTTTGATCATGTTAAATAAAAAATAGAGACCCAAAATGTTTTTGCAATACTTCACCTCCATTTGGCAAATTGGCAGCCGCTCTAAGTGCTAGTTTATCACCGTGTTTTACAGGCTACAAGTGTGTAAGGCTTTCTGTGACGAATAAATTCAACACACATACCCAGTGCTTGCATCTGGGGGTGTGTTGGGGCTTTAAAATTAAACATGATAGTGCAGTGAATTATTAGCAGGAAACTATCCTTAAACTAAATCAGGCATCTATTATGAGTAATGCAGTGATCTCACGCTTCCTCTCTCTCTCTCTCACACACACACACACACACACACCTTAAAGCCTGCTATATTAATTCCTCTAGACATACAGACAGTGAATTAAAAAAAAAAAAAATCCCTGAAAGGTTTACGTCAGCATGGACTTATGGGCTCTCCCAAGCGGCTTAGCTCGCCTTCTTTAAACGGAAAGAGCTGGAGATGGACGAGAAAGCAAGTCCAATTTTCCAAGATGAAGCTAACAAAGGAGGTGGAAAAACATTCCAACCGCATATTCAGGCCCTCAAAAAAAAAAAAACCCTCCAGGATTTTAGCTTTATATATACACTCTCTCTGTGTGATCATAGCCTATGTGATTTCCAGCATTTGACAGTAAACCAGTTCACTCTAAAGCTTTGCGTTTATGCCAAAACAAACCTCCAGTTGGTGGGAACCAAGCTTCCGAATGTGATGAGTAATAATCTTTGTCTGAACATTGAGCCCATTTGAAAGCTTCATTTGAATATAAACCAGGTTTTTCATAGTGTGTTGTCAGTTTGGGCATATTTTAGCAGCGACATGAGTTATGTACAAGGAAAAAAGACATGTACAAAATATCAACAGCAAATGTCAAGTTTTGATATCACACCCCCTGAAATCAAAGCACTTTCCAGGCTCTCGACATTTTATGCTCTATTTTAACTTCACTCCCAGCTGTTGGTCCCTCTTCAATAAAACCTAAAAACCTTCTGATGAATAGAGGCACACCCAGTAGAGCATGAGAGAGCTCTAGCCCTTTCGACGAACAGGAGTGAACCACTTTCCAGACTGCACGCTTGTCAAAGAGAGCTCCATCTCAGCGAAGATTGACACTGAGCTGGATTTATGTCATCGGCAGATGTTTGTGTGAGAAATGTTGTTCTTTAGCCAAATTTCATGCCACACTAAGACAGTCCTACGTGGGTTTTAATGCCAGAGAACACACAGGCTTGTAACCGCAAACCAGAAACTAGTTCATCTTAGAGCAAAATGGACCTGAATCAGCTGCTTGTTAGGCTTGAAAGCAAACGTTGAAGTTCTAAAAGTAGCATATGCGAAAAGAAAGACAAATTAACGGGGTGAACAAATATGCACCTGCAAGTGTGAATAATGTAGTCTCGCAATTGTAAAGTCTGTGAGTGCCACGTGTATCTTGATTATGTCACTGTGAACTTATCGCTGCCTCAAATGGCCATATGTGTGAGTAAAAGAAAAATTCCCATTCTTGGAATCACCTACGTGCCTCAAATTGGACATCTCTTACATCTCATCATGACAAAGCTTAATCTTCCTACAGAATGTAGTAAGAGTTATATCTCATTAACTACTATGCAAAGTCTTGAGCTACCCATCATTTCTTTATATTTTGCTTCTAAGGAGCCCTTTTTTTTAAGTGGTCTTGAGCAATAGTTCTCCAGGCTTCTTGAAGGACATTTCAAAGCTCTTCTTGGGTTTTTGGCAGCTTTTGATCCATCCTCCGTCAAGATGATCCCACGCTGCTTCAATAATATTGAGGTCCAGGCTCTGGGGAGGCTAACCCATGACTCATACTGTAGTATTCTATTGTGTGCTTTTCAATCCACGTATCCTTTAACAGTACTGACCTTGTGTTTGAGATCACAATTAAACTGAAAAATTAAGCCATTGCCATTCACACAGATGGCTGTGGATACTCACTGTTGTGCTTCTCGCCTGATTTTCTCTGTACAAATTGATGACAATTTGAACCAAAAATGTCAAATTTGGATTCATCACTCCATAAGAACCTGGCACTGGTTTTCAATCCTGTTCTTGTGTAATTTAACATTCTTTTCTACATTTATAAGCATTTCCTTAATAATGAGGGTCCACATGCATCTATCAGGTCCTGTGTCAGCTCTTTGCTGGATTTTTTTTTCTATTTCTTCTTAGTTAGATACTCTTTTTAGACCTACCCCTCCTGGTTTTGTCTTTGACTTGGCCAGTTCCCTTGTATTTCAGATGAATTACTTCACACCATGCTGAGTTTGGATCTAATAGCTCTTTGGGAATCACTTTTTGGGGGTAGCAATGCTATTTTATGCCCATCAAACACATTTACATGTGATATTTTCGTAGATTGAAGTAAACTAAGAAAATTAGAACAGATTATGTGTTTTTGTGACTGGCTGCGACTAACACAATGGCCTAAAATTTAGGTCATTGGAAGGGAGAAATCCAGAAACAAGCGATGGATCGAAGATCCTTAATGTGTCTTAAAGAAATTACAAGAAAGCTTGCCTAAGAGAGTTCAGGCTGTGTAAAAAGGTGGTCATACCAAATACTGACAGAAAAGGCTGTTAGAATTATACTAACATGGTTCCTGCGTCCTTATATACTACATTTCCATAGGCTTGCACAAGTTTCAGCAAACTGCTCCACTTATTTCTCATTTTTGCATTTCATTTGGTTGACTCCTTTTATAGCAAATCATAAATCGGATTTTCAAAATCAATTTTAATATTATGGACACAACTGATTTTGCTAGCCTGAACTCTTTTGTCAGCCTGAATAAATGAAAAAATTGACTGATTCACAGGCGCAATGCTAAATGTGACAGAAAGACATTTTTTTTATTCGTTCAGAAATTACATTCACTCTCTGTCTCTCATGAAAGCAGCATTTTTTACTCATTTTTTTATTTATTTCCATTGCCGTCCATCTGACCTCCAGCTGGTGCCTCCACTATCGAGCCATTTTAGCAGCTCATATCGAGCATCAAGCTGCACCGTATTGCTGCGGGGCCATCTGCTGAAGACTTGGCAGCGGGTCAGATTTTACAGATATTTTCCACACTTCACGCTGATGCTAACAAACTGACATGGCTGTCATATCTGCAGATTTAATGCTGATGAGGAAAATGCCATGTAACAGATCAGCAGCAGTGGCCTTATATTTTCTGAGGACGTAGCTTAACTTATTTTCATGGATACATTCAGACAGCATTTGTGTTTTGGGATTTTCGCATAATTTGTACATTGTGTTTGTACGGTGGGGAAAATGAAGGCGTGCAAGCTCGGGTCTCACATGTATGACTCATATAGCATCCGTGTCCTGATTACCTCATTAGCCCGTTTTTAGGATTTGCTCCAAGTCGAAGCATCCAAAGACAACATTGTCTCCTCCCTATGGGACTGTGTACCTGATGATGTAATACTGGCGTCAAAGGGTTGACAGACAGGCGTTGATGATGTAACCACAGTGCAGGGGAAGGACAGAGTGCTTTTATGATCGTCCAAATGTGCGCGCAGGCTATGATGGTTACAAAATATCACAGATCACAGCCGATACAAGCCACAAACTTTTTAGCAGTTATAAATTCTAAAAGCTTCATAAGTGAAAAGTCAAATTAATCAGGTAAAAAAAATTGCACCCACAGCTGCAATAAATAATGCAAATGAGTGAATATGTGATGAAATTATTACCTGAATGACAGTATTTCCTGTATATTTTTTCTACTACACAGCACAATAAATCATGGTTGAGGCTTGGTGGAGACTTTATGTGATGCGCTGAGAAGACCAGGAAAGGCGATTGGACATGCAATGCCTGTTCCGATCAACTCCAGGGTGCCTCGCAGGCTTAGGTGGATGGCTTTGAACATTACTCTGGCTCGTAAAGTTAACCATACCTGACATTTCCTTAGGCTAGCGTGCGCTTGTCCACAAGTGTGTGTGTGCGCGTAGCTGTGCGAGTATCTAATGCTGTACGGAGATTATGTTGGATAGAGAGCAACGGCCGATAAACGAACTGCAGTAATGTTCAGATTACACTAAGTTGAAAAGGCAGGAAATGCATATGTTGCATACTTCATATTATGAATAAAATAAAACATATATAGTCCCTGTATACATTTCCCTTTACTGCATCTTCCCTATTATCTGTGTGCATCATCCTTTATCATTCTATATATCTATCTATATTTCTCATATGGCTTCTTTTTTTTGTTTTTACTTTTTCTCCCTTTTCCCTTTTTTGCTGAACTCCTCGTCTCATTTGTCCATTGCGTGCCTCCGTGTCTCCTGTAACCTCCATCCTCCCGCTGTGACACGGACATCAATCCCACACGCCATCTTGAAGGATGTCTCAATTCTGGAAATGCATCTAGAGGAGAGAGGACTGAGGGCAGAGGAGGCTTGCTGGGTGAGCTATGATTGAAGATGCACAGGTTTATCCTTTGCAAAATCATTTTTACCCTCAACATATAAAAGAAGCGTAACACACAGCTGGACAATAAACACTCTGTAGTAGCACAAGATGCTAGAGGATCATATATATCTTTAGTTCTTTAACTAAATCTCACTACTGGACTCAAAAATGACACAAAATTAAATATTTTGTTCAAACTGTTCACCTCCAACACAACCCCATAATTTAACTGCTCGCCTAGGCTCGTGCGGACACACACGCTGATGCAGACGAGTGCACATGGTGCTAAACAATCACAATTGTCTGTCGAGGGATTTTCTCTGCTAAGCTTTCGAGAGGTGAAATCTCTGTGACAGATGGGAGGACATTTTTCCACAACTGCTTTTACTTTCAAAGAACATTTTCAGGAGCTCACTGACCACTCGCAGACATGCCACAGCGCTGTCTGCC
Source organism: Oreochromis niloticus (assembly GCF_001858045.2). Classification (NCBI taxonomy): domain Eukaryota; kingdom Metazoa; phylum Chordata; class Actinopteri; order Cichliformes; family Cichlidae; genus Oreochromis; species Oreochromis niloticus. Next base: position 11,990,862 of record NC_031981.2, on the reverse strand, counting down.
CTTGAGGAATTCTAGCATCTTAGCATGAAGGGCAAACATTAGAGCAGCACAGATTCAAATGAAGCATAACATTGAAGACATTTAGAAGCGTTAGGCTACGGTCAACAGATTTTTAAAACACTGCATATGTTAGCAGCTGTTAAAATATGCTTTTAGGCGTCAGTTAAGTTGAACGACAACACAGATTGCAATGGATTTTAAGGAGATTTTTTTTAAAGCAAGCCACGAGGCATGTACTAGTGCTACTCTAATGACATCTGCACATCACTTATTTTCTTAGCTCAGCAATAAAAAAAATACAGTTTTAAATCATACCATTGGTAAGCAGCTGCTAAAGAGGCCAGCTCTTTGAAATATTATATGATTGTAGATTTTGTTAATGTACCATTAACGTAATAAAAGTTATCGCAGTGCTGAGAAAGCACAGATTTCAGAAGCAACTGATATTGATGCAAGCTTTGGTTACTTCGTGACGTTATGTGTTTACGATATGCGATGGGACTGAGTGACACCAGATGATAACACTGATGGCATTTCCATTTGCAAACACAACTCTGAAATATGTAGATTGCATACTAATGGCGCGCGTGCACTCCGCTGATTGCTCATTAGGCCTGCTGTTCATTTGCATGGAGAAGAAATGAAATGCATCCATCAGATGTGTGAATAATTTACCTCCAACCATGAAGGCGGCAACTTGCTGCGCAGCTAGTGTAACATGACAAACTACAAAAACATGTCAAAATCCTGGGCAGAGCCACATTGTGGGTGTGCAATATTTACTAATGGAATGAAATGTCATATGAGGCATCTGGATGCGTCAAGGACGAGAACGGCACGTCTGTCTTTCAGCGAGTCGGCGTGTTGCCTGGGAAACAGTTGGAAGCCATGTTCAGGAAAAAAATAACAAGAAAAAGAACGGTTGAGCCAAAGTTTTTCATTTTGATTGATTAGGGAGCCTGCAGATAGAGGACAATGAAAGGAAACTGTTTTGCACTTCAGCCTTGAGGAAAGTGGGACAACATTTGGGCTCCTCAGCCCTATGGGGCTTCTCAGTATGTGTTATGCAATTGTTTTGCCCCTGTTTTATTTTTTAATCTGTCCAATTATTTAGCCTGTCTGTCATTCTGGGGGGGGGGTTTGTACACTGTTGTACTACGTGCCACATTATCACCCCTCTCACTGTAGCTTGAAACAAAACACCTGGCATCACCTGGAACGCAGTCAAAAACACCTTTAATCAAACCTGACATATACAGTTACTGAACGGATCAAGTTTTTAGCTTGTACTGAAAAAAGGGTTTCAGATTTTTTCGTGTGTAAAATAAATAAATGAATACATTCCTGCAAAAAATCCAGGAAAACTTGTACAGTATCATATTGTTTTTGTGGTATAATACAGTTTTTTTCTTTTTCGGAAAAGTCACACTTGAGTATCTGTTTTGCTTGAGTCCACATCAAACTCATCTGTGCAAGATCATTTTTCATCCGTTCCCAGAGTCAATGTAATGATACGAACTGGGCACCACCAGGATGACAGTTATGTACTGGAAAGTGCAAAGACTCTTCCCACTAAATGTTTAACTTCACACTTCAGTACAGTTTTACAATATTTATATAGAGCAAGTACATAACAAAGGTCATCTCAACTCTACTTTAAAAGTAGTGCATAAGTAATATTGGTGACTGTTATTTTTGCTACAATCTTGTGAAAAGGAACATTTTCACAGGACTCTATGCAGGTCTGTTAACATGCATAACAGTTAACATGCTAACTGAGGTCTGTAGAGTCAGAGATGTAGCTCTTGGGGTTTTTTTTCTCTCATTTATACAGTCCTGTGAAAAACTAAGTACACCCCATTAAATTCAATAAGTTGCAAAACCAACTTTAGTTGCAGTACCTTCAAGTAATCATTTTTCTGCATGAATTTTTTAGTCTCTCATATCAAAATGTTGTGGAGGAATTTTCGCCCCTCTTTTCTGCGACATTACTTCAGTTCATCGAGATTTGTGGGCTTTCATTTTAGTATTTCAGATTTAGATCTGGACTTTTACTGGGTCATTGCAGCACCTTGACTCGTTTCCTTTTAAGGCATTCTGTTGTAAATTTGCTAGTGTGTTTGTTGTGTTCATTGTTCTGTTGCAGGACAACAGCTTGTCCCAAACTGGGTTTCGACTTAGTGAAAGGTGCAACTTGCTCACAGTTGGTTTGAGGTGTTTATGCTGAATTACTGTAGCACAGTGCATTATTGTGAAATATTTTCATGTTGGCCTTAGCTGTAAAAGGACATTGCTCCAGAAGTCTCTTGGCTTTTTTGTAATTTCTTTGACCATTGCACGGTCTCACCATGGGACATCCACTTCTTGGTGTGCTGCTAATGTGCATCTAAATCCTCCAAACCAGCAAACTGCCAAAACTTCTGCTCTCATAGAGGTGCTCACATTTGCTCAACTACAATCTACATTGGACTAAAAAGAACTGCATAAAGTCCTGCACTAACTGTGTTGATACATTATTGTCAGTGGGTAGTGTGTCACCATAACAAAGACCCCTTTACCAATTAAGAAAAGATAAGAAACCTAATGCATTAATAAGAACATACCGGTTAAGACCCTGTTCACCAGGAAAGGTATAGAGGAAAGTATTTTTCATATATTATATTTATATTCATGGCACTTTAATGTAATGTTGATGGAAATCACAGACAGAGTAGGGACACTAAATCAATAGTATGATGGCAACCAAATATCATGTTCTATACAACACAGTAATGTAATAGTTTTACAGTAATAAACCATTTGACACTGACAAATGCAGCTGCCAGTAGTTTGTTTTCATTTAAGCACTGAATTTGTTACAGAGAAAAATTGAACTGAATCTCTTTTTTTAAGGTGGATGTTTTCAGTCAATTATGCGAGCACAACAGAACTGATCAATTTCCCTGTGCTTCTCATCACACTTGTGAAGAGAACTGCCCATTCCATTAACTGTAATTTTATTTTATACCATTTGCAGAGTATTTGCACTCAGTACAATATAATTCAATTTAAATTCAGCCACAGTTACAACTAAATTGGATCAAACCAGCACTGTAGACCAACAGTCCAGTGTCCAGTGAGGCAAATCCTAAAGAAGTTACACTCTGGATTACCACACATATACACACACACTGAAATAAATGTAAAAGCTTTGATATGTATCCCGTATATCTCCGAAAACAGCAATTTTTATGTAATTTTCTTACACCCTAACACAAAAACAGTCACAATCCTAAATATATATGCACACATGAGCGCACACGGTTGGATTACAGACAGCTGGGACAGTCTTTCGACCTGCTCAACTTGTGCATGAAAACAGCTAATATTCTACCAGTGAGTCAGGAATCACCCCGCAGCTACATCCTCAGAGAAATGAAGCAATTTAAAAGCACTACGCACCAAATGTGATATTCATGATTTGGATTCCAGCAGCAGCAGTCACCCTGTCATAACCGAACAGACATGATTCCCATACAGAGAGGTGAGGGGGAAGTAGAGTAAAGAGCTCCAGTAATGGTACAAAGGGAAATGGCAAGAGAAAGGGGGCTGAGAGAGAGAGAGAGAGAGAGAGAGAGAGAGAGAGAGAGAGAGAGGACCATTTACCTCCTAAAATCCATTGGAATCATTCCCACAGTTGTTTTCCAATACACAAACATGCTTAGAAGCAGTATTACTTTTCTGTCAGGCTCTAGAGACAGGAAATGGTTGTTCTTGAATCATAAATATATATTTTGCCATTTACCACCACTGCCTTTGAACTAGTCACATCACTTTTTGTGCCAAGGTTTTTGGCCTAGAAACTTGGGCAATCACAGAAGTGCAGAAGTGGAGCTACAATGAATTTAGGTTGTATCACTCACAGAAGTTGAAGTTGAAGTTACGTGACTTCACTGAACCATTTTAAGCAATCTTAAAATCTTTTATTTATTTATTTATTTATTGCACTACAAAATTAATTTTCTTGTCATTTTAATCTTCAGGGGATTTTTTTAATCACCTACTGGGTAAAGAACCCATAACTAAATTTGTATATGCTGCTGAAGTGAAAACTGGATGCATGCAATAAGAGCAAGCAAACACTCAAACATCCTGAACACATTTTGCTCCAGCTCTATCCTGATAGGAAAAAATAAACCAGCACTGACAAGTGGCAAGTTGAGATGCAAAGGTATCCGACATTTATTATGCCTAAAAGAAGATTTGTTGCTAATGTAGTGTTTTTCTAGTCTTCTTGACTACTCAAAACACTCTTTCACTGCAAGCTACATTCACAGACACACTTCCCAAGGACCCTTTGGCAAGCAGGCTGGTTGAACCCTCAACTTTCCAAATAAGGGATGACCTGCTCAACCTCCTGTGACACAATCACCCCAGAAGCATTCAGCATTCATCAATTTAAACACTCATTGTCACATATCTTTAGCAGTCTCTTTGGCTCTTAACCTTGTGTTGGTTGCACAGTGCTCCTGTAAAGTCATCATGAAGAATATTATTTGGAGAAAAGGCAGACAATAAATTTTGATAAAAGCAATAGTCTAGCCTTAGAACAGATTTAATAGGATCAAGGCTAGCGGGTCTTTAAAGTGATGGCTTAGCTGTTAGAGCATGAACTGTCAAGCTCCAGGCTCATTGATCTGAGAGCTTCAGAACAAGGAGACGATGCAGCATCCAGCAGAAACACGACGGGGTTACTCTAATGTATGCTACAATGTATTTGTGAGTGTATGTGTGTTCACTGAAATCCCGATCTAGAAGACTTATGTGAAACCGCCCCCCCCCGCCCACGATTTTCCTGAAGGAGACGGTCGCAGGCAGGAAATGGCATGTAAAATATGGAACATTCTGCTCTCCAGTTGGTGCAGGGCCCGGTAGGAGGGAAAACGAGGGCACGGTGGGTGCAGAGGGAGTTGCAGCCAATGTGGAAAAACATGCAGGCTGCCATGTGGCATGTCAGGGTTTTATCTGCATTAGTGAGCGTTTTGTGTGTAAAGGCAAGAGGCCTATTATATCTGTAAGAGTGTGTGGGAGGTACAAAAAATGGTAGAGAAGCACCTGGAGCTACGTGAGAACTCAGGGATTTCCACCTCAGTCGCCCCTATGAACACAAACGCACCACCTCGCCTACTCTTAATGTCACTCTCCTCGATTCCCTCCTGAACATACGTTTTAACACACACACACACACACACACACACACACACACACACACACACACACACACACACACACTTGGCAGCTCCTATACAAGGCAGGCAGGGTGAACTGAAGGCTCCAGTCCAGTCAGGAGATGGTTTAAGTGGTGGAGAGCCTGATAGTTTTGAGGACTGGTGTGAATACTGATTCAGACTGCAGAGGTGGCTCCTGAAGCATAAGCTGCTGATTAAGGGGGAAACGCGAAGTGGGGAGGGGAATGGTGATATGAAGGCATGTGGAGAAGAGGAAATTTAAGAGAGGGAGTTTGAATGAAGGGTGGGAAAAGACAAGCAGATGGACAGCTGAGAAGGGAAAAGAAGTAATGAGGAAGGAGTCAAAGATTGGGAGAATATGAACAATGGAAGCCAAGAAAGTTGGAGGCGCAGTTGACGGAGAAAGGGTGACGAGGAAAGAGGTGTAGCCAGGATTGCGGCGTTTAGATCACACAGGCCCTTTATGAATCTGCCTCAGACTGAGTAACACAATTGCAACACTTCAGACTGTCACTCTGAGAAGTTACTAGAAACAACTTTTCAGCCAAGTTTGACGCTCAAAGCTGAAAACAGCCTTGATTCGCAGTGCTAAAATAATGAAGGGGGCGAGAAATGCATGATGGGAGCAAGCGAGCATTTAATTTTTAATTTAGAGATTTGCAAATGGATTTTCTGCTGTCTTTTAATCAAACAAAAACACCTAGTTGAGCTGGGAAAATGGCGGCTAAGCTGGAAATCCATTACATCTCAATAGTCAGGAATTATTTGTTTAATTCTGCAGTTAATGCAAGAACCTCTTGATGCTATTTGGGTTATTTTTCCTGAGATTTCTATGCATCTGTTTTGTGCAACTGTGCAAAATACATGCATGTAAATATAGTACAAAAATCTATTTCAAAAGACATAGTGAGATACCGTGAAAATCCCTCCACATCAGCACTTTTGACTGCTTATTTCAGCTTGTTTCTTTGGGAAGCATACCTAAATGTATGCTTTTATAAATAAAACATGTTCATTGTTTTCACTGATCAATAGGCATGTGAACTTTGGGGAAATATATTTATTTGCTTTCTTTCCGAGAGTTAGATAAGATCAATACCATGCTCATAATGTAAAGCTACTGCAAGCAGTGGGGCAAATCTGAGTTAGCAGTATCACTGAAAACAGCAGAAAACAGACACCCTAGCGATGTCAGGAAGAAAGCCTGTACCCTGTTCTTTTGCTTTAGGGTGTGGCGGGCTTCCCTCATCATTTAATTTCCACAAACTTCTCAGGAGAAGCCACTTGTTGCACAGCACTTACTGTGTGATAGGAATAACCAGAAGTCACTGGCCAGCAAATAGAATAGATAAATATACAGGCACATTTACATGCACGGCTTATTAGGATGCTCGCAATGTGTCCCTGTCACCCTCCCATTACTCGAAATGTATCTATTCTCCTGCAGCAGTGACAGCGCAACGACTCACAATCTTGCCTGACCGGGATCAATGCTCTAAGTGGAAATTACGATGCTGCTTCATGTCTCGCGCATTTTATGTATCACTGCTTTTACATTAACGATAGGATATTGGACCATACGCTCTTTTGAATTCTGTCCCTCTCTTCATCTCTCTGTCTTGTTGTTCATCACCCTAGTGGAACTGTCAGGGGGCATGGTCACTGAATGAACAAATGAACCTACTTACTGAATCACATGCATTTTGTACAGTTCATACTGTGTGGGTTTGTGTGTTGCTGATTTTTTTTTTGCGTGTGTGTGTGTGTGTGTGTGTGTGTGTGTGTGTGTGCGCGTGTGTGCGGTACCATTCCTGCCCTGCACTCTTTAGAAATTACGACTTAATGGCATGATGAATCAATCTGGATTAACAGAAACAATGCAAATGCAGCCAAGTGGAGCAGATGGGGCTCAGTGCAGTGCGCTGTTTCTGTAACTGTGCGGATCTGGAAGAGTCAATTCATGTGACCTTGATTGCAGGAGGCAAACAACATCAGCAGCACGGACACCTCCGAAGCAACTCCAGCGCTTTTAAATGCGAAAGGTTTGCAGGTTTTATTGTTTTACAACATTGAATCAAAGGGGATTTTTGTAATGCCGATCAGAATATGCCATGTGAGCCCTGCAGAACCCGTGAGCTCGAATGTATGTTGTAAATGACAAAAAGGTACTGGGAAAAAAATGATGCAGTTGCACTACACCTGCAATTTTGTGGAGGATTTGTTATCCAGCAAGAAGGTGACACAGAGGAGAAACTTTAAGATGCACAGAAATGGCATAAAAACAGTTGAAATGGTCAAACTAGTAATCTATTCAAGACTGAATGGCTTTACTTGCAATAGAAAACTGTAAGATATAGATGCATACTAACACTCATCAGTCTTCTCTGTACATTTTAACTAAAGCTACATAAAAGAGGTCACAGACAAAATGTATTTATTATACCTTCATCCATCATTTGTATTGATTAATTTCTGATATAAGATATATAAATATTTGATCCTTATAGACCTTTTACCGGCGTCCAAAATTTCACCTAATGCAGGCAGTGTTTATTTTCATTTATTAATTTTTGCTCCGTTAATGTATTTGTTGGTGAAAAGTGCCTGCAGAGCCAACGCTTGTGTCTTTGTGTAGGTTATAAGCAATTTATTGTCAAGTAAGACAAAGACAAGTAGTAAATAATCAGTGTGTATAGAAATAGCTGCTGATGATTTACATTTTGGTTTATATGTTTTATTCGCGGTAAAGATGCCCATAATTGCAAAACTTCTATAAAAAGTAGAAAATTCAGCTTCAATCTGACGTGGCTGTAAGGCGATTTATAAACAGCCCCAAAATGTCTTTCTATCTTTGCTTTTATTCCTGCCGGATTGCTCCTCTTGTGTGTTTCCGTTTCTGTCTTAATGAGGAATATGCTGTTTTTACCCACAGCCTGCACTATCAAAGTTCCATGTAGGTGTGTTCCAAGCAAAATTGCTGACATTTCATCTCAGAGTCAGTGATGTGCCTTTAGGAGTTGCTTGATGTTTTAAGATGGGTGTTTACGATGTCACCAGGCACTCCTGGCACCTGTGAAACTGCTACCTCAGCCGTGCCTAAAAACAGATGCATTTTAACAGATGCATTCCACAGTCAGAATGTGGAAACACGAGGGGGCACAGGGAAACGGAGCGCTGTAACCTCATCTCAAAGAGAACAGCTTTTGTAAAATGTAAACTGCATAAATGAACCACATTTCAGTTCTACTCTCCCAAAAAAAGGAAAAAAAACATCCTTTCCACTGTTTGGTCGTGCAAAGGTGGTCACGTTCTACCTTGGTGCAAAATTAACCCAAGTTAAAATGCCAGTCTCGGTCCTCAAAATCAATATCCATTAAGTATTCATTTGATCTAATAGGACCGTGACTGAGAGTGAACAATGTGAAAACACAGGAGGAACTTGAATGAGAAAATTAGGCCTCAGCTTGAAAGCGGGATGTTAAGTAAATCAAAGTGAAATCACGTGGAGTCCAGCACTGAGCTCATACAGACACTGTGGTCTGTTATAGTGTGTGCGTGCACTGACTTGACATGATGGCTACTTCCAGTCTATATTTAGACTGGAAAAACTGCAATAAAATAGGTAACGTCACAGTAATGTAATATGTAGAACAAATTACTCAGGTCACTGAATCTGATATTCATGAGAGGTAAGAAACTCTGCAGATCTGGGGAAGTAATGTCACCTGTTTGACACACAGAGCAGTTTCTGTCATTTTAATTAAAGGTCATTTGGGAAAAGGCACATGGCTACACTTGCATCAGGTAAAGGCGCTAAAAACAGAAGATGATTGGCTCTGATCTCAATATTTTTATTATTATCATCATCATTATTATTAATGTTCCTTTTTCGTTGAAAGGGAACTTTTTTATGCAGTGCACGCAGCACGAAAGCTACTTACTCCGCTTTCCTGGCCAGACCCACTGAACGGCAGAGAGTGGTTGGAGTCTGCGGAACAAGCGACTTGCAGCAGGGGCTCCTCTTGTCCTCCTCGGCGGAGTCGGGGCTGGCTTGGCTCGCTTTGGGCGACTGCGGCGAGGTGGGAACGAGCTGCAGCTGCTGTGGGTGGTGGGAAGACGGTGCAGGAGGAGTCGGGTGCTGCTGCTGCTGCTGCTGAGGCTGAGGCTGGGCCGACAGACCGGTAATCTGCTGATGCTGCTGCTGCTGGGGTGGTGGTGGCTGCTGATGATGCGCCTGCTGGCCGAGATGAGCCGCAGCTTTGTTGCTCCCCGGGTGTTGGTGGAGGTGGGCCGGCGCCTGGGGACTGGCGCTGCGGTGAGTCGGGTGGTGGTGGTGGTGGTGATGGTGGTGCTGAGAGGGCTGCTGGACGTAGTGATGGGGGTCCCGCAACTGTCGGTTCTCTCCGATCAGGTCCTCCACCTTCCGCTCGAGTTCGTCGATGCGCTGGCGCTGCGTTTGGATCAGGCTTTGCTGGTTCTGGACGATAGTGGTGAGCTCCTTCAGATAAAGAACGGCTTTCATTGGATTATCCAGCAGGCTCTCCATTACTGACTGTAGCTGTGGCAACGCGCCCGGCTATGTTGACTTCTCCTTTAGCTGGTTCTGGAGCGGTGATCGGTCGATGGGGCCTCTGAACAGTGCGTAACCGGGATGCTGTGGCGGCAGTCTGACGCCTCTACGCTCTGGTGAGGTTGAGTCTCTCTCTCGCTCTCTCCCCACCCCCCTCTCTCTTTCTCTCTCTCGGTACTTTGCAAGGAAACCAGAAATGGTGCTGATGCAAGGGGGGATCAGCATCACCCGAGCGCGGAGGCGGGGCCGTAGTGGACCAGTGATGTCAACACGCAGGGCAAATAATCTAGCAGCTTTCACGTTTAACGTGAAAGCTGCTGCCCAACCCACAGACAACTGTCCAGTCAGTTTTTTTTTTTGTTGTTGTTGTTTTTTTTTGTTGGGGGGGGGGGGGTTGTGGGAGGAAGGAAGCTTGTTCAGCTATAATGCCCCTCTAACGTGGAGCCACCTCTTGTTGCATATCATTGACTTATAGTCTTTTATCTCCTTGTCTGTGCTTTGTCCCATTTGTGGTTCGTTTCTTTCTTGTTTCTTTCTCCCTTATTCTGTGTTTTCTACTCTCTCCCCATGTTTTCCTCCCTTTCTTTTCTTTTCTTTCCTTTTCTCTTCCCTTCTTTTCTCTTTCTCCTCAATGCCAACCAGTTGTTACAAATGGCTACACCTCCCTGAAAAGGGAGTTTTTCCTCCGCTTACTCTAAGGGACATATTGCTTGGTTATTGGGGTTTTCTCCAGAAATAGGGTCTTACCTTGCTGCATAAAGTGCCTTTATATTATATATAAGCAAAACCGAACTGAATTGAAATAATACTGAGCGTTAAGACAACTATTCACACTCACGCCCACACCTGACATCTGTTTCATAATGACATACATGTCTTTGGGCTGTAGGAGGACAGCAGAGCACCCAGAGAAGAAAAAAAAACCCAAGCAGGCATGGAGGGAAAATGCAAACTCCACACAGAAAGGCCCCAACCAACCAGAAGGTTTGAACCCAGAACCTTCTCGCTAGAAAATAACAATGGTAACCACTGCACAACTATGCTACCCAGAAATTAAACATAGATCTCAATTTAAACCAGTTAGTGTCTTCCATTTCAGCTCTATTTTGAAAATTGAGCCTTTTCTTTCCATGAGAGATTGCAAAATTGTCACTTATGCCCTCGTTTCCTCTCGCTTGGACTACTGCAATTCACTTTACGCTGGTCTCAGTCAGTCCGCTCTGTCCCCTCTCCAGCTTGTCTGAAATGCTGCTGCTGGGCTCCTCACAGGCACCTGAAAAAGAGATTATATTACACCTGTTTTACCTTCTCCCCACTGGTTGCTAGTGAGCTTTAGAATCAGTTTCAAGATCCTCCTGTTTGTCTACAAAGCCCTTCATGGTATCATTTCTTCCTCCATCTCTGATCTTTGAAATCAGGTGAAATTTCATTATAATAAAAGCTGGAAGGTGCTGGATGTTTCGATGTCAGCATTTGAATTAGATGCAATTCCCTGCTCACCATATGAATGTGTGATCCGATTAGTATCGCTCATGGTGATCTTTTTGTCACACAGCAGTCTTTGTGTTTTAGATGGCGGCTTAGTATTTTTTTTTTTGGGGGGGGGGGGGGGGGGGGGGGGGCTCTGCTAAAAGAAAGGCACAGTGGAGGATGTAATAGCTTCCTCCACATGCTCCTCACTTAGCAGCACAGTAATGATTTGATGAAATATTCATGTTCACCACTTTTTTGTTTTTATGCACACAAATCCGAAGGTTTGTGGAGAAAAAAATCTTTTCTTCCCCTGCTTTGTAGATGGCAATGACCCCCCCTCAATTGGATCAGGAGAAGTAGGCTGATTTTCAGTCTCTGTCTTACTCCGTCTTTGAATAGAAAAAAAAAAACAGTCAAGAAAGCAGTTAGCATACAGGCAGAGCAAGGAAGGGAAATGCAGTTTTTAAACTTGTGGAGGTGATTCCTGGCACAAAATGCATCTCACTGAGAGTGTCCTTGGGCGGTATTCAGGAGTTGCATTTAATCATTGCATTTTCATTCACTGAAAATGTGTAGACAAACTTACTGTAAAGTTTTTTATGGCCTAATTAGTTTTTTTCGAGGACAAAACATTTGTCAAAATCTCAATTGTTTGCTAATCGAATACAGACGGTTCTTTACTAATCAGCTGAAGGTTTTATAATTCACCTCACTATTGACACCTATTCCTATTCCTCTGCTGGAAGTCTTGCAGTGCCCCCTTCCACACTCACCGGCTCTGTGATGTGATGTACTTTCTTGAACTTGATAAGATCAGCTATTCTCTCCAAGGCAAATCCCAAAAGTTCTTGGTTAAGTGGCAGCTCTTCCTGACCTGATTTAGTTCATTATAACCCCCCATCTCATCACAGTGACCCTGATCTAACTCTAACCCTAATCTTTTGTCCATCCTGTATTTAATGACCCTTTTTTAAACTTTATTTATTTATTCATCAATTTTTTTTCTTTCTTTTTAATTTGTCTCTGTGCAGTTGTTTTTTTTTTTTGCTTTCTTTATTAGACTTATACTAAATTAAAGAGAAGATTTAATATGCTCTATTAAAGGTTCTTTTATTTCTTTGTTTGTGAGAAAGATTCAAACCATGTTTCGTCTTTTGTTCCATCAATAAATATGTTGAAGAAAACAAACAAAAAAAACCCCTCAATTGTTTATTCATTAATCACTTTTTATACACTATATTGCCCAAAGTGTTCACTCGTCTGCCTTAAAAATGCATATGAAAGTGACGTCCTATTTTCTGACTATTCTTCCAGAAGTACATTTGTGGGATCAGACACTGGCTTGCAGTTTCTGCTCTAATTCATCCCAGAGGTCAGGACTCCATGCAGGCCAGCCAAGCTCTTTCCACCAAACCCTTTCATCCAGTCTTTATGGACCTTGCTTTGTGCACTGGTGGGCAGTCATGTTGGAATAGGAAAAGACCATCCAAAAAACTGTTCCCACAAAGGTGGGAGCATCAAATTGTCCAAAATGTCTTGGTATGCTGAAGCATTAAGAGTTCAAGTTAACTCCTGTAAAACAACCCCATGCTACAATCCGCCCTCCACCAAATGTTATACTTGGCACAATACAGTCATGTTTCCCTGGCAACTGCCAAACCCAGACTCATCCATCAGGTTACCAGAAAGAGAAGCTTGACTCGTCACTCCAGAGCATCTCATGTCTCCACTGCACTAGATCCTATAGGCAGCATGCTTTAAACCACTGCATTTTGTGCTGTTTGCACGTGGTGATGTTAGGCTGGATGCAGCTTCTCGGTCACAGAAACCCATTCGACGAGCTCTCTACCCGCTGTTCTTGAGCAAATCTGAAGGCCACATAATGTTCAAAGGTCTGTAGCTATTGAGTTGCCATCGTCACCAATCACTTCCACTTGGTTATAATACCATTAACAGCTGACTGTGAAATATTTAGTAGCAAGGAAATTTCACGAATGGACTTGTTGCACGGGCAGCATCCCATCATAGTACCACGCTGGAATTCACTGAGCTCCTAAGCACGACCCACTCTTTCACAAATGTTTGCAGAAGCATGTCACAAAGTGTGTGACACTCACCTGTACAGGAGCGGCAATAATGATATGGTGTGATTAATGCTTTTTATGAGATCAGAGGAAAAAGTGAACTAGACTTTTTTTTTTGTCTCACAAAGCCATTTTAAACGTTTGATTAAACGTTAGTAAAACAGTTTAGAGAGAAATATAAATATCGTATGACCTTGAGACAGTGAAATATTATTACTGTAGTGGTGAGCCAGTGTGGGTGCAGCCAGGCCCTTCCTTCCATATGGCTGCTTTACAAGCTGGATGAAGTGAAAAATGGCTTTCGCGCCTGACCACCGACACATGGCTGAATAGAGCCAAAAATGAGTTTTGTGGCTGGATTGTAAAAAGGGAAATAGTGCCAGTAGTGACTTTGGAGCTGAGCTGACATCTGCATGGTGCAGCCCCTATACTTATTACGGACTCTCTGCTGGAAGAGGTGCAACCCACCTTTAACACCAATTATCTCACAGAGCAGTCTGAGGCCTGAGAGGGTTGCACATCCTTGATCTGAAGCGACAAGGACGGGACACAAAGTGTGACATGAATAATCAAGTTACTCTCCATCGACAGATGAGGAAATGCTACGTGCCTTTACAAAATATTGACAAAAGATGGATAAAAAACATCTTTGAACATCCCATTTTTAAACCCCATACAGGCATCAGGAGATCACTGATTGCAATTCCCAGTTCAAATTTCACATTAATAAAAGAGAAAAGTTTAAAAGTTGGTTGGCATTGTTAAAGTTTTGCCCCCTCATCGGATCCTCCTCCAGAACATCTAATTTCAAAGCTGCGTTATATCAATATAGGCTTACTCCCCAGAGTCCTGATGTGTCTCGGGTTTGTTGCTAAGTTGAAAGTAGACCAGCTGTATTCTCTCTCATTATTCAGCAGCATTTGATGCAGAGTCTGGCAGACGGAGACAAACTGTTGTGAACCCAAAGCAAGATTCAGAGAAACTTTAAGTTATCTGTGTAAAAAAACGTGTCATGCAAGGACTCTTCGCTGTTTTGAATAGCCATGTCACTCAGCACCTACATACATATTTAACAAGTTTCTCCTTCAAGTAATGCCCCGTCCCTTCCCCCCCCCCAAATCACTGCAGCATTTACAATGATTTCTTACTCTTCCCTGATCTCCAGACTCCACAATGAGGGAAAGCTGCTCTATTCTTCAGCTCTTTTTGGGGCAGGGCTTCTCATTAACACTGATAAATGGCTTGTTGCGTGCACTTGACTTGAGTCTGAATATGTGTGATTTTGCACCTCAAGATGACTTGGCATGAAATGTTTCAGGGAAAAAAAACACATTAAAGAAGGAATGAATTATCAAAATGGAGCTTTCATTGGCTTGGTGTGCTCGTAAATTATACCACAGAGGCAATTTCACATTGTAAATACCCGATAAAAAGAGGAAAGTTAAATCCTAATGGAGTGAAGAAAAGAATGAAACATTTTTCAAGGACTTTAGAGCATTAACGACATTAAAAGATGCGATAAGAGCAACCGACACGATAAAGCAATTAACGTCAGGTAGAGATTAATTACTGGCAATGATGCACTTCATTAGTGACGCTTTGCGGTGGTGCCAGTACAGATGAGCAAGTCAGCAAGTCACTGACACTATGAGCATCTGGTAAGAACACCACATTTAAAGGGATTGTTTAGTATTCACACACAGTGCACCTGCCTACAACAGTTAAAGGGTCTAAATTTCAACATGAATATTATTACAGGAAAACTTTGGGCTCTAAAGGTCATCCTTAGCATAAACAAAACCAAGAGTCAGAAGCAATGCAAGCTGCTGTGAAGCACCACTTAGGCGCAGCAGGGCATGGAGTAGACTTCTAATGTCAGTATGTTAATATTCTAAAAAAACAATGTTATGCTAATGATTAGCGGATATAGTGTTTACCCTGTATACAACCTGAGGCAAGTCAGTGTGGTAACATTTGCTAATTAGCACTAAACATAGTGAAGCTGATGGGAATGTTATTCATCTGATTAAAACTAAAGTAGCAACAACATCAAATATGGATGACAGGAGACACAATAAGATAATAGAAAAATTAGAAAGAGGTATTGCAGAAATAGTTTATATTAAGTGGTAGAGGTGAGCACACATGCAGCAGCATAGTTCTGCAGATCTTATCTTCCCAAATTAGGAACAAAGTGAAATTCTGCACTAAAATCGTGCAGCTTGACTGGTGATTTGGAAGGGCATAACCAATAGCGGCAAAGAGAAGACAGTCAGGTCCCTGTGCCCCCAAAGTGCCCTTCCAAAATATAATAATATACCACTATAATACACAAAGTTTGCCCGTGTGTCTGTCTATCAACTCCTACATGATCAAGAGTTGAGCACACAGGTACATCATAGGTCCCTGAAGGTTCTTATCCAAATCAGATCGTAAAATCATGTTGCTTAGCAACCATCTACCTAGCAGAGGGCTACAATTACATGTTTTCTAGTATTTAGACTATATCTATAAAACCTTGTTAAAGAATTGTGTCATTGCAACATCATTGTTTTTTCATTGCAAAACCATCCCATTTAATCCACAAAACTTCAGTTATGCATTTTTCTGTATTATGAGGTTGCCTTGCAACCACTTTGCAATGGGTTGAAATTGCCTGTTTTTTGCCTTTGTGCAACTACAGCAGCAGGATCATATCATTTTAATTATCTATTCACAAAATCTCAGGCTATGTAAAATGCAAATAAACAGAAGGAACGGTTTGCATTTTTCATAAGCCCAAATTTTGGGGCTCTTCTGTCTTCAGTGTAAAAAATAGAAAACATCAAATGCTTAAACTGACATATTTTAATGTTGGGTCATTTTGAATTTGCAATAACATCTGAAAAAAGGGCAAAAAAAAAAAAAAGCTGGAAAAAACAGGTGGTACTAACAATAAACAGCTGGCACATTTTGCAATTAATTAGGTTAATTAGCAAAAAAAAGAGAATCTCAGGAAGGGAGAATCTGCAAAACTCTGCATCTAAAAGTTGTGAAACAATTTCAGAAAAACATTCCTCAAAGTAAAACACTTTTCATTAGATGTCAGGCATCAAAATATTCAGAGAATCTGGAAAAATCAATATTGACTGACTGTCAACAGGCACGATTCTTACATGAAAATCACTGCATGGGATCAGGAACACAGTTCACTGAGCCATGCATAAATGCATGTTAAAGCCCTATCATGGAAAAAAAAAAAGAACCCATACATTAGCACAATCTAAAAAGGCCCCGTGGCAACTTTTTTGAAATTTGTTGCTGCCATAAAACTCAAAATAACTGATTTTTATTTTGTGATTTTCATAAATTGGTGATTTTTTTGTTTAATAATTTGATATGTTTTCTATTGTTAATCAAATGTGGGTTCATGAGATTTCTGTTTTTACTGACATTTTATGCAGGATTCAAACTTTCTGCAATTCAATTTGTGCATGATGTGTTATACTGTCATCATATGCCCTAGGAACCACGTAGTAATGAGCTATAATTACCATTTTTTTATTTATGCACCTCATAAAAGCATTGTATCATTTTCACTTCATGGCCAACAGAATGAACAGGACAAATAGAACTGCACTATGAGCACATTATTCTAGTATATAAAATATAATAATTGCATGCAATGGTATAAAATTGTAGAGATCACCAAAAGGCATTTCAGTTCAGCCTGAGGGGAATGTGAAAGATTTAAACATAGAGTTAATTAATTTAAGTAATTTAACTTCAGGACAAGTGTCTAAAGAAACAGCTAAACAAATATGTAACATACAGCACAATGTGTGTGTAAATGGATAGCATTGTTAATGTTATCCATCCTCACAAAACTGAAACTAACAAACCTATTAGAAAAGCAGAGGCGTATGGTCCGTTGAGAAAAATAATGCAATATAACAGTCAAAACAGAAACTGCAGTTATCACTCTCATTCCATAGATGTGAACCTCTGCAAAACATAGGATTTTATCATTTATAAGATGTTTACAAAAGTAAACTAGAATAAGGTCACAAAGTCACATAATATACAATATTACCAAATATTCTACTAAATATTTCCACAGTCAACTGTTAGTGGTGTTATTATAAAGTGGAAGCTATTGGGAACGACTGCAATTCAGCTACAAAGTGGTAGGCCAAATAAAATCACAGATGGGCGTGTGCTTAGACACGTAGTGCACACAGGTCACCAACTTTCTGCAGTGTCAGTCGTGACAGACCTCTAAACTGAATGTGGCCTTCAGATCAGCTCAAGAACAGTGCGTAGTAAGCTTTATGGAATGGGTGCAGCCAAGCCTTACATCACCAAGCGCATGCCAAGCCTTGGATGCAGTGGTGTAAAGCAAACTGCCACTGGACTCTAGAGCAGTGGAGATGTATTCTCTGGAGTGACGAATCATGTTTCTCTATTTCACAATCCAAAGAATTAGCCTGGGTTTGATGGTTGCCATGAGAACAGTACTTGTCTGATTGCACTGTTCCAAGTATAAAGTTTGGTGTATGGTGTGGGGTTGTTTTTAAGAGTTGGTGCAGCCCCTTAGTTCCAGTGAAAGGAATTCAGCATGCTTCAGCATACCAAGACATTTTGGATAATTTCATGCTGTCAGAATCGTGGGAACAGTTTTTTTTAATGATCCTTTCCTGTTCCTACATGACTCTCCAAAAGTGCACAAAGCAAGGTCCATGGAGACATGGATGAGCGAGTTTGATGTGGAAAAACTTGACTGGCCTGCACAGAGTCCTGACCTCAACCCGACAGAGCACATTTTGAAGTGAGTGGAGACAGCGAGACAGGCCTTATCGCCCAAGATCAGAGTCTGACCTCAGAAATGTAAGTCTGGGAGAATGGTCAAAAATTCCAGTAAACACACTCCTAAACCTTGTGGAAAAGCCTTACCAGAGGGGTTGAAGATGGGATAGTTGCAACATGTGGCCTGACATCATATGAAACCCTTTGGACTAAGAATGAGATCCCACTCATATAGTGTACATGTGAAGGAAGAAGAGTCAACACTTTTGTCAATACAGAAAAATTAGATTAAAGATCTGTGATTTTTAACAACAACCAGTAATTTATGTAAGCAAATTATGCAGTTATTTATTTAAGGCTCAAATGAAAGGATTGTAGGCAGGATAGGATGAAATGAAGAGTTAAAGTGAGAAATGAAAGGCCTCAAATTGAAAAACAGCCCCTACAACTTTTCCATAGCATGACAGTCGATGAAGTTGATGAGACCATGCTGATAATGTTAGATGAACAGTTTGGATCATCTGTCATCTGTATTAAAATTTCAGGTACAGAGGTATTTCAGTGGAGAAGTGAAGACTGACAGTCGTGGGTAAAAGCCAGGGGGGTTGTTAAAGTTATTACAATTCATCGTGAAGAACAAAATAATGTTTACAGCACATTTACTGGCATAATTGTCAGAATACGTCACTCAGAAAAGTTCATTACGTTTGGTGCATTGTTTTAATTTTGTTGCCACTTGCTTTTTGCATTCATTTTTGCTTGCCACCCAGGTTTAGCAGTGAGCAGAGAGATTACAATTTTAGATTTTTCACTCATTTTTATTCTGCTGTTAATTGTTATTTTCACTTCAGTCTAGTTTCACTCTGTTTCAAGAGTTTGTTTGCTTTTTCCACACTTTTTTTTTTTTAGGTTATAGGATATATTAACCTTGCCTTGATCAAGCCAGAATCAGCACTACATGCAGCCAGAGGAAGCAATACATATAAATGATAGCAAGGTGCCCTAAAGATCAATACCTGGCAGGCAGAACAAACTCCTAACATCTAACCATACCATTGCTACCCACAGTTCCCAACTTCATGAAACCCAACAGTCCTACGAGGTCTCCAAAACTAACAGCAATCAGGATGAAGAATAAACAGTCATGCTTTGTGAAGTACAGCAAGCAGTGAACAGGCTGAATAGTGGTTGGTCACCTGGTTCCAATGGAATTCAAGTAGAACCCCTCAAGCATAGAGGATTGGGTCAGTCTTATTTAACATTTGCTGAAAAGTGTGGGACTCTGAACAATGGCCAAATCTGTAGAGTGAATTGACTATAACCAGTGAAAAAGTAAACAAATGTATGTGAGAACTACAAAGGAATACGGTTAATAAGCCAATCAAGTAAAATTCTACTAGAGGTCACAAGTCAGTGACTGCAACTGCAACACCTTGGCAGAGAAACATATGAAAGGGAAGGCAGAAGGACTTCACTGATTACAAGTAGGCACATGATCACACACAGCTCCAAGTGCTTTTCAAGGTCTTGGACCACTGGAGCTTCCCAAAAACCTTGGCAATCTCATAAATGTCCTCCATAACAAAGCTGTTAGTGTCATGAAAATAGTAGAGCTGTTTAGCAACACTGTATCCTATCAGAATTACTTAACATGTACTTGAGTAAGAGTGCTCTTCAGAGGGAACCTGTTCAGCAACTTCCACTTTGCTGATGACATTGCCTTTATTCCAGGGACATCAACTAAAGCGCAGCACCTGCTGAAATCAGTTTGCTTAGTTGGTACTGGACATGACATGGAAATAAGCAAGTCAGCAGCAAAGCTAATGTTCACCAGCAAAGAATGTGAGCTCTTAAATATCAAGTTGAATGGAAATGTCCTCGAACAAATGACTTACTTCATATATTTGACATCATGCTTAATAGAGAACAACTCCAATGATAGTGGCATAAAAAGAAGAATTACTAAAGCATGTAAAGAGTGTGTAAAATGAGAACCCAAATGCAGGACGCAAAGGCTGAGATCAAAAATAAAACGTGAGCCGTTTATGGCTGATAAAGATCTATGCTAAAATCCAAGACAGAAGGAAACCAAAGTCCAAGAAACAAAGTAACTCTATCCAGGCAGCACAGAGAAACACACACGGGAAGCAGGGAGGCACAACACAACAAGGTTTAACTGAAAGGCTGGGGTGTATATACAGTATGCAGGGGAGTGGAAACAGCAGGGAAACAAGAAACATGTAAAAATAATCAACATTCAGTAAGACAAGAAATAAAACTAGAAATAAGACCCCAAAGTCAAGAGACAGCCAAAAAACCCCAATCATTATGGAAAGAGACAAGACCCGAACACACATAGTCTTGACACAGAAAGATACAAGAGGTAAGGCTAGAAAAATGAGAAACAACTACACAAAATGATCCAAACCACAATACTAATAAATATTACAACTAGATAGCAACTGAAACAAAGAACTAAAGGTTAGGGACAGAAAGGAATATGACAATCAAATCTAATTGACTTACAAACCAAGAACCAAATAGCATTTTAAATAAAAGTCCACAAAAATTCTGGGGCTAGGACCCAGGATTATGACAGACACATATGGCAGTTGGTGTGTGGATCTTTCTGTCTAGCTCTACTGCTACTACAAGAGTAGCAAAAGATAATCTGTATTTTAAATCGCTATCTAAGAATATTTTTAAAAACTAATGGGAAACTGATTTGAGGGAAACCAATTCCAGACCCAAATTAGCCAAATATTTTAAGAAGGATTTCCACCTCTTCGGAGTGTGTTAGACATTCTGTGGTGCAGTTTGTAGTTGTACATCATCTTCATTGGTCTAAGGACAAATCAAAAATCCAGACACACCTTGATCCTCCATGTGACCAATGCAGAGGGCTCCAGCTACACTTTTACATACGTTTTGATTATGTCCAAAGCTATATATATCATTTGCAAATGCATTTTTGAGACTTTCTCTAAAATATATGGACAAATGGTACATTCATTTCTGCTGATTTCACTTTTCGGGAGTGGTCCCGTTACATATTTCTCTTAGTGAGCATGATGCTTGTGATTTCCTTGTCTTCGTTTCTCTATTGCCCAGAAGGCTTATACTTTCTAAATAGAAGGATTTTCTGCCCACCGTGTTTTGCCACTGGAAGAAAGGTAATGCCTCATTTTCATCTAGAAAAAATTATACGTCATTAGAGGATCTTTTGGGAAATTGTATGTTACCTGGCAACCATTCACATCCTTTGTCGAAAGCGTGGCAGCTGTCGTTATTAACACATAACTGTAATGTTATTAGAGTACTGAATGCATGTGGGGGAAAAATGACCATTTATTTTTATATATGATTGAGTAAATATGTTAATGATGTCTGACTATGTTCGTGTCCTTGATCTGCAATTCTAGGGGTAGAGTGGGAGACGTTTGATAAATGGGTTCAAACTGGTTTATCAAGGTCGGTATTATATTTTTCTGGCACGAAATACAATAAAAAAAATAACCTTGATAAAATAATGTCAATGCCTATATCTATGTTTTTATATTAAGATTGCCTTGATTGAGCCACATATGCGTCTTTTTATTGTCTGCTGTTTTTGGTATTTCTATGGATATCACCCTTTATCTTTTAGTTTCCTTTTAAAGAATGCAGCAACTCAGCCAAAAACATTAGGAATGATCATAGTAACAATGACTACTTATAGAAATTTATGGCAGTTTCTGGAGTAGTTCGATATTTTATTCCAGATGAAGCAGGCTGATAAAGCAACACCGCCACCCGAAGAGCAGCCATGCTGGGGAGCAGAGTGAGGGCAGAAATACTGCAGACTCTTTCTATAAAGTGCACTGCTGAGGTGAGTCTAGGTAAAATCCATTATTCTTTATTGATTCTCCAAGTATCTCTACACGGAGGAGGAGATGGAGATAAAAGAGGAGCAGATGAGTAACAGAGGGAGTTTTAAGCTTTGTTACAAGTGAGATGTGGGTTATAAAAAAAGGGGGGGGCTGGGATTTAATGTTCTTAATATTTTGTAGATTCAGTTTAGTCAGCAGTTTTATTTAGTCCCAGAGCTGTCAGAGGTTTCTAAAATATGGAGCAACTTATTTTAATACCCACAGAGACCTCTTGAGGTTTTGGACAACAATAGCTTACACAATGTTTGGTACTGTTGCAAGAAAAAAAAGAAAGTTTGAGCTGCCCTTTTCCAGCATTTTTCATCCAAAAATATCTATTAATAATTTGAGACAGGCTGTTCACACGGTTGCTCCAAGGAGACCTGAGGCAATGCAGAGTCAGCCTGTGAAGTTTCTCCCTGTGTGTCACAGGGATTTGAATCCAGCAGCAAATGTCAGGTTTCCCAGAGATTTCCATTCATTTTAAAATGTCTCAAATAAAGTTGACACTTTATTACATAAAATTAGATAAAACTCAATTAAACCAATATATGTTGTCAGAATTGTCTCCTTAAGTTAAATAGTAGATACTCCAATTTTAGTTGTAGGCCTTTCGAAAGCTTCCACCTGATTAAAAGAAGAGGAATCTATATTGGCTGCACGTTGTTGACTCCTGGCCAGCTTTGGTGTCCAAAACCAATACCCATCAGCCCCTTCTCCCTCCCTATTGGCTCACAGGAGATCGATAGTGAGAAGGCAGCAAGGCCGCAGGCACGGATTGTAGATTAACCTAAACCATTACAAGTGACAGGAGGAAAAGTGAGCATGTGCTGGATGTACAATGGCTGCTTATATTTAGTGGAGATAATATGTTCTGAAGGTCTTTCGTAATAAGTCCCTGAAAACATATCGCGTTGTGTGGCACCGTAAATCTGTGCTGGGAACAGATAAGGATTTTTTTCTTTAAAAATGTATAAAGAAAGCAATTCCAAGAGTCCATTAAAAGGTGTATTAATTCTGCATGTCGCAGAAGAGAAAAAGTGTGCAGCTGCTTCAGATATTGACTCACTTTCCTCTGTGATTTTTTTTTTCTCGTTGTGCGGTGAATATATAACAGGAACGTAGACAGACCAAAGCACACCAAGGGTGTGGTGGTCGAGGCATGGCCTGCTGTGAACAACAGCTGAAGGTGATGAAACAGCCCTGAAACAGCTTTATGGAAGATGAAATAAATACATAACACACTCAGATGTGACAAAAGGCTTCTCACTCTTGTCTCTCTAATGTCTCCCATTTGACACCTCATGAAATATCTAAGCATTCATAAAAACATTTAAAGAAAATCAATGTGGACTAACTTTAATTTTTCTTCTATATATTAAAAGGAAAGCATGTTAAACTGCCCAACTTTACAGCAGACATAAACATGTTTACAGCCTGGTTCATAACTAGTTTTTTTGTCTATAGACAATTTTACTTATTCGTGAAGGGTGAATTTATGAAACACACCTCTAAACTTTACTAAGCTTTGAATTTACTGGCAGCTGCCTTCCCAAGCATAGCTCAATGATAGGCATTACCTCGGCTAACAGTGCTCTTAGTGCCTTTGGTAGCATTTTTAATCCAACTGGCTGAAATATAACATGGCTTTTCATATGGTTATTTCTAAAAAACAAAACTAAATATGGTCACTTCCGAGTCAAAAAACAATGGAAATGGCCATAAAGCTCAAACTGAGGCCTGCAAATCCTTAAACTAATAGACTAAAAGCTATATCTATCTTTTATACAGTCTGTAAATTGTTCTCATCAGTGCAGTGCTTTAACCTCTTGTTTGTTCACAGTTAAGTACCCATACATGTTTTATTTACTTATGTGACTCAAGAATACTTAAATATATAAAGACTTTGACTCAGTGACTACAAGATGGCCAGGTCCTACATCCTTAATACTTTTTTTGACTGAGGGAAACACGGTGCATTTTGCGCATGTATGTGTGTGTATTTTTATGTCCATTTACACCCTTGAATCCACAAGTTTAATTCTATATTAAAGCTACTTTTCTGTGTCATTACCTCCAAATATAGACTATCGTTTAGAAAAGAAACAGGATTTGCCTCAAGCTGCTTATTTGACACACCACCCCAGGAAGCTATGAATATATACAGCTTCTAGGTAGTGCAGCAGAAGACCAGAAGCTAAAGAAATGGGCTTTGCATAAAAGGAAAGTTGCTAGTTTGCACCCTGAAAGTAATAGGACAAAGTTGAAATGGTAATTTACCTGAATAAAAATTTATTTAAAACACTTTTTTGCTCTGCTATGAGTAAATGTTGCAACCCTACATTCAGTGACTGACTGATAACTTGGTATGCATTATGTTTACACTTTGGGGCCACTTAAGGCACAAAACACAAGACAACCTTATGAGAAAGGCAAAATGATAACCTTGAGATAAATACAGTAAAAACAAATATAACCAAAAAAGGCAGGTGTTCCCTGATTTAAGGCTGTATTAGACAAACAATTACCTGGCGATACGGCACACTGTGAGAGAGGTTTTAAGACCTGCCTTTTAAAAGTTTCACTAACAAAATTGGCCTGGAACAAAAGGAAAGGACAGAGTTGACCTACATCTATCAATCCACCAATCCCTATCCTGTCTTAAAGACCTCATAGTATTATCACAGCCCACTTCTCTCTCAGGCTGCTGGTTTATTTGTGATTCCTATGGTATTTAAAATTCATATATGCAGTGCAGCCTATGATTTGCTATCATTGTGCAGTCTACTTACGTAAAGCTTGATGCTGTGCCCAAGTTTATTAAATCCAAGTTGCACAGTTTGGTTTGGAAGAAGTGAAATCTCAGAGCCTGTAGGCATTTCTACTCCTCCAAAGGTTTTGTGTTCCTCATAAAACTTTCCAGATCATTGTCTTTCCTCATTAGTTTAACTGTTACCCAGCTAACCATCCGGCTTCACACCAGGTGGATAGTGCACTTTATTGAGTTATTAAGTGCAACTTTATAACTCACTTCCATGCTTCCCATTTCCAAAGCATCTGCACATTTTTACAGTCTTTCAACCACAGTTCAGTGTAAGCTACCGCTGTTTTGTTAAAACCTGCCTGTCTGTGACCGTCCTCCCCGTTGTCTGGATTGTTTGTCTGATTCTTCCTGTCCCAGAGTTCCAGACTGTCGCCTTGCTTATTGATCACGGTGCCTTCAATTCTGCCTGCTCTCACTGACTTTTTGCATTTTGTTCTTCTTTCCTGTTATTGAGTAGTTGCAACAAGGTACTGGCTGATAATATCATTTCATGATGTTTTATCTTTAGTACAAAGTGCTTTTCCGTGGCCTGTGGGCTGAATGTGCCATACAGCTGAAAGAAACTTAGACAAGACTTCATACAAAGAACTGAGCCTGAGAGTCTGTCATAGGGCAGTGTGTCTAATCATCAGACCACCCTCCGTTACTGTCAACCCACCCCCGGTCCCTGCAGCAATAAATGCACCGCTTGTGCTTTATGTTGAAGATTAATGGCATCAATCATACTTCCTCATCAGGCCACACACACATACACATTGCAGAAACTGTAATCAGCACTGGCATTTTTTATGTTTTATTTTTTTGCAGATCAACGCTCATTTTTTCTTTTCCTTTGGGTTATTCTGTGAGTGAAATGAACTGGCAATGCTTAGAGCCACAAGAGTAATTATTTATTGTCAGGCTCTGCTACTTCCATCTTAGAACTTACGAACTGTCTTTTACTCTGTAGAAGAACATGTGAAATAGTGTGAAGTTTCTTTAAGTTAGGGTAGTTTCTTTGACGTAATCCAGAATCACAGAGATCTGAGCCATGGCCAGGACCCCAAAGACATGGAATGAGACTAGACTAGTCATGATTAGTCTAAGCTTATACCTGGTGTTTTGGAGGAAGGAAGGATCAGGGTTTACGTAGTCATCATCATGGGCTCATCCGATTAGAATGAGATTAAGCAGTCATCAGTCATTTGCAGGTTTTGTCCTTTTATTGGATAATGGGTAAAGGAAAGACACACATGGACTGCTATCTCTAAAAAGAACATAAAGTATGATTTAAGTAACTCAAAATAATACATGAACTCAGGAGACTCTAACAGAAACTCACCTCAGCTGCCGCCCCATGTGGGAGTGAAGAAAGAGTGAGGGGTAGGTGAGTGCAGTCCTTATATAACGAGTGACAGGTGAGTACAATTAAGAGCAAGCACCACACCCAATCAAAGGTGAGGAAAAGAAACAAGGTGCATCTGGTGAAGTGAATGTGCTGAAAGGTGAGCCTTTACAACACCTGGCACGACCCGTCAGTAACACTTTGGGAAGCGGTCCCCAACCCCCGGGCCGCGGAGCGTTACCAGTCAGTGAGTCATTTGGTACGCGAGAGTTAAGGCTCGGTTTTCAGGGTTTCAGGGTTTTTATCAGTTCTTATCGTTATTTTTTTAAAATTATTATTATTGTTTTTAACTTGTCATTAACTCGGTTTCCCTGGGGCTTTTCCCGTCTGTTATGAATGAATCTTCTTTTTTTGGTACCGGCACTGGTTTTATTTTGTTGTATTTATCCGCGACACCTTAAAGGCCGGTTCGTGAAAATATTGTCGGACATAAACCGGTCCGTGGCGCAAAAAAGGTTGGGGACCGCTGCTTTAGAATAAAATTAATATCATCTATAGGTGACATCAATTGTATACTGATTATATTAGTGATAATAGTACTTTTTAAACTTTCTGCATTGTATTCATTAACTGTATTAAGCCTTTAATGTGCATAATGTTCACCAATGGTTTGTAAGCCTTATTAACAATAATCTGGATTTTTGAATGAGAATATGTTAATGTAGTTTCAAGTAAATTTTCAAATCAGTTAATACTTTTCCCAGCAGTGGATTTATTAATGCAGTTGTGAGCTGCCACCAAGTGGCGCTGATAGTGAAGTGCAAGCGGCGCAAACGTGCTAACATGAGCCATGACTAATGCTTGGATGATTTCAAAAGAGCTCAGAAAGCTTTCTGACCTTTACACTTAACAGTCATCATTTTGTGGTGCTGACAGGTTGGCTGTTAGAGCATATCTGGAACATTTGTGGTATATGAAAATAGGCACTATCTGTTCCTTTACATATACAGAGAATTTAAGCATGTTTGTTTGTTTTTAAAAAAAAATATTATAAGATTGGTTTAAATGTAGAAACCATTATAAAAGAGCTCTTTAACAATATAAAGTGTGATTTATTTTTTTTTTTTTATCAGCTGTCCTTTACATGCAACACTGATACGCTGCATGCAGGCCTGTCAGCTTTATTTAAAACACACACAGATGTTCCTAGTCCATAAAAGTATAAAACACACTCACCACTTCCAGAAGTCATGCCTGGAAGTGGTGAGTGTGCCTTGCTGTCATGCCTCAGATAACAATGTCTGGCTTTCAGCAACCAGACAACCCAGTCAAACAAAGAAGCAGTGCATGAATGCATGAAATGTCTAGGATGACAGTGTTAGTGGTCTGTGCTACCCAGCTAGATTTCTGCTTTCTGAAGCTTTGATTTATAGAAGATGACATCATGGCTGAATATACTCTGTCAAAGTCTAAGGTGGAACATGTGCTGGAAAGCCCTGTTAAACTTAAATTTTATTTTATTTTCAAATTATCAAATGCTACTATATGTTGCAACTTTATCTCTTTTGCAAGCAAAATTATTTCCAATTTGGAAAAACTATTTTAAAAAAGGAGCCTTTTTTAAATTTTTTATTTCATTTGCTTTGAGTTTACTTTAAATACAATCTTTTGCTTTCACACAAGCTCTATTTAAAACACTGAAACAGATACACAGAATGCAAGTACCACCTGTTGTTCCCCCTCCCTTCACTTTTCATCTTTCTTTTTTAATCTATCAACAGCCAAGCTGCTTGCCGTCCTTTGACGTGCCACACATAATCCTTCTGGTGCCAATAAAATGAAACACGATAAAGTCAAGTACAGATATGGAACATCACAGATGGAAACAATATGTGTTCATTTAAATCCTCTTTAATTGTCTTAAGGTGACATAACAAAACAAAATATTCTTTGGTAACAAAAGAAAACATGGGGTTCTACACTTTTATTTTACACTTTAAGTGCCTTGAGTTGTTACACTGAGTGGCTATCAAGTAAAATGCAGCACAGATGGGATTTATACTTGCTTTTACCTCAAACTAAACTCCAGCAGCTTTCAGGTCAATTTGTCTCCCGTTAGGTTTTCCACTTTATGTCTAGACAGCTTAACTTTTCCTGCTTTTAGAGGTGATCTCACTGTGCTCCGCCGCCTGTGTCGAACATCTTCTTACGGCCCTCCATACCTGACATGGCCTCCACATTCTTACGCCAGTCGCCTACTTCACTGGTAAGCACCTGAGAATGAAAAGAACCGGGAAAAAATGAATAAAAATCAGAAAAAATGTTTTGATACTGAGAAACACAAGAGATTAGGAGCTAAGATGTGAGAGTGGTGATTCTGGTACCTTGTCCTGTTTCACATCCTCTTTCTTCACAGACTTGAGGTTGGCTCTGAGGTCCATTGAACCTTTGTGTTTGGAGCCCAGGAGGGCTCTCATCATCTCGTCTGCTGACACCCTCACTTTTCGCAGAGCAGGCTTTTTGAACTTGCCCCCAAGGTCCTGTACCTTCAGCTTCAGCTCATGGATCTAAAGCATTATGACGCAAAATGTATGAAAAAAAACAGAAACAGGAAAAAAAGCTCACTTTGTCTCCTTATTCTTTAGTTTGTACATAGTGTAAAAGTGCTGCAATAATATTTCAGGAATATCTTTCTGTTATATTGGCCGGCCTGTTCTGGTTTGACCTAAATATACAGTTAATAGAGAATTTAGCTCCCGATTTCAATGCAGACATTTGTTCAAATTATCGTTATTTTTCTGATACAAAGGATATGCAGAGGTCTGGAGGATAAAAGAGACTTACATCTTTGTTATGCTTGTTCACTTTGGATTCACAGTCATATCTCTCCTCATCCACAATATCAATTTTTGTATGAAGCTGCTTGCACAGTTCCTAAAAGATCAGATGTTGATAACATATTATTATTATATTTTCTGCTTTACAAAAGCTGGTCTTTTGTGGCTTTAGAGAGCTTACTTGTAGTTCTTTCAGGGGCATTCCAGACAGTTGCAATGGAGGCAACTTTTCTCCTAAATAGCGTACTTTCTCCTCCTCCCTCTCTTGCCTCTCCTTCTCCAAATCCTCACAGGCTCTCGTGAGGAGCAGCATCTGATTGGACACAAATGGGTATCAATCACAGGACGAGGAAATTTTAGTCTGACCGTGACAAAAATGATAATTTATGTTGGTGTTCATAAACAGTATCTATTATGTTATATGGCAGTGAGTCAGGTGTGCACCAGGATCGTCATATTGTTCCTATATAAAATAGTATGAAATTAATATCAAGTTTTGTTGTCATGGGGATATATAGCAAACAAAAAAGGTATGTAAAGGCAACTCACTTTGAGGGAGAGCTTGCGAGAAGCCGAAATCTTCGACTTCGGCTGTGGAGAAAACCAAAGCACAATCAGCTCAGTGATTCTAAATCAAATATTGATTATTTAGGTCTGTAAGGTGATATTTACAGTGTCCAGTACAGTAAGTAAAAGGCTGACAAAGTAAACTGTATCTTTCAACTGAAATCAAACATTGCATGGAAAGACCTGCGAGTGTCAAACTTGACTCCACTTACTGCAGTCACACGTAAAAAGATAACGCTTTATTATTAGGATGAAGTCAAGAGGAAAGCTCTCAGGGATGCAGATAACAATTCTGACAGATAACCACTGCCACATCTTTGCCATGTGTGCAAGGACAATGTGTCCCCTGTCCAAGCATGGAGGATTAACACTGTGGAATATAGCTGGCTCACCTTTTCCCCTCTGGGATTCATTGCTCTGGATCTGTCGTGCTCCTGAAACAGCAAGCAGGAACACATGAGGACGATGATCTTAAAGGCTATGGCAGGTTTACATGAGTGCATTATCTATTCTTATCCTTTTAGGAGGCGAGCACAACTTTCCCTTAAAAAACAGTTTCACAAATATGAACCATACAGCAGGCATAAAAGGAATTTTCTTACCTCACTTCAACTTCTTGAGCAGAAACAAACACATGAAAGAAAAGAAAGTTTGTATAAGTGACGTTTTGGTGTAATATGTCATGCCATTAAACGACACTGAAAATTGACCATGTATAACAACCAGAGAAAATTACTCCATCATGTTCATCGTCATCCCAAATATTTATTTTTTCATTCTGTATGTTTTACAGTTTAACTAATGACAGCTCAGCAGATTTGTTAAGCGAATACATCAGCTACAACATTTGTTCTGACAAAAAAAGCGAAGCCAGACAGCAGCAGTTGCACACAGATTTTTAAGATCAGCTCTTTGTTAGGTTGACAGCATTTATGTACAAGTATGTACAAATTATCGTATTGTACAGCTTTAACCAAAACAACACTGGCTAAGCACTGTCTTATTGTCTACAACATCTATTTTTTTTATATTTTCTTTTTTAATCTTGTAAGAAATTTAAAATTATATTAGTACCTTCTTATTAGTCGCTCTGGCAATAATCTGAGAAACCTTAACTAGGTAAAACACACAAAATAGCATCTGTTCTTTTACCTGTAAATGTGCGTCTGTGGAGGTGAAGAGAGTCAAACAGCAGCTGCTGAAGACAATGGGCAGCTTTTTATGTGGGGTCGATGGCGAGTGGACAGCAGATATAACGTCTGGTCCCAAGAATGTGCTGGCAAGAGACCAAGCATTAAATATCACCTCCCCTGACACTGACAACACAAGGAAAGTGTAATAATAAATCCGTAGCATTGCCTTAATGGTATTGTCTACAGATCAGCATTTGAAATGTTATCATTTTTCCCAATTGGAATGATTGGAAAAATACACAAGCTGATATATTAGTAACAAATATTGACATTATTGTATGTTCTCATAAAAAAGACATTGGAAAGCTTGCCAATATCTTCTATGTCGGTAAAGCCAGTAGCTATATAACCTAAGCAATTACATCAATTCATTATAGCTAAAGAGATTCTCTCAGTAATAAATATGCTGTTTATGAGAAACCTAAAGCCTTTACTGGGGCTAGCCAATGCAGACAATCATACTCTAAGAATAGATCAGGCCTCTTCGCCATTGTACTCTGCTTTTAACCGAGTTAGCAGTGTCAACACATGCGGTAAGGTTTACTGCAAGTACAGTGAAAAAACAGAGTTTAATTCATTTTTTTTCCTTTTTACAGACGGTTGCAAAGAATCTGGGGTTTTCTCACCCAGGGTCTTTACATGACTAAACGGTTTACAGAGTCCAGAGAAACCTCTGTGCGTATGACTGTATGAACTCAGGAACACTTCTAAAAGCTTTGTAGAAAGCAAAAATCACTGCAACCACAAATGGTCACTTGAGTCATCTGGATTCAGTCTGGGTCCTTCGCACATCTGTCAAGACCTTGTTAATGCTGGGATATATATACAGCTTTCAAAGCAACATGCTGTTCTTTAAAATTTCCAGGAAATGGAAACAGGAAGTCGAGAAAGACAGGAAATATCTGCTGTGTGACAAGGCATGTAACAGTCATTCATTTCCTGGGGTGAAATGAGCATCTCAGTGTAGAAAAGTATGAGTTTCAAAATATTT
The DNA here is from genome assembly GCF_001858045.2 of Oreochromis niloticus. NCBI lineage: Eukaryota > Metazoa > Chordata > Actinopteri > Cichliformes > Cichlidae > Oreochromis > Oreochromis niloticus. The sequence goes on along the minus strand of NC_031981.2, from coordinate 11,959,078 downwards.
GGGTCATTTTTCAGTGACATTTAAAAAAATGACAAATTCTCTCTGTGAGAATCTACCAAAACAGTCAAAGAAATACCAACAGAGCACACTCTTTAAATAAACTACATTAAAAAGCTGGGCAGTTGCTCAAAGCTGAAGAAGGCGGATATACAAAGATTTCAAAACACCAACATCTACTGTCAACAATTCTTTGGCATGACTTTACAAAGACTCCAGAGTATGAGTGCTAATCTTGACCTGAGCGCTGACTCTTCTTGCAAATCACTTTACCCCTGAGCATCAAGTTTCTAATCTTTCCAGTGGCTTATACTGGAATAAAACTGATGCAAGCGCTAAGGTGTTTTTGGTAAACTGAGCATTAGCTACAAAGGGCATCTTCATATAGAGCCACATGTAACATGGAACAGTCAGTGCTCCTTTGCTCTCTTGAGGGTTTCTCATAGATTAGAAATCATTGTAAAAATTAGTGAGAATATCTGTCAGCTAAAAGATGAGTCTGTCAGACATGGTTCCTTCTGACCCCACTTGACTTCACTGTAACGCCATTATAGACCGACCACATAATTCAAGTTTAGCATCACGGATGAGTTTTGCATTCTGTGGCTTTAAGAGCAGTTCATTCAGCAGCTCTTAAGTTCAAGATAGAGTATTAAATATTCATTGCTAGAAATGTGGAAATTGCTTGCCAGTATTATTGTTCAGTTTGTTACATCTCAAACTTATTTGTCTTGGCAGTTTTTAAATTAAATGAATGTGTTGTCTTGTGTTAGCTTTTATTTGAATCATTTTACTCCAATAATTTCCATTCAATTCATAGACAACATAACTCTAAGAGCTTGGGGTGGGGGGATTTTGTGCCAATAAATATTCTTATGGCATACACTACCAACTTACCTGTCATATTAGCAGTACACTGCTTTCAGCGGTGAGCAAGCTAAAGAGACAATACCTCAGTGCGTAACGAGTGTCAGTAAAAGGAGGAAGATGAGGGGGACAACAAATGTTCTGTCATATTTTTTTTTTCCAGTGATCCTCAGCAGGTGGGAGTGCTATTTCTGATGCAACCCAACTCCCTCCTGTCTTTGCACAGACACATGGGCACCCAAAAAGAAAAACTAGGCAGGCCTTGGTATCGGGGAACTGCTTGTAATGCACTTTCTACTGGTGCTGCTTTCACAAATAGGTCAGTTACTTTTGGGCTTAAAGGAAAGAAAAAAAAAGAAAATTAGTTTTTTGAATTTAAAGAAGATATTTAAAGTTATATTTTGTATTTGTTGCATTTGTCATATGTTCCATAGTCCACCTGAACCCATGGTTATGACATAACAAGTTAAGTTATTGTGTGTATTGTGTATCAAATGTACTACAGTTTAGGAAAAACAAAATGAAAGTCTTGAAACTCAACTTTGAGTTATTTTAATAATCATGTATTAAACCTGAGCATCAGAATGAGGGAATACCATTTAAGTGACTTTGACCGTGGCATGGTTATTGGCACCAGATGGTCTGGTCTGACTATTGCAGAAACTGCTGATTTCCCCCACATGACCGTCTCTAGGGTTTCCAGAGAGTGCTTCAAAAACAGGAATATAAAAAAACAGGAAATGACCAGCAGTCCACTAGAGAAAACTGCTTTCTTAATATCAGATGTCAGAAGACAACGCTCAGACTTTTCAAGCCAAAATGACAGTAACTCAAATAACCGCGTGTTACAACCAAGGCATGCAGAAGAGCTTATCTGAAGGCACAAACACTCCAAACCTTGAAGCAGATAGAAAAACCACACTGTGTCAGTTAGGAACACAAAACTGAGGGCACAGTTTACACAGTTTACATTGACCCCACCAAAACTGGTTAATAGAAGATTGGAAAAAATGTTTCCTTTTCTCTGTAACATTTTAAGTCTGTGGGGTCAGAATTTGACACAAACTGCATGCCAGTATGAATCCACCCTGCCCTTGATCAATTGTTCAGACTGGAGGTGGCATGTAATCGTCCAGGGACTCTGGGTGTGTTCGTATCAAATGAGCATTATTTGAATGCCCCAGCCCTCCTGAGTATTTTTGCTGACCATGCCTCCACAGTCACCAGATCTCGATCCAAAAGAACGCCTTTGGGATGTAGTGGATCAGCAGACTCACATCACGGACGTGTACAGCTCACGAATCTGCAGCAGTTGTGTGATGCTATCACATCAATGTGGAGCAAAATCTCTGGTGAATGTTTCCAGCACCTTGTTAAATCCATTCCATGAAGAAATAAGGCAGCTTTGAAGATAAAAGGGGGTTCCAACTCAGTACTAGCAAGGTGTATCTAATAAACAGTGAGTATAGCTTTGGTCTAAAGACTTTCATCTCTTTTATCAAAATATATTGTCTGCCTTTGCTCTGCATAATATACTCCGGGGATACTTAGAAGGAACAGTGTGCAGCCAAAACAAAGTTAACGTTTGGAACTGAAGAGTGTCAAACTGAATGATGCATCCTAATGCTTTTGGCTGTGGCTCAGGAAATAGTGCAGGTTTTCTAGTTATCGGAAGGGCTTCAAAATGCAAATCAAAGTCTCCCTGGGCATGGTAGCTGGAAACCATGCCCAGATACTCATTGTAAACACAATTACTAGCTGTTTTAATCAGGTACTTTATGTTATATTGTACTTCTACTCCACTACGTTAATAGTCAACACTTACTTTTCAGATGGGGATTATAAAATCAAAACTATTGTTAATTCACATAATGAGAATCATTTTTACTTAAAAAAAAAAAGAACTCTCATCTGAAGCTACAGCAGTACAACTTGACTTTTTCACAATGAACTAATAAGACTTTTAATTAACTGATATTTCAAAGCAGAGCTTCTACCATAGCAATATCAACATAGCAATAGAAATAGTTAAATTTTTTTTATTTTGTTTTTACATTTTTCCATCCTTCCGCAGTGAATGCCCTTGCACACTTTTTGGGTCTTGCACAGACGTCCATAGTCCCACCTCTTGTTTTCCTTTCTTTTTAATGTACAGAGAACCGCTCACACGTGACTTCAGCCAAGTGACCAGACATGGCATCCTTTTCCCCCCTTCCCTTATATAGCTACACTCTGATAACAAACATTTGAGAGGCTCTTTTTTCTTTCTCGTGTATTTTTAGTATCTTTTTTAAATATATAAGTGCCTTGTCTTGAGTTCCCTTATAAGTATGTCATAACTGTCAGGGTCAAAGAGGCATCCTGAGAGAAAGCAAAGCTGGAAGCAAAGTTAAAAAGTTTAAGTTACTGAAAATCTGGTATGCCTACGCCCACACACCGGATTTCTTTGGAGGGATAAAGCAGTTACATAGCGAAGGTTTATACAGGAGGTTATACTGCAGCTGCAAGTACAGTCCAACTCAATAGAAAAATCCTGGGCACATGGCAAAAAATTGACTTTTTTGTTGAAAAGCAATTGTCTGAAGATGGTTAAGTCTGGATTAAAATGAGATCGCAAAGTGACTTTAGTGTGGTGTTGGGGTGTGCTAATCTCAAAGCTGCAGCAGCGTCTCATGTGAAATCCTATTTCGCCTGTGCATGAGATGTCCGGCAGGGGGCGACAGCGATTCACATCAGCGAAGATGCTGGCTTTTACGCCTCAGTCAATGACAAGTCAGCGGTAATACAGACGTGACTCTGAAGCAGGATCTTTAAAATAAAGACTCTCACTCAGCAAAATTGGAGAAATATATTGAAATATGCTATAAAAGAAAAGTCAAAAGATTAAAAAAAATATACAGGAAATATTAGAAACAGTCACTTGTCACAGTGAGAAATGTAAATTACTTAGCAGAAGCCTTTCAGTGCATATTACAGTAGCATGTGGATGCTGTGGCTTTTACTTTATGAAATCAATCACCAAGATAGTGCCTAATAATCAAAAAATGTTTCAAGGCAAGTCCAAAGAAGAAAGAGAAGCGCTGATGGCTAAACTTGGTACAGCTAACTTTGGAGTCGCACGCTCCGCTGAGGTTCCAGATCCTTGCGTTAAGAAGTCTTTTTTGGATTTAGATGTGTTTATCTGCTCTTTAAGCCAGAATGTTTAACATTCAGGTTGACAGTTAACATTTTAGTGTTAAAAGGACAGTACCTTCAGCTTCACCTTCTTATATGGGATTAGAATAGCATATTTTGCATGTAAAATAGATTAAGGCCAACAGTAAAATGTGCCGTTTTACTGGTATCATAACAGATATAAGATTACACAATATGCACTAAGGCATGTGTTTTATGGCATTGCTTTATCAACACATTTGCAATGGTTTGAATTTTTTCCCTCTTTTTTATTGACATTATGTGACTGTGTTATATGGTCTGGCAGAATGCACTGCACGCCTAGAAGCATTATAATCTTATAATAGTCCATGTGCTCCTCGGTTGCATGTTTGCACATAAAAACATCAAAAGCCTTTGCTCAGCATGCTCTACAGTGCTGCATGCGTAAATTTACAGTAAATATTTAGTCAGGACTAAACCAAAGTTGACTTTTGCTTTGTATATTTGTAGATTGTAGAGAGAAACGTGGCACTCCAACAGATTTGTTGGATCATTTTTAAAGAGTAAAAAGGAACTTCCAGCAAGGGGGGCGGGGGTTACAAAGGTTGCATTACAACGACAGAGGCCGTAAAAACATAAAGAAATATTTTATGACTAACTTATATAACATCTGCGTTTTGGATTATCCCTAAATAAACATGACGAGCTGAAAGAGCTATTTATCCATGATTTTAGCTATATGTTGTGTTAGAGCAGACAGTTTAATAAAATAAATTAAATAAAATTCAAACCTAAATTGTGTTCAGGTCCTTCTCAGCTTGCTGGTGCAGGGGGAGAAGTGGACAAGTGTGAGCCGTAAGGATCGGGTGTGCTTTTATTTTGAAAGCCGTTTTCCGTTGTCGCACGCGGTACTTTATTGGCCTTGATGCGCCTCAGAGTGCACAAGAAGCACTTTGTCTGAGGGAAAAGGGGTGAGGGAGGGGTAGGTGTCGACAGAAGAAAGACGGGGAGGTGGAGGGAAGCTGAGTCGGACTGGTTAACTTGCACCGCAGACCCCCACAGCAGGACAGCCCAGGATTTGGGAGATAACGTGCGGTGGTCGTGGTCGTGGTGGTCGTGGGGGTGGGGGTCGAGAAAGAGATCCAGGTGGAAAGGAGTGGGACATACAGAATCGGGATGCAGCAGGACGCGGGGTTTGGAGGGAACACGCGTGCCTCCTCGCGAAGAACGCGCTGTAATGGAGATGGTGATGCACCAAGAGCAGAACAGCAGATTCCTGCAGAGCCACACACGATGCCCCACAGCCCCGCGACCCAGCGCCAGCCGTTGCAGGGATAGACGCTGTCGCTTCTCGCTGTTAAAACCTCGCCAAGAAAAAAACGGTTTTCCAAACCGATGCTCGAGCCAAACAACCGGATAACAGACTACCTTGCTCCTCCATACCCCCACCGCGTCTGCGGGATGAGACGGGGATTCGGCGCGGACGGAGAGACCTGCTTTGAAAAGACTGCGTTTCACACCACAGGCTTCGCTCTGCTGGTGGTTTTGAGAAAGAAATAAGAAAAAAAGGGGGAGATATTGAGGGAAAATAAAATAAAAGGGAAAGATGTTTCTCCGATGCTACCGGGCCAAATTGTCGGCGTGGGCCGCTCTGTGCGTGCTGGTGCTTTGCTGGTTTTACGTTTTCCCCGTCTACAGACTGCCGAGTGATAAAGAAATAGTGGAGGAGGTGCTGAGGCAGGGGGAAGAATGGCAGAAGAACCAGACCGGCATCGATTTGTACAGGTTCGACTCAGAGCTGTGAATTACCTTTAATAAGCTTCAAGCTGTGATTGGCAGTGTGGATCCCTTCCAAAACCCCCACGTTGGATTTAAGTGTGTTTCAAGAGAAGATGAAATGATTAATAATAATTTTAAGGCTTATTGCTAAATGTAACTGGTTCCCAGGAAAAATGAGGCCTCTAATTTCAGTTTCAATCTCATAATTAATACATGCTTTTAATATTTTGGTGCTTTAAGACCAACAATTATGACAAACAAAACCATAATTCTAAAGGGAGTAATTCTAGTGTATTACAGTAGTGTCTCAGACATAAAGATGACCACAGACAAAGCAAAAATAGAGCTCAGAGCGTGTTCGTTACACAGTGGCAGTTTTATTTATATCTTATTCAACATTCTCAGAGGTAAAGCCGATTACAGGGTAATCAGAGAAAGTGACCCCTGAAGAGCAGGCCTGCTGTATGATGTGATGCTCACTTGGAGCTGGGTTGTTTCTGTGGTTCTCTTTTAATGGAGCTCTTAAGACCTTTTTTTATGTTAATGACTTGGGTTTGCTTGCTTCTTGGGATTTAACAGATGAGAGAAAAGGCAGTTTAAAATGAGCCTGATGTAATAATGTAATATAGTTAAAGTATCTAATTTAGTTTAGTTGTATGCACTAATCATCATGACACAATGGTGCCTTCCTTTGGGAAGATAGCTACAGATGTGTTATTACCTGTCATTGTCTAGTTATTATCAGAAAGTATTTTAAAAACAGTCACCAAAATTGGTGCTTCCTCCTCTCTCCACAGGAAGCTCCTGTCAGAATGCTGCGATCCGAAGCGGATGTTTGCAGTGACCAAGGAGAACTCCCCTGTGGGCAAAGTCCTGTGGTACGATGGCGAGTTTTACTACTCGCACACCGTCAACAACAACACGTACTCTCTCTTTGTACAGGTATACTGATAAGTAACACTTTTATGTTTCTCAGAAAATACTGCTGTCTGAGTTGCTGTGACGGTCTGTTCACATAGGAGTCCTTCCTCTTGGTTTTATTGTGGGGTTTTCATTTTCCCACATCTAGAGACCCATGTTTTTAAGACCGGCAGCTGTGTCTTGATGAGAATTGATTTCTGTCCTACCCGGTGCATTACAGATGTGTTGTGGTGACTGGTTTAGTGTGAAATCTAGCTGATCCTTAATGGAGGAGGGGAGTGGGCAGGGGGGAAGATGGACATCCTCTTAAAGGCGAGAGGATTACAGGTCTACAGCTCTTAGTGTGGACAGGAGTCAATATGAAGATCAAATCAAATCACTTTTATTGTCACGTCACATGTGCAGGTACACTGGTACAGTACATGCGAGTGAAATTCTTGTGTGCGAGCTTCACAAGCAACAGAGTTGTGCAAAAATACAATAACGTAAAACAAGCAAAAAGGAGACTGCGTTGGCCGGGAATCGAACCCGGGTCAACTGCTTGGAAGGCAGCTATGCTAGCCACTATACCACCAACGCCTATGTGATAGGATTAGTGGTTTGGGGCAACTTGAAAGCTGAAAAAGATAACACAAAATATTTCCGTTTTTTAGTTATTCTTTGCTGCAATTTCCTTTTTACATTTTTTTTTTCAACATTAAAAAGACTCCTACTCTGTGCGTTTATACCACTCAACTAGATAAGTCCTGTTGTGGTTTTCTTTCTCCACTTAAGTCTAAGACCGTGTTGTTGCAACACTACTTAAAACTGGAAAGGGGTGTGGCTCCAAGGAACTATAGGTGTAGGTGCTGTTGCTGTGTTTACCGTATTGAGTTCTTCCTCTGAGGCTTTAGATCTGCAGTCACATATCCTGCTTGGTACATGTGGTGAATATTTTACCCTAATTTGCAGGCATGAGATGTGCATGTTCTTTCATGAAGGACAGGGGGAGGTGAGTGTGAATAAATAAAAGAAATGAGATTATAATGTAGGGACCAACCTAGGCACTTGTGTTTGTGTGCATTTGCATTTAATATATTGGTTTAAACATAGACTTACTGTCACCAAACACTTTATTAGGTACAGTTTGTTAGTACTAGCTTGAACTGCCTTAATTACTTGTGGCATATATTCAACACGGTACAGGTAACATTCATCAGAGATTTTCATCCTTATTGACATGACAGCATCACACAGTTACTGCATATTTATGTGCTGCACATCTATGACGAGATTCATCCAGTCCTCCACATGCAGAGTGCTCTGATGCATTGAGATCTGGTGACTGTGGAGGCTATTTCAGGACAGTGAACTTATTATGTTCAAGAAACCAGTTTGACATTTATTGAGCTTTGTGAGAAGGTTCATCCTGCTGAAAGCGGCAATTAGAAGATGGATACACTATGGTCATAAAAGAATGGACATGGCCAGCAACAATACTTGGGTAGGGTGTGGCCTTAAATGATCCTCAGTTGATACAAAGGGGGCCTAGAGTGTGCCCATAAAACGTCCCTCACACCATTACGTCACCACCACCAGCCTAAACTGATTTTGTTGCTACAAGCAGAATGAATTCATGCTTTCATGTTTATGCTTAATTCTGAGCCTGCCATGGAGTTGACATGCTTCACAGTCTGGTTTCAAATCTCAAAATAAAAATCACACTGGTATTGAATCATGTCGGAAGTATTGTGATCGTATCATGGTGTTTCTGGGGATTCCTCTAGTACATCAGCAATTGTGAATTACTCAAACCAGCCTTTCTGACACCAACAACCATGCCATGTTTAAAGTCACTTAAATCACCCTATTTCACCATTTAGTTTGACCAATGAGTTGCTGCCATGCGATTGTCTGATTAGATATTTGTGTTCACAAGCAGTTGACTGTACTACATGCTGCAACAACGCGATTTCATTGCAGATAAATCACTTGCAAATGTAAAAGAAAATGTTGAGCTAAAGAGAGAGATATCATCTGCGCTTAGCAGTAGATCGCATACTTCACCTCTCCTATTTCCTGGTTAGCAGAATCTATGCGTTTTTGCTCCACATAATGCTCTAAAATCAGACTACATTGCTTTATCCAAATTAAATCTGGCACTGTGATTTCATTTGTGGAGATGAACCTGCAGCTGTTTTCACAACCAATTACAGGAAGGATTTCTTAAGCAACAGTGGCATAGAAAGATGGGATCCTGTTTCTCAAATATAGATATGCTGGTTTTCTTTTTTTTTTAGATGATGGCAAAATAAATGTATGTGTTTTGGACAAATCAAGCAGTTTTCAAGACCTCACCTTTTGTTTTGGTGATCTGTCAACTATAATCCAAATCGTTGTTTTTTGTTGTTTTTTGTTGTTGTGTTTTTTTAAAAATCTAATGGAACTATATACCTCGGTTTTGAGATTTCTGAAACAGCCCTGTTTTCAATGAGGTATACTGGGAGCGTTGCTTTGTTTCTTACATTTAGAGCAGGGGTCTCAGTCTCAGATGAGCTCGGGTCGTTTCATTGGAGGCCCACGGTAGTGTTCGAAGACTACAAAAAAGAAAAAAAACACACAGTTCAGTCTCATAGGCCGTTGTGATGAGCTGTCCGGGATCCTGTAGATCTAGGTTCAGGATGTGTAGCTCCTGTGTCATGTCTACAAGGAATGCCAAATTCATTATCCATTTTGGATCATTGATCTTAGGAACATCCAGTCTTCCAGTTTCCATGAAACGCTTCACCATGAAACGCATCACTTCAGCTCTTAACTTAAAAAAATCTTTTTAACACGTTTCCCCTGCTGAGCCAACACACTTCATTAAAGTACAGTACATACAATCCCTTGATTTGTTCCCAAAATGCTCAGAATTGGCAGTGTTTTAAACCTCTGGATCTGGTGTAATTTACACATTTCAGGAGAACAGACATGGTATGTTTAAATGTCGAGCATTTGCTGCATGTCGATGTATAATGCAGTGCAGAACCACTGTTGGATCTCCATTTTCCTTCTCTAAGTTTCTCGGTACCAGTGCTAATGCCAGTGGTAATGCCCACCAATCTATTCCACTTCATACCAAGCCACTCAATAACAATACACAGCTGCTGAAATTTATCTTTAGCTTTGGTCTGGCCGTACAGGGGACACAAACTCAGCAACTTTTTTTCTCACCTCAAACTTGTTGTTAACACTTTCGATGAAAACTGCAGATCTGTTTGTTGCACATTGAGAGAGTCTGCTTACAGGCAGATTTGCATGGAGTAGTTGTTTATTAGATTTCCTGCAATGTATAATATGTATATTAAACCAGTTTTCCACTTAATGTACCTGTTAATCGACATGTGTGGCAGACAGTGCTCAGAACATTGTAAACAGTGGAGCTGAACATTATTTCCATAACAAAACAGTGTGATAAGGTAACACGGTGGTTTTTGTGATTTTAAGTGAACTGACTCTATAAAGTGACTGTTTTGCCCAACTCTAAGTGTGTTTTTATGACTAAATAATGTGATTAGGTCTTTATATTCTATGTGTCATCTTTTCATTTCCCTGCTCCTCTCTAGAGCTGTGTCCTTGTGTCTACTGCATATTGTTATGGGCACCGGTTCACTTCCTTAAACCTATATTGTGGCTAGTTATGGTTCCCAGTAAAAAGATAACTGATAGTTAGGTGGGATGTACTGTGCTCAAATTCAAACACACAAGCACTCCCTTCTTCTCAACTCCCATTGCTGTGATTGCAGGTCTGAACGCAGACAAGCAGCCACGCTGCACCAAGCTGGCAGCAGCTCCAGTATCTGGGCATGTGCCAGGGAATGTGCCAATTAGGGCTTTGACAGTTAATTGCTGGTTAGTTCAGTGACTGAAACAGAGCATATATACATACAGCCCAGTGAACTGAGCAGTAGAGTCCTATAATCTTTTTTTTTTTAACGTTTACTTAGTGATGTCTTTCCTTTTCTCTAGACCTTTGACAGTGTATGCAGCACAACTGACTGAGTGAAAAATCTTACATGCACTCTGACGATCAGCTTTATTATTATAACACCAAAAAATAGAACAGAAGTCCAACACTAACTCCTTAAACATGTTTTCTCTTTTATATAATGGTAAATTTGTGTTTTCAGTCAGTTGGATAAATCAGGTCAACTTAACAAGCTGAACTAAAAATCTGTCCACGTATTAGTAAAAGATTTGGTTTAATGTAAGTAGCAAGGTGCTGTTGCTAAATAAATGTCTTCCTTTAAAGCTCTACAGCTGTAGCTTTTTTTTTCTGGTTTCCTTCCTGTTCTTGATTTGCTGTTAAAGGTCTAAAAGAGACTCTAAGGGCAAAGAGTATGTGTTTGCATCTCTATGTGTGTGTGTGTGTGTGTGTGTGTGTGTGTGTCTCAAGCGGGTGCACTCTGAGGGGAATAATGAGAACAATTGTTTCCACTGTCTCACTTAATCCATTCCCTTGAGTTAAATGCAGTCAATGCACAAAGAGAGGACATTTCTTTTGGGTGGTGTTTTAGTGTCTTCTGCAGCAGCTTTAATGAAATCTTTAACAAGTTTTCAGCTGTGGTGATGCTAAGATAATGATTCACTGCAAGAAAATTGATTACTGGTAGTGAGATTTTTGTTGTCACTTCCTTGTTGGTTGTTTATTTCAAATGGACTACAGTAAAGTGGAAAACGGAAGATTTGAAATTTGAAATTTTGGGGGGAAAGCATGGACACCATGTCCTCTAGATTAAAAAGGAGAGGGACTGTGAGGTTTATTGTCAGCGCTCACCTAAAAAGTCTGCATCTCTGTTGATATGGAGATGCTTTAGTGGAAATGGTTCCATGTAAAAGGCACCAGCAATGTTGAAAGGTATAGACAGGTTAGAGCAGTGCTCTCCATCAATTTGGAATATTGGTGATGTGATCCTTGTCTGCATGCCAAGATACTGAATCATAATTTGCTCTCTGATGCATTTATCAGAAAGTAGGAATATTTGTGTCTTCACAGTCTGTGTGTTAAAAAGCACTTAGACGTCGACAGAAGTGCTTATGTGAATGGCTGAATGAGTAATTGAGGCATGCTGTGTAAAGCAGCGGTCCCAAACCCCCAGGCCGTTTGAACCGGGCCGCCAAGAGTTGAGGTTCGGGTGCGAAATTCATGGTTTATCGGTGTTTAGCATCATTTTTTTAATTGTTTTTATCGTTAACTCAGTTTCCCTGGGTCTTTTTCCGTGTGTTATGAATAAATCTTCTTTTTTTTGTATTATTTATTTTTTGTTGTATTTATCTGCGACACCTTAAAGGCCGGTCCGTGAAAATATTGTCGGACATAAACCGGTCCGTGGGGCAAAAAAGGTTGGGGACCACCGGTGTAAGGCATCTTGAGTCCTCCAGCAGAGTAGAAAATCAGTATGTGAGAACCAGTCTATTCACCATTTACCATGCTGTACCCATCTGCTTCAAGGTTCAATGTGCTGTACATATAGAGATCCTTTTCGGCATACTGTAGTTGTAACAAGTGATTATTGAGTTACTGCCGCTGTCCTGTCAGCTCAAAATCTGGCAATTCTCCTTGGATCTCTGGCATCAACAAGGCATTTTCCCTAGAAAACTGCTGTTATGGCAGTGGTTGTGTGGAAAAATCTCCATAGATCAGCACTTTCTGAAATTCTCTGGCACCAACAACCATGCCAAGTTTAAAGTCCCTTAAATCATCTCCTTATCCGTATTATGTTATACATAACAAGGATATGTCATATGCCAGAAACTGTGTATGATCCATAATCTCTATTACCTCAGCCTGCCTCAACTCTTCTTATCACTTTGCTGGTTTTGTCGGTCAGCACCCGGGGGCTATAAAGGCACATTAGCATTAGGCGTGGGGTGTTACAAGGTGACTTGTGTTTTGGCCTCAGAAAAATTAACATTTGTATTTGTGCGTCATGTGTTTAGGAGATAGTGGCTGGTGTGTATGCTAACAAAGCTTAATGTTGTCTCCTGTGCAGGAAAACCCTTTGCAGCTTCCGCTGAAGAAGTGTGCGGTGGTGGGCAATGGCGGCATTCTCAGGCACAGCAAGTGTGGCAGGGATATCGACCAGGCCGACTTTGTTATGAGGTAAGAAACAAAAACCGCTTCAGCGATGCTCCAAATTTGAATCAGTAGTGCCCCAGAGAGCAGCTAGATACCATCAGTGATTATAAGAGCTGGTGTCGATTTCAACCAAGAAGGAAGAACAGATATAGAAAAATGGGCCACAGTGAGGATGAGAAAGAAAAGAGGTTAAGCAGAAAAAAAACCCCATCTGATGGGGTATTTCAGATATTTAGCTTCCGTTATGTTATACTAGGAGTAAAGACTTGAGACTGAGGAGGAGACCGGGGGAGGAAAGGTCACATTTTCATCAGTTATAAGGGCAGTAGAAGTTCAAGTTGAAGAACTAATGTACCATCAACAGTCAACAGACCTCGTGCATGCAGAAAAATGCATGACATATGTATTTCAACTAAAGGATGACCTTTGAGAGCGCCAGGAAATAGTGAATACTTCTGGATAAACACTTGATACAAGCTGGATTTGCACAAACATCTTTTAATTCATGGTCACTGACGTACTCTGGCTTGGTATGTGTCAGTCTTAACACAAAGCACAGCAGATTGTCCTACTTGGGAAAACACAACAGAGCATTTCTTTGCTTTTAGCGACAGTGAAGTGAAACTGTTTCTGTCTTGTTATGTTTAAATTAGGTTATCTGTATAATGTTGAGTGTGTATTTTTTGTCTGTGTGCTTAGTGGTTATCTTTTGAGTCACCTCCTAAATTTACTTTGACTGTTGGCCCTATTCCAGGAAGAAGGTTTAGGTAACAGCGGTATGTCTGTTAAACATGAAATAAGGGAAGCTTTGAGTTTTCTATTCCAGAAAGGGCGTTAACTTAAAGATACAGTAAGCATTTTTGTGGTTATTTAAAAGAAAAAAAAAATACTCTACTCATAAATATTAATTGATCCGTGTGCAATTACATCTTCCAACAAATCATTTATGCATTTGCATAAACTTAGATTTCCGTCCATTAAAAATACATAGGAGCGTCCCCCGATTTGTGGAAGCCACCATGTTGCCCCACCATCTTGATTGCTGTGGTGATCACTGTTCCACCTAATTGCATTTTATTTCTGTCTAGAAACCGGCCACATACATAGTACATCTTATAAATTACTCTTAACTTAAAAATCACAAATAACTTTTTCAAACTATACATGACCGTTTAACATTTGCACATATCATCATCTCTTTGTCATTATGCCTCTTCCTGCTCCACCTCTGCACTTTCTTTCTTTATCATTTCCACCTCATCTTGTGCTTCCTATCCGCAAGTCCTGTCAGTTACCAGAGTAACAGACATTTTCTTCCATAAACTCCCTTTCTCTCTGACTAAATTTCTTTTCTCATTAAGTTGCTGTCACAGTGCATAATACTAGAGTGAATAAGTAGAGTCAATTAACTTAATTTACCATATTTTCCACAGTATAAGTCGTACTTAAAATCTTTAAATTTTCTCAAAAGTCAACAGTGCGCCTTATAATCTGGTGCGCCTTATGTATGAATTCTGGTTGTGCTTACTGGCCTCAAACAAATTTTATGTGGTACACAGCGCTCAAAAATCTGTCAAAAATGTTTTAGGACGACTTTGGTAAGCTACAAAGCCGCACTGCTTGATGGATTGTCGGAGCATTATGGCTACCGTAGTCAGGAGCCCCGCGGAGTAATCTGTGTCCAAAACTCCGTCTGCTTCAGGTCCCAAAGTCAAACGAACACTGCGGCATCACTGAGAGTTAAAAACTGTCTAAATTTTTTCATCTTTAATAAAATGATCAGCGTTGCTGCTTTACCAGGTGTAACAAGTTTAACATTCAGGCATCCATGAAAACAGAATTTATTAAATTTAACAGAGTTAGAAGTTAGCAGGAAGTTAGCTCGCTAGTTTCCACCTAAACATGCTATCACTTCCAACATAAATGAAGACAGAAAACTAAACAACAGTGATGTTTGTAGGGTTACTGAAGTTGGACTAGCTGGTATATGATTATGTGCTACGTAATTGTTAGCGACACAGCTATGTTAGCATAATGCTAACTTTTTTCCACTCAATAAAAATTAAAGGGAGAGTTCCCGATGGTTAGGGAAAAATGCAATCGCATGTCAGGATGCTGTAAACGGGCCAAACAACTGATAATAATCTATCTGAGATAATCTACCCACAATATGAGATTAGTCATTAATATACTGCAGCAACATGGGAATAGAGCAGCTGCGACGGAATTCAACATTAACAAATCAATGGTACGGAAGTGGAGGAAGCAAAGTTTGACTTATCTGACCTTTTTATTATGCCTAATGCGCCTTATAATCTGGTGCGCCTTATGAATGAAAACAGACCCGTTCATTGACAGTGCGCCTTATAATCCGGTGCGCCTTATGGTCCGAAAAATTAAAGTGAATTAAGTCTATGTTTTTACACATGCTGAAATCCTACTTAGATATTTGTTATACTTCCTCCTTAACCATCACCGCTTTATAATCAGTAGTCAATGTGAGAATGAAGACAGTGATTATGGTACATTTCTTATCAACTCAGGGAAAAAAAAACTGGTCTCCATTTATTTAACTCTGTTACTCTGGGGACAGCACAGAAACATTAACTTATTTCTTTGGAAAAATGTTGATATACTTTAGCAATCATTGTTTAACTTATCTGTATAAAGCTTAGGGCAGATAACACTCTGATCAACAATCTGTCATTTGTCATCTTGGCTAATATTCACGTTGATTTAAAAAAGATAGGCTGTCACAGTTGGGATCTTGGAGGTGAATATGTGAAATAAATCGAGTTGAATTGAGTTCAAGAATCTAAAACAGAACTGAATGTGCAAGTGTTAAATTCAACCTCTAGACACCCTGTGTTCTGAACATTTCTTGGTGACAGTTGGTCACAGATTGAGATGCAGTCGTTAAATTATGTAAACGTATAGTGTCTGACATTCAAATTCTGAACGTCGGCATATTTTCTACTGAAAATAACCTAAATCAGTCTCAGGTAACAAAGTGACTCTGAGAGGCTCCTTAACAGATCAGGATAGATCAGCCAACTGGATCGGATGGATCCAAAAACGTTAAGGATGACAGATTAAGACTGGTCATGATCCAGTTAATCTCCGTTCATTCCCTGCTCATTCCATCCGGATCCAATAATATTATAAATTGATAAACTGGATAACAATTTATTTGTATCCTGTAATAAACAAAAATAATAAAATCATCTCTAATAAATGAGGTTGTTAGAGCCCAAAATTTTTTGTCTGAATTTAATTAAAAAAAATTGAGTTTAGACCCACCACAAATCTGTGGTTATCTGGGTAACTGATATCACAGCTCCCTCAGTAAACTGTAAACTTTCTCTCAGCTTCAATTTTCAGCTTCCAGTCAATTAATTAGATTTAAATGTCTAATGTAAAAATTTAATTCCATCTTCATCTAGCATAGTAAAAACTGAAGTTAGGTAATAGGTGACCACAGAAAGTATAGTATCTGTGATCATGAGCAGATCAAGCAATTTTAAATGACTCCTTTTTCCCTTCCTGTTTATTAAAAAAAATCTCATAGCCTACAGTGACCACATTGTTATTCCTCGGTCCACTGGATTAAAATGGATGCTCTGCTCTTTATTTACCTGTTGCTATGGTGAATCCCAGTATTGCAGCTCCATTAATGATAGCTTTCTTTCTCTACTCACGCATGCACTTAACTTGGGCTAAACATGTTCTGAGCTGATCAGCCTTTGTCCAACTGAAAACTCAGACTCGTGTTTGTTCTGTTCATTTAGGTGTAACCTTCCACCGATCTCAAAGGAATATGCGGAGGATGTGGGCGCGAAGACACATCTGGTTACAGCCAACCCAAGCATCATAGAGAAAAGGTAAACAAGTTGGAGACTGCACCCCTGTCACAAACACTAAGCAAATGCACATTTGTCACTTGACCAGAAATACTCAAAGTCAAAGTCAGTTGTATTGTCAAAGACCATATGTACAGTCATTGTACATATGATTGCAATTGAAATTGCAATGCTCCCATGGCCCTCAGTATACACTAAAAATATAAAAATAAATAAAGGAAAAAAATAAAATAAAATAAGTCTTATGTATAACACAATACAATACCATACAATTATTTAAACAGCAGAGGGAAGAGGTGAATGCAGGTCTGGAGATCATGTGTGTGAGAGCAGGGAGTGAATTCAGCATCATGACAGCCTGTTGGACGAAGCTGTCTTTCAGTCTGCTTGTTCTGGCCCGGAGGCTCTTCAATCTCCTTCCTGATGGCAGCAAACTGAAGAAGCTGTTGAACGGATGAGTGGAGTCACCTGTAATGCAGAGGGCTTTCCAGATGAAAGAAGGGAGGGAGGGAAGAGAACTACCCACGATCCTCTCTGCTGCTCTCACTACCCGTTGTAACTTTTTTCGGCAGGAGCCATACCACATAGTGATGCAGCTGGTGAGGATGCTCTCGATGGTGTCTCTGTAGAAGATGCTCATAATAGGGGTTGAGGCTCTTGCTCTCCTCAGTTTTCAGAGGAAGTAGAGTTGCTGTTGGGCTTTGCTGACCAGTGATGCAGTGTTTTTTGACCAGGAGAGATCTTCTGAGATGTCCACACCCAGGAACTTGGTGCTGCTTTACCTTCTCCACAGCAGCACCATTGATGGTTAGTGGGGTGTGCAGGGTGTGAGTTCTCCTGAAGTCTATGATGATCTCCTTAGTCTTCTCCACATTGTTGTTGTTGTTGCTGCACCACTCGGCCAGATGGTTAACTTCACTCCTGTAGTAGGTCTCATTGTTGTTGCTGATGATGATGCTACCACAGTTGTGTCGTCTGCAAACTTGATGAAAAGGTTGAAGCTGTGGGATGGTGTGCAGTCGTGAGTCAGCAGAGTGAAGAGCAGGGGGCTCAACACACATCCTTGGGGAACCCCTGTATTCAGTGTTCTTGTGCTGAAGGTGTTGCTGCCGACCCGCATTGTCTGCTGTCTTCCTGTCAGGAAATCCAGCAGCCAGTTACACAGCGAGGTGCTGATTCCCAGCAGATCCAGTTTGTGTAGCTGGGGAATGATCGTGTTGAATGTTGAACTGAAGTCTATGAACAGCATTCTAACATATTAGTCTCTGGTGTCCAGATGTGTGAGGGCTGAGTGAAGGGCAGTTGAAATTGCATCATCGGTTGAGCAGTTTGACTGGTATGCAAACTGAAATGGAACCAGGTTGGGGGGAAGAGATGTCTTGATTTGATGCATGACTAACCTTTCAAAGCACTTCATAAAGATGGAGGTGAGTGCGACTGGACAGTAGTCATTAAAGCAGGAGGGAAAGGACTTCTTCGGTACACGAATGATGGTGGAGCCTTTGAGGCATGTGGGAACGACAGCCTGGCTTAGTGGATTGAAGACATCTGTGAGTTCCGCAGCACAGTCCCTCAGTGCTCTTCCCAGGATGTTGTCAGGGCCTGGGGCTTTGCCTGTGTTGATCCTGGCAAGGGATCTCCACACACTATCTGGGGATAGTGTGTGTTGATCCTGGCAAGGGATCTCCACACACTATCTGGGGATAGTGTCATCACCTGATTGTTAGGGGTGGGTGGAGTCTTGTGTGTGGGGGTGTAGTTCTGTGTCTCAAAGTGAGAGAAGAATTTGTTTAGCTCATCCGGTAATGTGGTGGAACCGACAGCAGTCTGCGGAGTGGGCTTGTAGTCTGTGATGGTCTCTATCCCTTGCCATAACCTCCGAGTGTCTCTGCTGTCGCTGAAGCTTTGTGAAATCCTCCTGGAGTACTGCTTTTTCGCCTCTCTGATGCCACGTGACAGGTTTGCCCTTGCTGTTCTTAGGCTCAGCTCATCCCCAGCTCTGTAGGCTGCATTTCTCACCCTCAGGAGCCTGTAGACCTCACCTGTGAGTCATGGTTTCTGATTGGCCCGGACAGTGATGGTCCTGGTCTCTATGACATAATCGATGGAATTTGAGATGTAGCCAGTGTGGGGTGGGGGAGGGCTTTGTAATTTCCTGGGTGGTGAAAACATTGTCCAAAATGTTGTTTCCTCGTGTGGGAAATTCATTGTGTTTGTGCAGTTTGGTAAGCACAGTCTTTGGGTCTGCATGATTGAAATCACCCGCTAGGACAAGAAAAGCATCTGGGTGGGCCGTCTGCTGCTCACTGACATGCTGATACAGCTCATTCAGTGCCTCAATCCTATTGTTGTTATTGGAGCAGGGAGGGATATAGACAGCAACAAACAGTATGGCTGAAAATTCCCTCGGTAGGTAGAACGGTCTGCACTTGATGATCATAAGCTCCAGCAGAGGCGAACAGTGTTAGCAAGCCACAACAGCATCACGGCACCAGGCATCGTTGATGTAAACAGAGAGTCCACTTCCACGGGTCTTACCTCCTTCGGCGAGAGCTCTGTCTGCTCGAAAGCATGTTAGCCGGTCGAGTTGAATGGCGCTGTCGGGAATGTTATTGTTAAGCCAAGTTTCCACAAAGACGAAGATACAACACTCTCACTGACTTCAAGGTGGACCGAAGTAAGCATGCATGATCCAGCCTGTTGTCCAGGGAACGCGCGTTGGACAGTACGATAGTGGGAATAGCGGGTTTGTGTGGATTAGCCGCTAGCCTGCTCCGGATGCCTCTGCGCGTACCCCTCTTTTGTCTCCTCTCGCACCGCCTGAGACGTTTCCACTGTAGGCGAGATCTTGTGGCAGGGGTCGCTGATGGTAGATGCCTTCGAACCACACTGAGTTCCTCAGTGTGGTTCTGTGATTAAAAAGTTAGTGGATTTGCTTCTCTTGATTTTGAGAAGGAGCTCACGACTGTATGTGTGTTGTGAAAAACAAGAAAAAGAACAAAACAAAGACAGGAACACTGTTTTATCAGGACAGGGAGCAGCGGCTGCTTCCTGTGTCCGCTGCGTGTGTCCGCGCCGCCATCTCGGATCATCACACAGATTGTAGATGGACCCAGGCACACACAGATGGAAAAGACTAATGGATTGAGTTGTGGAATGAATGTGAAGGCATGAGATATGCAATGTTTAAACATGGGTTTTGCAGAAGACACAAATTGCAGCTGTAATATGCATAAGACAAGAACAACTCTGCCCAGAGCTATTAAATAATAAATAGAATATTTGCTGAAGCAACACTAGGCATTGTATCAGGGTTTAAAGAAACATAAAATACATCAAAATAAATAATAACTTAAAAAAATAGCAGTAGTAGTACAAAGCCTTTTTTTTCTTTGTCACATTGTCTGTTTACTCGTATTTAAAAGCTGAATTTCCCCTGAAATTGCTGACAAGTGGTCACAAGTGTTAGTCCAATAGGCCATTGTATAGCAAGTTCAATTCCTTTAACAACAGGTAGAAAGAGAAAGCAACTGAAGAAAGCAATCTTTAGTTTGCAGAGAAGTCACCAGGTTAGCGATCACTCTAAAGTATACAGTTATACAGTTATCTTTTTATCACTCTTTCTCTCTTACTCAGATTTCAGAGCCTCCTGTGGTCAAGAAAAGATTTTGTGGATAGTATGAAGGTCTATGGCTCGAGCTACATCTACATGCCTGCGTTTTCCATGAGGCCTGGCACAGACCCATCACTGCGGGCATATTACACACTGGCAGATTCTTCCTCCAACCTCACCATGCTTTTTGCCAACCCTGAATTCCTACGCACAGTGGGTAAATTTTGGAAATCCCACGGTGTGCACGCCAGGCGCCTATCCACAGGGCTCTTTCTGGTGAGCTTAGCCCTAGGACTGTGTGAGGAAGTCACAACCTACGGCTTCTGGCCGTTTTCCGTCGACCTGGATCAGCGACCGGTCAGCCACCATTACTACGACAACATCCTGCCCTATAAATGGTTCCATGCCATGCCCGAGGAGTTTGTCCAGCTTTGGCATCTGCACAAAAGCGGAACGCTTCGTGTGAGGGTGGGACGTTGCGCCCCTCAGGAAGGAAGAAGTTAGAGCGCCTTGAAAAGTGAAGCGATCGCACACAGCTCGAATTTATTGGTCATGAAGAACCTTTAGTTTATGAAAGTGCCGGAAGTTTACATGAAGAAATAAATTAGTGCTCGTATTCCTGATGAAGAACCTTGGCACTCCATCTGTCTCCCTACGCATTCCTGCTGTAAACCCCCAATCCCCACCCCCACCCTGGCCCAGCTGATCCCTAATTACTATGAGAATGTCCTCCACCCATATGAGCCACACTAGGGAAAAAGGAACACAGTGACACATGCAGGCACGCACTCACACAGCATAACATATTTACACATTCCTGAAACTAGCCATATCTACCTGTGTTTCTGAAATTGTGTGTGTGTGCATGGTTGAGTGTCCGTATGGAAAGCATCATCTGGGACTAATACATGTGAAAGTATGGGAGTGGATGGTTGGGGGATGGATTTTGTGCACTGACTGTGTGTAACTGACAGAAGGGGCAGCTGGAGCACATTCCCCTCTGGGACTTTGTTAATCAAGAATAAAAGAAGTGGAGGGCGGAAGGGGGGACAAAAAAAGACTGAAAGACTAGAGATAATGGTAGTACCTAGTAAGTTGAATAGAAGCTAAATTTAATAGAGGAAGGGAAAAAAGGAAACTTTGAAGTTGAGTCATTAAAAGCCGTCGGCCAAGATTTTAAATAGTCTAAAAATTTTACGTTTGAACCTGGACCTCTCTTCCACTGAAGATGACCAAATTCAGTTTCCGAGGGTTTCGAAGTCCATCATTAAAACGTCTTAGCTTCACTTGCTGTCATCTGCATTTTATCCTCGTCAAGCTACATCTTTTATTGATGAATTTAAATGTAAATTTTTTCTAAGGATGTCCGCTTTATCTAATAACGAAAACTCAATTGAGTGCTGAGGTGAATAAGATGACTCTTGATACATATTCATAGTTCAGAGTACACTGGATTAAGACAAGTGCTCTGCTGTTTATGTCCCTGTTGCCAGGATAGATCATGGTATCGTTAGCTTGATCAAGGACGGCTTTTTTTTTCCACCACTCACGTACATGTCTGACTCAGGGTGAACATGCTCCGAGTTGACTAAACTAAGTGTTATCATCCTTTCTAGAGCCAAGAACTCAGTTTCCAATCTTTTATTTAATCAGTTAGACTCAGAGTTTGATGAACCTGTCTTCTAGAACAGGACCAAGGGGAACATGGGAAAAAAATAGAAGTCACACAAACACATACACATGAGGGGGTGAAAAAAGAAGAGTGAAAGTTGTGTTTATTGAAAGATTTTTCTCTGCTTTCCTTCAAACAAGCGCTTGATTGGCATTCTGGGGTGCCAAATAGAGCTTTAGTTCAAAGTAAAAGCCATTAGAAATGTTGTCTTAAGTACGATATTCCCTAGAATGTTTAGCCAAGATGCATTTTAACCTGGTGTTCAAATGGTTTTCTTTGCCAAATGGGATTATTCAGGACTATGACAATTCTTTTTTTTAAGGTTCATTGTCAAGGGGAAAACATCTATAAGCAAAAATGAACATTTGCTAAGTAGACAAAATGAACACACACACATAAGTACCTCACCTTTTATTTGACTCTAATCATCAATGACTGAATCTTTGGTACATTTCAACTGCTAGCAGAACTCGTAGACCAAAAGAAGAAAAAGAAAAATGCGCAGCCAGTGCATTTCTTCAGAGGGGCTGCTTGAAGTCGTCTCTTGGTAACTGCACTATACTTGTCAAGTGCCAGCAGTGGTCTCTTTGATACATGATGTTGAATTGAGTGAGGGAGTGACAGAAAGAGATAAATCCTGTCACTAAGTTACATTTCAATCAGTGTTGTTTTCTTTTTATCATTACCTGAACTTATAAGGTAAGTTTTGTGATTTATTCATGCCATTATTGTCATTTTGCATTGTAGCACAGGAATAACTGAGCCCGTTAGAACAGTTTTTTTTTCCTTTTTGTTTGCACAAGGGAAAAGAAACCTGCTGACACACAAGCCAACACGGCATATGTTTGTGTGGACTTGCAGCCCTTGCGGATTGAAAGTGGTGGACTTGTTTTGAAAGAGCCGTTTCTTAAAAATGCTGTAAATGCTATTTGAGAATGATAAATGTGATCATGACATGCTGTTATTTAGCAACAAAGGATGACTAACTGGAAAGTGCATGGAGTGTACCACAATACTATATTCCTCTGAGTCAAAGTTGAACTATGTTCATAGGTTTGTGCTTTATGTTCTTGTCCACTCTGATACACTGAACAAGGTCCAGTGCCTTTATGCTCTACTAAGGCGAAAATAATAACTTCACCAAGGGATATTTCTAATGCTAATCATGATTATCTTGATTTTCTTGGCTAAACTTGGATCAGTTGGACGATATGTGATATGTAATAATGGCTGATGATATGTAAATGTAACTTAAAATGAGTTGTACACATAGCTGGACCAAGTTATAATTTGAAAAAAAAAAATATGTTCAGTCAAAATACATCTGTGGCTCTATAAGACTTTGAATTTGGCTACAATTAGCACTGGTCTAGGTAGGCGATTTATTACTTTCTTGTACTTTCTATTGGGATGTTTCATATTTGCACCTTTATTTCATGTTGTGTTTCCTGTCCAGTGTAGTGAATGAATGATATGTGACATAATTTGAACTTTAGGAAAGCATGACGATCTTTGAACACGTATGTGCGTTTGGTACCCAGAATTTCTATGCTGTGATGCAAGTTTTCATTTGATACTATGAGTGATTTGAGCAAGTGAAAAGACTGTAAGCAAAGCTGCACTTGTCTGTGAAAGGGAAGTGAATGCTAATATGTGTCCATTAGCGAAATTGCAGGTCTGAAACCAGTTAGCTATCCCTGTACTGAAAAACCTATTTCACTAAACTGAGGGGACTCTATCACTAAGAAATCTATGAGAAATTTAATTTAAAACAATTTTCTTGTTTTCTGTGGAGTAAATACTTATCTCCAGCAAAGTGTAACTAGTAGCTTAGTATACAGCTATATATCCCTGACAAAATCACAACTTGTCCCATTTAACTACCCAAGATAAAACTAAACTGTGCAATTTCTGAAGTAGCAACAATACTAGATTTGGTCTGTTGCTTGCTGCAGAAAGTTGGGGATAAAAACAATATAGGGAGAAAAAGCATGATACTTGCATCCTAAAAAGTTTTTTTTAATGAAATAGGTTTCCAATTTTAAAATCTGGCACGATGAATTTGACAAACTCCTAATTATCAGTGTTATTAATTTTATAAAAGAATTAAGGGCTTTTGTTTTGAAAATTACACATATTAAAACATATCAGTCTACTGTTAAGATACAGCAGGCTTTTATTTTGAAAATCCAACACCCACTTGGCCTCTCTGTTAATCATTGTCAGGGTCTGATGCTGTCGACTAATTTCCATCAGTATGTGTATGTGAGAAAGAGGAAGACGAGCAACTTTACATTGTGATTGGAAACTTAAATAGAGCTAGAAGTACTTTTGGGTTTCCCATACATAAATCAACCAGTCGGATCATGTTCATCAATCAACATGTTAGCTGTCAAGTTGCTTACACTTGTGTCAGTGACACAGCACTTAAAGGTACCATGGTGATTGTATTCTGTGTAACTGAAAAAATCTGTTAAATTTTGCTTAACACTACTCACAAGGGACGGCTAGTGGTCAGAATAACAGCTAATATTAATATTTATATGTAATGTTCTTTTACTTTAACCAACCCAAAAAGTGACTTTACAGATCTGTGTTTGGGTTTTGGTTTTTGGTTTTTTACCCCTAGTATTAAAAATTTTATCGCTTCTGGGTTTCTTCAAAAATTGCAACAAATTATGAAATAATTTACTCTTAAACTATTCCTAGAAAAAGTAATTGCAAGTAATTGCCTCGCCACAGAGGAAGTCACTTTGGTGTGAAAATGGTGTTTCTGCAACAAACAATGTAAGGGAGATAACCATTGAGGAAAAAGTTTAAAAAAGTAATCTAATAAAAAAAATAGTGCTTTGTAACAGTTAGACCAAAGAGCCAATTAAATCACTTCACAGATCCACGCAGGTAGACTTGAAAGAACCAATTTAACTTTTTTTTAAACTGTTTTTACTAACCCAAGCTAAGTAGCACTAGCTGTAAATGTATCTTAGATTAGCTTAACTTACTGTAGCTCAGAAATAACAACTAAAGTAAATAAACTAAATCCACTAATAGTCAACTCACACTCAAATTTAAACTTTGGTCATCTGTGTATTTAAAAAAAATCAAAAACAAATTAAAGAGACCATTTTTATAGCCCTAGCCTATGGGCTTTGTAGTATTTGGACAAAGGCTGCTTGCCTGTTTTTGCTAAGCTAAGGTAACTTGCTGCTGATTGTACCTTTAGGACACAAATGATATATATATTTCCTAAAATGTCAAACAAAAGACAGCATTCTCTGAGGTTTTTGAAAAAAGTGCAATTAAAATGGAGCGTTACAGCATAAACACAAAAGCAGTATTGTTAGCATATTCTTTCCTGTCTCCGTCCAGCATTTCCCATCAAGCGCCAGTATGTGTGGCTGCAGTGCACACTGTTAACACCCTTGTCATAGAAAGGTTACATGCTTTATCTGCAGTGTTTTTAAATTAGACACCTCCGTGTGACGACAAAGTGAAACCTATGATTAACTCTTAGTTCTGTAATACAGTTCCACGCCGTCATGATAATGATATCTTCTGCTAGGAAAACAGTGTTTTGTTGTCATAGTGAAGGTTTAGTACTGCAAATCAGGACTCAGAGCAGTTCCAGTCTTCACATTCGTGTGTAAGAGGAATAGTAAGGTGGGTCAACTAGCACACTAAATAAACCAGTTGTGATCTGATCAATCTAATCAACAGTTTTGCTAAGAAACTGCACAAGTTAATGACACTGTATAGGAGTTTTTGTTTTGCTATCTGCATCCTTAGTTCAAATAGGAAGACATTTTTATGCAACCTCTGAGGGTATTCAAAGCAAATCTTTAAAATTCCAAGACACTAGTCAAAGATCATTGAAATGGAAATAATCATGTGTAAATACAGTTTGCCTTCCCACACCCCTGTGTTTGGATTGAGATGTGTCCATAAAGTACAGCTTTTCTACACATTTAAATATTCAATGTTATGCAAAGCTTTTTTTGTTTTGTTTTAATTACCGTGTACATGTGTCTTATCTGCCTTGACTGAGTGAATTTGATATAAAAAGATGAAGAAAGCCAAACTTCTTGAAGGCGTTGCATTTTGCTTCACTCTGGCTTGCTCCTTGTCCGCTCATTGAAGTTATGACATGTTCCTGCCTCAGCATGGTAAAACAAATCAGGACTGCTGTTGGACTAGAACCAGTTTTATCTGCCACCTGGAATAAACTGTGAAAGATAAATAAGAGGAAAAAAAAAACAATGAATCCAACGTATCAATAAACAAGGTGAATAAAGGAATCAGATAAAAGAAGGAATATGCATTTTTTGTGTGGTTTTCTTTAAGAATATGAGTGTTGAAATGGTGCTGATGGTGTTGTTCTATAGCTGAACACTAAGAAGGGCAAATCTTTTCCTTTTTGAGTACTCAATATGCACCTAACGTGTTTCATGTAAACTTCCCAGGCTGCTCATACTCATATCTAAGGCTTTTCATCTTACAGTTGCACAGGAATTTAGTTGCTTATATAATTTCTTTAGTTGTTATAAATATATCAGTGGCATCAGTGACACCTTCTGCTTGCTGCAGCCTACACTCTGCATGGCTTATTTTTTCAGGCCATTAATTTTTTAAAAAATGTGTCAGGAAAAGCTGCACAGCTGTCTCCCAGGCCCCTGCCCCCTGCTGGACCATTCAGCCTCATATGTGCTGTATTAATGTTCAAGGCCCTTTGTCTGATAAAAATAGAGAGGTAATATGATAACACCTATTAAGAATGATGAAGATTTATTTAGGGAGGTTAGAGGGAATGTAATCTGAAGTAATGTGGCTTTATTTTTAACAAATACTATGACAACAAAGAAAGGCATAAAACAAACAAAGAAAACCATAATCTATATATATATATATATATATATATTGTAGCGGGACAGGGCTGTTCGGGGTTTTGTTCTGACAGTTATGTTCTGTTGCCATGGTTACAGGTGACGCTCTCTCGGCAACTGTGTGTTTCCGGGTGAGAGAGCGCCATTTTTGTGCTGTTGTTGTTGCCGCGCCGAGCGTTGGTGTTAGCTGGTGTGTGTTCTGGGGTTGAATGCTAATAAACGGCTGTGCTCCCAAGAAACCTCTGTCTCCTCCTTGTCTGAGCTCGCCACAATATATATATATATATATGTTATTGCTGTCGATAGATTTTAAAAAAATTAACTAAATCTCACAACTTTCTGTAATTAATCGCGAGTAATTGCAATTACTTGATCTATCCTGGTTGCAATTACATTTTTCAACGATATATTTACGATATATTTAAGCTTGTAACTGACATTTATGCAATATAATGAAGTAAATGCAGAATAAACACAGAATAAACAGAATAAAAAATGTATGTTTAAATTCAAAGAGAATTTGAATAGTTTTCTTCAATCTTTTAGCACAGGTTCTCTCTTGTGAAATACAACTTTTTACAAAACTTGTATACTAATAGGTAAGTATACACTAATATATATAATATACATATACTACATATGTCATTCGGAACTGCTACATCTATCACCACGGCCATCTTCTTCTGTTTGTCTACCACCACTATGTCCGGTTGGTTAGCCATCACCATTTTATCCGTCTGTATCTGGAAGTCCCACAGGATCTTAGCTCGGTCATTCTCCACCACCCTTGGGGGTGTCTCCTATTTTGACCTCTTGACTTCCAGGCCATACTTGGCACAGATGTTTCTATATACTATACTATATACTTCTATTATGGTCAAAAATTGGCCTACTGGGGGCCAAAATAATGCCATCCACAGTAATCCGTTAGCTTCAGCTTTGTGTGAATGTAAAGGTAGAATTTTTTGTTATTTTTCGGTTATAAATGAATCTACAGAGCTCTGGGAAACTCCATGGCTAAATTTTGAACTCTGTAGACTCATTCATGGCCAAACTGAAAAGGCTATTCAAAGAAGCACGGGGGATTTCCTATAATCTCAATCTCAAAATCCTGTGATGATGCATTACTGAGTCATAAAATAGTACAAGACATGATGAAACCATTGTATGAGGCTATAAGAGGCTGCTGACTTGAACTCCTTATATAAACTGCTGGAACAGTCTAACCACACTGTATACCTCACGTTTTTCTCTACTTGCTATATCCATTTCTGTTTTTACTTTTCGTTTCTGGACGTTGAAAAAACCTCCCCAGACACCCAAGAGACACCACCAAAACCTGAATAAAGGGGAGTTTGTGTGGTGAGCACATGCTGAAAGTTAATAGGCTAAAGTCTGGTTACTCTGAAATTAGAGCTAGTTTGATCAATTCAGTCTTTAAATTTCACTCTTACACAAGTTTACCATGTTTCTTTTTCACTGCTCATTATTGTTGTTGATGTGTTACAAAGCAAATCTTCATTTTAGTCCTCAAAGGTGGTGCTGTGAAATATTAACTTCTGCAAGACTCCGGGGGATTCTTTCTTGAACTAATTTTAGATTAATAATTTGTTTTATTTTATGGTATCCTCTAATGTGTTTTGATGCCATGTTACAGAATACACTCACACACCCAATACACACCCGACTGCCCATGCAGAGATGTTACCACTAAAACTTGTGGATGTTATAAACTAGCCTCTGGTTTTCCCCAAAATTCCAATCCACTACCACTTCCCTTTATTCCACCCACACACACACACCCACACACACACACAAAATCTAAACATATCACAGTTTGTCCCAAGCCTGTTTTGCACTTTGTCTTGAATGCTTCCATTTCTTTAAATGGTCTTTAGCTGAAGACGGAAATCAAACATTTGAGGTGCTTCTTTGCATATTTGGTGCATTTTATAAATGGTATGTTTTTTAACTACAAGCAGCGTTGGTCAAGTTACTTGAAAAAAGTAATTTGTTACCAATTACTGATTACTTCTCCAAGAAAGTAATCCTGTTACTTTACTGATTACTTATTTTCAAAAGTAATTAGTAAGTTTATTACTAAGTTACTTAGTTACTTTTTATTAGTTTTAATCTTCTAACTTTATGCACATTGCATCAAGTAAAAATTTAGTTATATGCAACAGTCTTCGACTAGAACAAATTTGTTTAATATAAACCTACTTTCTGCATATTCCAGCATATAAAACAAAATAATTTTTGTGTTTACGCTCACTCTTTCAAATAGATGCAATGAAAACACAGCAAAAGATATAGATTTGCCCGGTGCCGCAGCGGTCATGTCATCCAGGGGCTTCTCTATGAATTTCACATTCCTGTGGCAGCGTGCTAGTTGAAGTTTAATTTTTCACTGTAGAAAGTTTTCCTCCCACGCAGAGTGCACAGCTGACATGTTTTTGTCACTTTTTACGGACTCAAACTCAAAATAATGTCAGTACTTCAAAGCTTTAAACGTCGTGCTCTCTCCCGGACTCCATATTATCCATTGTTGTTCTACACCATTTTAAATCTGTCTGTTCCTGCCATGGATGTCGCACTCTCGTACGTCATTGTCATGAGCCATTCTCACAAACAAAATCACGGTTTAGTAACACAGTGAGGCAGCGTGCTTATGAGAAAGTAACAGTAATCTAATTACTTTTTTGCAATAGTAATCCTTCACTTTACTTGTTACTTGAAAAAAGTAATCAGATTATGAATTACTGCCCATCTCTGATTACAAGTATGCAAGATAACTGTTAAAACCTTCATGTTTGCAGTTAGGGCAAGGAGTCATATTACAAAGTACAACTGAAAGTTCAGTATTGCATTCCTTGCTAAGGATGTTGCATTTATGTATATTAAGGTCATTTGATAATAAGCATAGTGTCTTTATTGCTATTTATTTCTCTTCTCACTTTATTGATTAGGTCCAGTTAGTCTCCTGAGTTTGTAAATGCAAATGTCTTGAAATATGCATGACTGTATGGGGGTGACTGCAACTCAGGAGGTAGAGGAGTAGATGTAGTGACATCTACTTAGCCTTCAGTCTGCATGTCTATATCCTTGGGCAAGATACTACCCCAAGTTGCTCTCCAATGCATCTATCAGAGTATGAATGTGTGTGAATGTTAGATAAAAAGCACGTTAGAATGTTAGAAAAAGCATAGAAAAAAGTGCTTGTGTGAAGATCTAGTCCATTTAACATTATACAGGGTGGGCCATTTATATGGATATATGGTTGGTGATATTAAAGTCCTGTTTGTGGCAGATTAGAATATGTGAGGGGGCAAACTCCTCAAGATGGGTGGTGTAGAGATTAGAAAGATATTTTGCTGCTATTTTTTGCTGCTATTTTTTATAATCATCATTACCATTGCACTAATAATTAATATTGATATTGCATTCAGATGTTCAAACATACTGGTATCATATTAGCCTTATTACAGGACCAGTGAGAACCACTTTAAACTGTTGAGTTGAATTTAGAATCTTAAATGTTTGTATGCAGATTACATTACTTATAAAAGAAAGGCCTAACTCTGAGTATAGTCTATGCTAAAGTCCTGACAGGAAATTACATGCTTTTGCAGAGCGTGCTTTTTGCAAAAGTGAAACTAAAGCAGAATCTAAGTGTAAGTTACTTTGAGGAGCTGTTTGTTGAAACCAAGCACACCATTGTTTTTCTTGTGACATTACCAATAAGTTTGATGTGTCACATGGCCCTCTTCCTATTGAAAAAACAAAAGTTGTATCCAAGATGGCCGACTTCTAAATGGCAACCATGGTCACCACCCATCTTGAGGAGTTTGCCCCCTCACATATACTAATGTGCCACAAACAGGACTTTAATATCACCAACCATTCCCATTTTATTATGGTGTATCCATATAAATGGCCCACCCTGTAGAGTCATGCCACTTTAATTCCTTCCAGTGTGAAGAAAGCTTTTAAAGCTTTTAAATGCATGTGAAGAAAAAAAATAATAGGAAAAGCTATGAAAGAAAATACATTTCTGCTCTGTGTATGTTTAATTTTTTATGTTAATACAGGGCAGTATGCACACTCATATGCACATATGCACACTCATGCACAGTGCCCTTGCCTGAGCTCCGTCCTTCTAAATGCACGAGGGAGAAGAAGAATGGGACAAGCCCAGTGAGGGGCCTTCTGGACATGCAAGTCCAAACACATTTCCACCACGGGTCCCTGATGTCAGGTCCAATTACATCCAGCATAAGGTCCTTCGGGCAATTAGGGCACATGGCTCCATTCCAATAAGATTGTCACCCTTATTCTTTGTCAATATGTCTATATGTCCACACAATGGGTGGCTCTTGCTAACATTATGGACCAAAAATAAATAAGTTGACATTACAGGCCAAAAAAACCCCCTAAAGAAATAAGGAACACATGTGGAAGTAGAGCAAAGTAAAGGAATATTTTGGATAGATTGAAAGTTGATGGTTTTAGATTTAATGACCTCTCTTCATTTCATTGACACTCATTTGAAAAGCAAAGAACGAAAATATCATCTGTGTAGTTAATGCACTACTTATATATATTTCAGGGTTAGTTTAGTAGAACAGCGTTCAGAGCTTCATCATTCATTTAACTGAGGAACAAAATGCAAATACTGACATCCCTCCACACACAGAGACACACACAAAATACACAAACAGGATGTGGTTGAATTTTTCCCCTTTTCTGTGTTTATTTAATGAATGCCTTCGAATCTCCGAAACATTTTTTGTGAAATAAAATTGTTTTTCTTCTTACAAAAGCAACCAATACTAACGAGACAAAGAAAAGATCTCAACTGTGTCATCTATCCGTCTCTTCCTGGTGGCATGCCATTTACCCCTCCAACTAATCAATAATGGATCATATAGCCAAGTTTACGGGGGAAATAGAGGGGGTTTCAGAAAGCCTCTGGGATGCTTTCCAAGACACAGAGCATAATTTGGAGATGGCCCATGTGGTTTATGTGAATGGACTACAGGAAAATTTGTCACGGTTCTGGGTCAGTGTTGACCCAGCATTTTGATTTTCTTATAGTTTGGATTATTTTCTGATGTTCTGGTGCTTTGTTGATTATTACTATTATTATTATTATTATTATTATAATCATTATAGATCTGTTTCAGTTATTCTTGGTGAGGGATTAGTTCTTAGGGTTTGGGTTCTCATGTTTATTGCAGTTTCTGTTCAGTGTCTAGTCTGTCTCTCAGTGTCGTGTCTGCATCTTTGTTTAGTGGTTTCTTGTTTCCTGTTTTACTGTGAAAGTCTTTGTCTTATGTTAGTGTGTGCAGCTTTGCTCCCCCTGTCTCGCTAGCCCTGATCTCTCCCAGCTGTGTCTCCCTCCTGTTGCCCATTCCCTGATTACCATTCTGTGTATTTAAGCCCTGTGTTTCTCTGTGTCAGTGTCGCGTCGTACCCTCAACTAGCTGTGTGGTCTGCTTCCGTGTTTCTAGTGGTTAGTCACCTGCTCCAGTTTAGTGTTTCAGTCCTGAGTTCCTCTGTTCAGACTTTTGTTTGTCTTTTGGTGAGTTTAGTTAGTACGAGGTTTTTCCCAGCAATGAAGCTGCGCTTTAAGTTTCACTCCCGTGTCTGAGTGCTGCATTTTGGTTCCACCACTTCTGCTTGCCTGCCTGTCACAGGCACGCACCATGACAAAATTAGATTTATGGGCTGCAGGACAACTTGAGCCACATTGGTAATGAGCTGATTAAGCAGACTGTAATTCTGGGGCCATAATTCAAACCCAGAAGGTCTAATAAGGGTGTAGTTGTTGGGTCTAAACTCAGACCCCGCTGTATCCAGGACTTATTCCCATGAAAGAAAAACAAGGCAACAGTGTTCGATCGATCGCTTGCGCAAGGGAGGCCTCTCATCTGTGTCCAGCACGACAAAAAAAACCTCCTGAGGGCCTCCTCTCGCTGCCTTTTATTGACAAACTTCAAACAATAGTTTACAAAACACCTCCCCTTGCAACCCCCTTTGGTTACAAAGACAAGGCACTGTATGTAAATGTATATACAGAGTGTGTGTGTGTGTGTGTGTGTGTGTGTGTGTGTGTGTTCCTGCTGATCAAAGGGTCTTAAAACCTAAAAGCAGGAGCAACATCCTTGGTCATAAAGAGGGTAGTCTCCCCCACACCCAATGTATGGTTTACCATAGGTAACACAGTGAAACCATACAAAGGGCAGGAAGTTCTACCAAACATCAAACAGACCTTCAAAAGGATGTTGCCTGTGATAAAACACTTCAGCCCCCCACCCAGAACCTCGAGAATCTGGAGATGGGAGGAAAGAAAGAATTCCTTTCACAGAGTTAAAACAATGGACAAATGGTAAACATAAAAATGACAAATGTTTAACTATTCACTCTAACAGTAGTGCATTTAGCAAATGCACAAATAAAATAATTAAGGCTTCTCTAAATAATTTTTAGGGTAATATTAAAAAAATAATGCAAATGTAAGTCTGGTTTCCGGCCGTTTTAAACATGTTTCTCTAGTTTCACTTCCTCTTTAGATATTTTTAAATGCACATTGGTTCCACATCTCCCACCTGACCTCAGTAACTACTTTTAACAGTAACTTTTATTAACTGTTATGGTTTCTGAAAGAAAAAATAATTAGATTTGGGCAATGTTGACTTAAGCAGTATATAGTTTGGGATCTTAAGTAAATATTCAAAGAACTTATTCCTACATATCTCAAACAATGTAAAGTGACAGTGGATAAGCTCACTGCCTTGCATTTAAGGAGTATTATAATGGTTGACCAGGTTAGCAAAAACAGAAATTATACTGTACTACATCACATTTAATTTTTCCTCATAACCTAGCAACAAGCATCAACATGGTAAAGGCACTAATTACTATACTAGACTTAGAGCTTTTTATTGTCATTGTGCAGTTTCTTGCACAGCGAAACTGGGTCGCTGGACCACAAAGGTGCAAAAGTAAGAAGAGAAAACGATATACAACGAGGGAAAAAAATAAAATAATAAAATAAAAAGCAATATATATGTATACACATATGTGAGTGAAACTATATACATGGTGTATGCATAAGAAACATTGAAACAGAAACAATGTGGGTCTGTATACAAGGGCAGTTATAAAATATAATAAATAAATAAGGGTGGAGGGGCTATGGTCATTTAGGGTGGAGATGGTAATTCCACTGAGACCAAAATATTGCACATACCAAAGATACTGCACATGAGCCAAAAAAAATATTGCACAGAACATGGAAAGACTAAGTATTGCACATAGATGATCAATAGCAGTGTCAGAGTGGGTGTGTTCGAGAAGTCTGATCACACTCTTAGTTTACATTAAGAGTTCTGACAGCCCACGGGAAGAAGCTGTTATTTAGTCAGCTGTTCTTATGCATCCTTCGAACTACTACTATAACTATGTTGAAAGAAAACATCAGTAAAGTATGTAGTGACAGAAGCAAGACGGGTCTATCCCATTCAGCTTCTTTCACTGTGTAGAAATATGTGTGATAGTTGTAAGATCTAATCCGAAGGTTATCCAGTGGTATCTGAATCAATTCAAAGGACATTTATAAACAAAAGTCAGCGTAAATGTTTATGGTGTCATTTTGTGTCTCCCTATTACTCTTTTTATTTTTAAATTAAAAAGTGTTATCTAACGTTACTTTAAATTCAGCCCGTTCTCACTCCCGAGGCGTAATAGTGACGATTTGTCAAGTCCTCGGGAATGCGAAAGGTGACCTTCCGCTTTTATGCTACGCGCCGGGTTATAGATGGAATCCAATAGAATGATGTTCCCGCGATAATACACGTTCCAGCCATGTATTCCAGCCCTAACCCTAACCATAACTTTAATGACGTTACATAGTGTTTTCCAAAGCATTTAAGTAAAACGAAAGTACATTGTAGATTCATTCTAAACGGTTCTCGTGTTTTCTCATTTTTCCGATCGACGATTTGTCACCTAACATAACATTTTACGCTTTGGGAGTGAGAACATATTGTTAAATTAGGCAGCTCAAATTTTATTTTCTTTCATCTACAGTCCTGTGCCCTTCGATGTTTTACTGTCATCTTTACTTGTTAAATTCAGTATCCTAGATCGTAGCCTGAGAGCATGGCCAATAGCTGCAACAATGGAGATGGTCATCTTATTCCTTGCAGGACCCAGCTTCTCTCCACCTTCTCCAGATCATTAGCCATTTCAAGTGGTAATATCAGGCTCTCTAAAAGTTTTGGTTTTTCGTCTTACCTCTGGTCTCATTTGGCCCTCCAGTATGTTGTCGCTCTTACTATACCCGGTAATTAACCAAATAGGTTTGGACTTAATTGGACTGCAGTTCTGAAATTTGCTTACACTGTAAAAAAAAAAAAAAAAAAAAGTGCTGTTTTTACAGGAAAACGCTGGCAGCTGGGGTTACCAGGGACTTCCTGTAAAAAATACAGCAGCACAGTATATCGCTTTACAGATGCAATATGTAAATTGATTTACAGTGAATGAAACTCACATTAAAACTGTTAAATCTACAGAAAAAAGAAGTTAATTTCACACATTGATGTTATATATAAATAGACTATTTCCTGTATCTTTTACAAGTAATAAATGCTTATTGTGGATCCATAAATTGTAAAATTAACAGGGAAATATCGAACAAAAAACTAATTTAAAATGGTAGAACAACAGTGAAACTGTACATATTAAATGGAGCTGCTCTGTATATTATACATAAAATCTATTACTATGCTGTATTTTTATGTTTTAATGTAAAATTTTAACCATAAACCAGCAAATTTATTACTGCTACGCCTACACCCAAACATGCAAAAATACATCTTGAGAAAACTCAAGAGAGGAAAATATCACTTTTGGGAAATTTATTTTGCAGCCAGATTAGCCAAATGACAGCAATTGGATGCATTTTTTCCAACTAACACAATATGCAAGCACACAGCAACTACACAATTCAATCCAAATATAAGCTATAAAAGCTGTGGAACATTCCTGCAAAGCAAGAACCATGTTCATGAAACAAGCATTTGTTAGACTCTCTACCAGAAAAAGTTAAATAACCTGTTAAGACTTTAAAACAAAAATCACATATTGTGCCAAAAATGATCATAATCACCATGCAACGCAACACACACCCTGCTGTCACCACAACCATGGCCTTGGTCAGAAACCACATCAGGAAAACCACGTGGTGAAACAAAACTACACATGTGGTCTAGAAACACTGCAGTGGCGGCATGGGTTTTTTTGTTTTTTTATAAAGAACATTCCTTCAAAGCAAGAACATCTTCATGAATTGGCTTCATGCATTCGACCAGTAAAAGGTTTCAGTACACATTGTGGAACAAAATTAACAAAGTAAAACTAACAGTCCACAGAGAGTCAAGATTTAGGCTTAGCGCCACTCGTGGTCGGCGAGATCCTGAATCAGGGTGAGGACTCGAGGGTTCACACTGAGACGACGCCTTGAGTTTTTGTTCTCTACTTTGGTTCCTTTTTCTGGGTTTATGGAGAAGAAACACCTGTAGAATAAAATCACAAAAGTTTATTAAGCATTTTATAATTGATCAGTTAAAATACAAGTACAAAGTAAGTAAAAATTAAGTATATACGCATATATACACAGTCATGGCCAAACTGCAACAACAATTGGTTTCACCACGTTCAAGACAAAGTATAACCAAAATGCTCTGGGGAAGTGAACAATGCATGGTCAAAAGTATTGGCACCCTTCACAAGTGTCTTTTGCAGTGATATACCACACTTTAGCATTTTTAAAATCCAAAGCAAAGGTTATAGGTAGTCAGACGTCAGCTAACTTTTGGTCTAGCCCTGAGTCTCGGCCAGGCTTGGACCCGGATTCAGACTGTTATTTTATTTAAAAAACAAAACAAACAAAAACAAACAAACCAACAAACAAAAAACCCACACACACTGAATCCGGCTCCAAACCCGACCGAGACTCAGAGCCAGACCTGGACTCCAACCACATCAAAGCCAGACTCCAGATCCCAGAGTCTCAGTTATGAGAAATAACAAAGCCATATTTGCTCACCTCTGAAGAAACTCTAGAGTGGAAGCCAGCTCAGATGGATAATGGATGTTAAAATTGTAGTAGCTCCCGAACATGAGGCACAGTGCAGAAATGAAGGAGGATATGTTTGTGCTGACGAGGTTCCGATCAATACTCAGCATGTATCTTCTTGAGGAATAGCAGGACTGTCCTGTGAACAAATTATTTAACAGGTTATATCAATAAGCACGGCAGTCACATGACATTCTATAAAAAGTGCACTTAAAAAAAAAAGAAAGAAAAAAAAAAAGAGACAGAGCTATGAAACAGACTTACCACACACAATAATAGTGGGTGTCAGAGGCACTTGCTCCAGTTGTACCTCATCTGCCAGACATGTATCTTCAACACAGAAAAGCACGGACTCCTCCTTCTCTTCAAAGTAGCTGAGCAGAAGCAGGACCATCTCTTTCACATCCTCTGAAGCCTTGCATAAGTCTGAAGGAACGCCTTGCTTTTGCTGACAGCAACTGTGGTCATGTAGTCCAGAAGCCTTTTCCCCTTCAAATCCAAATTTCGTGTGAATGTCTCTTTGAGGTCAATCCCAGTAAGTTCCTTGAAGTGGACAGACATGCCAAGTTCATCAAACCAAAACAGCCACTCCTCTCTAAGGCATTTAATACTTTTCCCCTGATTGACATGTTGACGTTGTGTGTAATAAGTGGACTTCATTAGACTTTTTACCTCATCTGGATTGGCGTCAGCTTGCTGGAACATCACCTTGAGTTTTTCCATCTTTTGCTGTTGGCTCTCTGGAGTTTCTTCAAGAGGCAGAAATTCTACATTCCATTTAATGCACCCGTATGTATCCTGCATTGCTGCTCTTTCTTCCAAGGGGATCTCGTCTGTGTGGTCTGAGTCAGTCTGATGTTTTCTTTTTCTTATTTTGGGTGTTGAAGTGTGCCTTACATTTTCAATTCTGTTCTGCAACTGTTTGACAAGGGAAAGGTAGCCTGCGCCAACAATATCACCCTCTATTACATCTTGCAGAGAATTGGGATATTTTGCCACCATTTTTTTTGCAACGTCAATTGAATGTTTTCTACCTACATGAGGGCATTTTTCCATCAACTCAGTCACAACAATCCAGACCATTTGCCTCCTCAGTTTTGGGCGAGGCCTTTTCCCCCTCTCCAGAAAATGCATCACTTCTGCAGGAAGTTTACTCTATGGAATTTCAAAGTTGTCATCCCAATGTGTGTCACATCCTGGGCTGCTGGAGGAGGTCGACGATAGACTTTGGGGTGAAACAGAGAGCAATGACAGCGACTGGGTGGATGAGGCTTCCACAGATGATAGTGAGCTGTTCTCTGGAGTTTGGTCTTTAAATTACAAAAAAAAAAAATACAATTATGATTCACACTGTATGTCTGTCCATGACCATCTCTACTTTTTATTTTGAATAGTTGTCTGTTGTTTTTACTTACATTTCTGTTTCCAAGCAGAAAGAAGCTTTCTTGCTTGTACAGGTCTTAATACTGTCATCAAATCTGCCTCCGTTACGAAGAGTAGATCATCACTTGTCTCAACTCCAATGGACTGCAAGTGCTCTTCCAGGATGTTTTTGTTCACCGCTTGAAGTTCTGGTAGGACTTCCGTGATGGCGACATCTAGGAAGGTTCGCTCTGAGTCACTCATACTTGCACTGAAGAAGAAATGCCACCTCCAAACAAAATAGAAAATCACATACAGTTCATACACTTAATGGAGCAGGGTATGGATCAGGTAACACTTATATTAATGTTAAACTATTTACAGTGAGAAGTGAGCTATTAGTTGGACATTATTTTGCCACAAAACTGTGCTTTAGTGGAATGACTCGGTATCCTTCAAGAATGTATGATACCAAAGGATAGAAATCAGGCAGGTCATTAATGTTGATACACTGTAACCCAAGACTGTCCTTTGTCACAGAATACAGATGGTATTCTGAGAGGAAGATGCCTTTGTGGACATCTATTAGAACATACACAGATGTGTCATTTTGAATCAAGATGAGTAGAAGTTCACCAAACTCCATACACTCGTCATTTCTGTACACAAGAAACTGTCCCTTTTTATATGCAGTGCCCTTGTACTGAATGTCTGTGGTAACTGTGGTATTGCTTTCTGAAAAAGCTAACTCCCTGACTGCATGCTGAATAGTGTGACTGTAGAGGTTGGGATAAAACACACAGCTCTCCTTCACTTGCAGCAGTTCACGGCATTCTTGCCCAGCTAAAAGATAAGCCTGATACATCTGATGACGTGTTGACAAAGTTTGACAAATATTTTTGAAGCTTTTCAAGTGTCTGGCACATCTTTTAAAGTAACTGTGTTTACATTCAAACCTAAGCGTCCATAACCTCATCAATGGACCAAATTTCAACAACAGTGCTGAATAATGGCGCAAATAGTGGTGCTTGGGTTTTAGTTGAATTCCAGGAAACAACATCTTTCTCATCTCCAAATATTCTTGGATCAAAATGTCAGCAAATGCTATCTGGAACAAGGAAATGCTCTGAGCACAAATAAGATCCACAATGTCTTTCAACTGGAGAGCTAACTGCCATACTTCATCCTCGTGGTTTTGTACTTTGTCACCAATCAAAACTGGCAGCAATCTCAAAAGGTTCCAGTTTTGAACGGCTTGCCCTGATAATTTGGATCCGTCAGGTTTGACAGTACATGGCTTTGTAAGTGCTTCGGATCCTTTATATTTAAACTGTTTAATGCGTCTGTTTAAAAGGGAGTATGTGAACCATTTTTTATTTTTTATAATGTTCTTCAGGTACAGTGCTAGATCATATGACACAACTCCTTCAAAGAGGTCATGACCCAGACAAGGTG